>NC_139716.1:35095429-35162929 GCF_964188405.1 Protomyctophum parallelum
TCTCTCTCTCTCTCTCTCTCTCTCTCTCTCACTCTCTCTCTCTCTCTCTCTCTCTCACTCTCTCTCTCTCTCTCTCTCTCTCTCTCTCTCTCTCCGTTATTAGGTGAACAACATCCAAAAATATCAAAAGACATATAAGGCGTTATAAATAGCAGATCTGCGAGTTCACAACACAACATCACATTGCGAAGCAGACAGAAAAAGAGTGAGGAGAGGAGAGGAGGATAATATTTGAGTAGAGGGGAGGGAGGGAGGGGAGGATGGGGGTGGGGAGGAGGGGTAGAGGCATCTACCCATGGGATTAAGCTGGAGAGGTTGGAATTCCCCAGTTCATCAAGGACTGATGATCAGACACCTTTGCAGCGCCCTACCCTGACACACACATACACACACACACACACGCACACACGCACTCATGCACACACATGCATGCATGCATTCATGCATACATATGCACACTAATAGTTTCACAAAGTTGCATAAATGCATATACAATACAGAATATAATACTTTTAACTCCTTAACACACAATACAACACACACACACACACACACACACACACACACACACACACACGTGTGAAAGTCCCCTACTTGAGACCGCAAAACCACAACTAATAAGGTTGTCTTTCCTTGACTGATGATGACAACTCACTTACAATGACTCTCTGACCACAACCAACACTACATGTTCACACGTAGCTAGCTGACTCAGCAACCACCCACACACACACACACACACACACACACACACACACACACACACACACACACACACACACACAATAAGCAGTCACAACCGTAGACAAACCATACAGTATTTGCCTTAAGCACTTGACATTTTCATTAAACTATAGAAGAGATATTTAGTGCAGGGTGAAAACAAGAGGTGACCTGGTACAGGTATGGTTGGTGGTTAGGAATCTCACTTTAGTTGATCAAGTAAGTGTGTGTGTGTGTGTGTGTGTATTGAGCATTTTCAAATAATTGTAGTGGAGTAAAAGTGTCCAATCGGTGCACTGAAGCTCTTCTGGTGGCTCGTGTTCTGCAACACCTACTAGGACACTGTGTGTGTCGGTTAGGGGTTTTCCTAAAATGTATCACCCGTCATTCACGTCATGGGCGTGCTCACAAATGATCATATTCACACACACACAGTGCACAATTACACTTCCTGAAACTAACTATCACAAGCAGTCAGACATTGCATGGATATCACACACATAGAACTACCCGCCCCCCTGCCACGCGTGCTCATACACACGCACGCACGCACGCACGCACGCACACACACACACACACACACACACACACACACACACACACACACACACACACACACACACACACACACACACACACACACACACACACACACACACACACACACACACACACACACACACACACACACACACACACACACACACACACACACACACACACACACACAGGGTCAGTGCCATCCAGGAATGACATTGAAATTCCCAGGAATCCCCTTTCATGTCCCCTCTTCCTTTCCCAGAGGTGTGATTAAGAATGACCTCCTCTGACCTCCCACTGAGAGCTACCTGCAGGGCCACACGCCACCGAGGGACACTCCATGCACGTTGGTTGACTCGCTGCACAAATGGCTGACGAAACCACACATACACATACACACGCACGCACACATGCACACACACACACGCACACACACACACACATGCTCGCGTTCATTCATGCACAGAGCATCCATTGCAGTCAAGATAGGGTCGGAACACATGTTAAAGCTATCCTAGCCTCATGGAAGGCCACAGAAGAAAAGCTTGGCTCCTGAATGACAGGCAACACACACACACACACACACACACACACACACACACACACACACACACACACACACACACACACACACACACACACACACACACACACACACACACACACACACACACACACATCCAAGTCAGTTCCATTAGCAGGAACAGAGGGATCTATGAAAAATACTGACAGCTTGACCTGGAAATACAGTAAAATCATTAGCATCTAAATCTCTGTCATCCCCCCTGTTTATTTCTTATTTTTTTCTCTCTGTCTTTCCTCTCTCATTCCTTCCACACAAACCGTGAAGAAACACAGACCAGGAGTTTAGAAGAACTTACAATAGCTTACTGCAGTGGCCTTATTCTGCTTTATTACAATGCAGTGTTGATTAAGACATACACGGCTAAATCTACAGTTGATTTTGTCTGTCTGTCTGTCTGTCTGTTTGTCTCGCACGCACACACACATGCTGTACATACGGTATGTCAATATAATTGCGGTGGTTTAGTTTAGTTGAGAAGAATGCTGTATTTCAGAATGCAGCGCTGACAAGATGTGCAGGTGGGACCTTATCTAAACAGATACTGAGGGAGAGCTAAACATGCGCGAGCAGCACACACACACACACACACACACACACACACACACACGCTTTCCTCCAGATCGTGTCCGTGCGTGCATTTGTACTTCCATCCGTACTGTTTTGTGTATACCTTCCCCAATACAACTCTCTCATGGGAGTCGGATAGAAGTGGGAAAAAAAATCATCTGACACATCTGTGTGTGTGTGTGTGTGTGTGTGTGTGTGTGTGTGTGTGTGTGTGTGTGTGTGTGTGGTGTGCGTGCGCGCGTGTTTGTCACTGCGGTTTACATGTTGAAGGAAGGCATTTTATCATTTCCTATCAACACAAAACCAAAGCTATTACAGAACAATAATAATGTTCACCACACCTGAGTCACTCTGTTAGCTGCCTCGAGGCTACGGCGCTCTGCACTAACCCTGACATCCCATAATATTTACACTGAACTCCATTGACGTGCTGTGTCCCTGTGACAGGAACAAATAAATACAGGAAATTAAAAACCAATCATGGGTTTGGGTTGTGGTTATACGGTTGTAGGCTATTCACCAAAACAGTTCAGAAAGTCCATGTTCGGTAAAACACGACTATTGAAGCGTTGTTTCATGTAGTGCGCGTACGCATGCGTGTGCATGCGTGTGTGTGTGTGTGTGTGCATGACCAGCTGTCCGTTATAATGTGGTAATCCTGAACTAGACATGTGGAAGTACTCTATACACACAACACACACAGAGACATGCGCGCACACACACACACACACACACACACACACACACACACACTGGAGTGGACATCATGTGGTGTGTGATGCCTTGTTCTGAAACTAAAACTAAACATTTGCCTTGCGGAAACAGTGGCTTGCAGCCTGAGAGAGAGAGACACACAGAGAGAGAGACAGAGAGAGAGACAGAGAGAGAGAGAGAGAGAGAGACACACAGAGAGAGACACAGAGAGAGACACACAGAGAGAGAGAGACATACAGAGATAGAGACACAGAGAGAGAGGCACAGAGAGAGAGGCACAGAGAGAGAGACACAGAGAGAGAGGCACAGAGAGAGAGACACAGAGAGAGAGAGAGAGAGAGACATTGTGTCAACTTGTACATCGTCTCTTTCCGAATAGTTGAATCATAAAAACACGCTTAAAGCGGCAATACCCGGGCTTCAAACCCCAGTCCCCAACGCAAACGACAACATC
This sequence comes from Protomyctophum parallelum, assembly GCF_964188405.1. Taxonomy (NCBI): domain Eukaryota; kingdom Metazoa; phylum Chordata; class Actinopteri; order Myctophiformes; family Myctophidae; genus Protomyctophum; species Protomyctophum parallelum. The sequence continues at coordinate 35,099,014 of NC_139716.1, forward strand.
TTACAATAAATGCACCATGTCTCTGTGCGTACGTCTGTACGTGTGTGTGTGTATGTGTGTGTGTGTACAGTATGTACTATACGTCGGTGTGTGTGTGTGTGTGTGTGTGTGTATGTACTCTATGTATGTGTGTATGTACTGTACGTCTGTAATCCACATGCCTCGAGAACCCTTCGCCCGAACCGACTTCAAATTCCCCGACACACACGGTCCACACCACCACAGGGAGTGAAGTGCCCGGCCTTGAGGTGGTCGGATACACGGTTGCCCAGAACCACCAGAAAATGCTCTGGTCAGGCTCTCGCCGACCCCCCCCCCCCCCCCCCCCCATATGCCCATATATGGCCAGGCCCATATACTGATAACATTGGACCTTGCTCCATATATGGGCATAAAAGGGATACAGGCAGACAGAGACAGGCGGTTAATGCGGGTGCTAAGACAATGGATATTACAGGTATTTCATACTAGGGTGGGCCGGTGGGGTATGCATTCCGCATTTTCATAATTTGTTCCCAACTTGCATCGTTCCCAAGTAGTATTATTGAGCTGTAAGTTGTTTCCATTTGAGTTTCATGCACTACCTATTTTCAACCAGTAGTGGTTCTCCCCCCGACCACATGTCTCAGTTGTCTACAGTTGTGTTAGTTATTATATCACCATAGCCTAATATACCGATTGGTTAAAAGAACCACTACTCACTGCTCATTAAAGAAGTTATGAATTGCAGATTGTGGTTAAAAGGGGCACCGGCATTACTCCTCACTTCATTCGGCGGCGTTTGGAACAAACCCTGACATGTCCACAAATAAGTATTTAAGAACGTATTCAGAATTCTATCCATGAGGGCTTAAGCATTCCATTTAACTTATCCTTCCTCACGTGTATCTGGGGGTGGAAAAAAGGCAGGGCGGGTGTCTAGAAAAATTCCTTCCCTAGGGGAGATAGAGCGCAGTCGGGACCGGCCCGGCCCAACCCTGCCTGGCGCAGGTTGGGACCTGCCCTGCTCTCTGTAATGTAACACACACACACACACACACACACACACACACACACACATACATCACTGCCTGGCACGCTGGCGGCTGCGCTCTGTCGCTACGGGCAACCAGAAATTAGAGCGGGACCCACAGAGGTTCAACCAGCCAAATACCTGCATATGTAGCCCGAGGGACACAGAGACAGGGGTGGAGAAAGTATATACTCGAATGTTTTACTTCAAGTAAAAGTATGCTGTTCAAGCTTGAGTAAAAGTATGAAAGTATTGGTATCAAAATGTAAAAGTACTCGGTATGCAGAACGTCCCATTTCAAGTCTTCAATTGTATAAAACTCTTTAGAAAATTTAAAAATAAAAAAAATAAAAATGGCCGCTCTACAAGCTCACAATGCTTCGCGATGCGACATATTGTGAGCTTGTAGAGCGGCCATTTTTAAGTGGCGGAAATGTATATGGGGCCAAAGTATTGGATGTTGGAATTACAGCATTTGACTTATGTACAGTACTTAAGTTAGTTAATGTACTTGCACAGAGATAGGGGAGGGGGGGCAGAGAGACACAAAGAGACCAAGACAGACAGAGAGAGAGAGAGAGAGAGAGAGAGAGAGAGACATTGAGGAAGAGGGGATGGTAAAGAAACCGAGCCAAAAAAGGGGGAAATGGGGAGAATCTTGGGAAGAACAAATGGAGAAGGAGAACCGACAGACAAGGATGAAGGGGAGAGACGAGAGTGCAAGAGAGAGATGGAGAGAAAGTCAGTTTGAGAGATAGAATGCGGGCAAAGTGTCTCGTCTTCTGAAAACTGTATGTCGTAGATGTAATCCTGACTAGATCAGTCCTGTGGTAATTATAAGATCCTTATCTGTCTGAGAGAGAGAGAGAGAGAGAGAGAGAGAGGATGTCTAAGAATGCGCTAAAGCTCTCAAGGAACTTTTCATGGACACCAATCTGAAACTGGGCTCAAAGAAACACATCGGAGTGTCTCAACACGCCGTTAATCTCCCGAGCGACCCTGTGTTGAGAAGTTCATTCATCTCAACACATGTCCAATGCACCGTGAAGAGTGATAGTATTTACACGTGTGTACTAACAACTAACCGCGCTGCGGTAAACACTGTGTTATTTTGTATAAATGAACTATCCAATCCCCGCATACCAGAGGTGTGTCACTGTTGGGGAAAGACCCAGATGCAATCTTAATATTTACTTTGGCCGCCGTGGGCTGTAGACAAAACAAGATGGAGGGCCCCATGCATGAGATGTGCGATAGAGGGACGGTGGGACGCGGGGAGGAGTCTGTGTGTTCCTGAGCCTGTGATCGATGGTGTTGCAGTTAACTTAACACATTTAGGCCTAACGTCGAAAGAAAAGAAAAAATGTTCGCTCCGATTTAATATATATTCAAAGATTTGTGCCGCATTTTTACAAATTTTCAAAAATAACAGACCTACAAGTTTGTAGATCTGCTATTTTACAATAGCTGAAGTTGTCACGATCCGTGACGTTTTCTGTTGTGCTTTTGTTTTGTAGTATCTTTGGTCCCTTGGTTTCCTCTGTTGCTGTTGTTACCTGTGTTGTCTCACCACCTGTGATTATTAGTTTTCTCCACCTGTGTCTTGTTTGTCTCTCAGCCAATCCCTGTGTTGATTTTGTTAGTTGTTCACCTGTGTCTAGTCAGTCTTTGTATATATATGCCCCAGTGTGTTTCAGTCCTTTGTCAGATCCTCAATGTAAGTCAGCGTGTTTATTCCTTGTACCTAGTAGTTTCCTAGTGTATTCTACTATTAAAACCTCTTGCAATGTACTTAGCCTCCGTTTGTCTGTCCTGCACTTGGGTCCTATCTCTTCTTGTCTCAAACCTTGACAAAAGTATAACATAATGCTTAGTTAAAACACCAAAAGGGGTTAAAACCACATGTTATGGAGTTGAATCCCGCCAGAAACTAAATGCAAGGTGCGTATAGCAGACCGGATCGGTGCGTGGACCACATAAGGACTTCTGATTGGTCCCTGACTGACTATCATGATAAGCCCATGCAGTCACCATGCTGCACCTGTGGTGTTCCTGTTTTACTGACACCAAGTTTAAAATAAGAATTGAATGCACAGAAGTACTACAAATACTCACACAGAATGTGTAAAAAATATATTTTGAAAATAGCCGATCTACAAGCTCACAATGTGTCCTATACTGCGACGCATCGGCTATTTTTAAAATAGCCAAAATGTATATAGGGCTGAAGTGGTTAGTGTATATGTTTTGTAATAATAATCTAAAAAGTAGCTAAAGTTACCACGTAAATGTAGTGGAGTAGAAGTACAATATTTTGATTCAGATTATTTTTAGTAGAAGTAAAAGTATTGGGATTTGTACAAAAACCACATGCATTGTGTATCTTCAGAGCAGAATTGTCTTCTTTTATCGTCTACCTGCCTGTAGTGGCACGTCTTGGCCACATGAGGGCAGTAAGCAAGCAGCAGTCGAGCCAATACAGGTGAGCTGCCATGATGCAATGACAGAAAGAACAAAGACACTAGACTAGAGAGTACAGAACGTTTTAGGGGCTTGACAACTTTCTCTAGCATGCATAGAAACGTTAGAGTTTATTACACTTGGAGTACCGTGCCAGCCATCATCAGTGTTGAAAGAATATAAGATATAGTTTTAGTGTTTGCCTGATGCATTAGTCAGTGGACATTGATATATTCAGATAGAACAGATTAGCGGACTTGCATGTTGGTATCATTTATGGTGGCAGTGTTAATCAGAGCTACCTACAGTGACTCAGATCTAGTAAATCAATTCAACTACTATAGTTTGTTCTAGTAGTTTGTGCACAGCCCAGAGATCCTTATACAGTCAGAGGGATTACCAACACTCATGGAAATGTCTTTCGGGGCTCTTTAATTTAATTTAATAGGCACAGGCTCGGCATGCAGCATGCAGAACAATGTACGCGTTTAAGGCACAAAGCCTTCCTCGGCGTTATGATATAACACTAATCTGACAATTACATCAAAGTGCCTGAAGAGCATTTATCTGATTGCTGGTAATCCCTCCAATAGATCTAGTAATGCCTTGCTCAAAGCCCTTCCATCTACCATGGTTTAGTCCTGGCTTTGCTCCTCAGAAAACACCGGCGTGTTGCCCTCTGTGGAAACCTAGACTAGTCAGGGTTTTGGTTTGATTTAGTCGAATTTATTTAGACTGAAAATTGGCTTTACTTTAACCGTTGTTTGCTCCTACAGGATCAGGTCCGATTCATCCCCCCAAAAGCCGTATATTCAGGGCATATGAATCTGCAGTTGGGACAAGCTCCCTCTTGCTTTCCCCCGTGCTCAGTATGTGATTTGATCTAAGGAGACACGGGGCAGGTCTGAACACATGCCTAAACCCTTCCTAGATATCTCTAAGCTACTGTAGCCTACTTCTGAAGTAGCCTCCATGTAAAGACCAACACATCTCTGTGCTGTGCGCTGCAGGGCCAACATGCATAATGGTGCTTTGTTGTTCCCCGTGTGTGTGTGATGATGATAATACGTTTTAAAAACAGAAAGGAAGAAAGGGTTCTTGGCTTGTTCCCGCACAAACGCATATTCAAAATGGATGATAACCTAACCTGCTGGGGGGAGAGTGCACGATTTTTTTACTTAAGTAAAAGTATCAATACTGCAATGTAGAACTACTCCGTTACAAGTAAAAGTAAACACAGTAAAAGACAAAAGTACCAAAGTAAAAGTACTCTTGCAGAATCAGAATATCCCATTTCATGTTTTCAAATGTATAAAAAACCTTTTTGAAAATAGCAGATCTATACAAGCTACACAATGCGTCGCATCACGGTGCATTGTGAGCTGGTAGATCTGCTATTTTCAAACGGCCGAAATGTATATAGGGCTGAAGTGGTTATTGTATGTTTTGAAATAATAATAAAAATCTACAAAGTAACTATAGTAACTAAAGTTTTTTAATAGTTTTAAAAATCTGATTGCAGGAAACGCAGAGTCGCAGATGACAGGAAAGCACATGGCAAACATGTAGCGTCCACTAAGAGGGAATCCTCCACCCTTGACCAAGATGTTGCTCTATTGTATATACTACAGTATATACTTTGTTGTACATCAAAATAGCAAAAATAGCCGATGACAGCGTGACAAATGTTCGGCTATCTTCGCAGATGTATGCGATTAAATGAACATTTAGGATTCTGCCGCTCATGCAGGACGACACACTCCGGGCACGGCCTGTGGCGTATAAACCGGAGGTCACGTCTTTTGATGTCCGCAACATGTGGACAGTCGGGGGTCCTCCTGGACGCTGCATAGCTTGTCTAAATGTTTTCCTGCGCTCTCTCCTTGTTCACAAACACTCCAGTAATGTGAACAGGATGGATGCCCGTGGCTACTGTCTGTCTGTCTGTCCGTCCGGCTGTCTGTCCCTCCTTCCCTCCCTCCCTCCCCCTCTATCTCTCTGCTTTCCTTGTGATCTCATCCCTCGATCTCTCTCTGTTCTCCTGTCAGACAGATGTGTGATGTTTCCTGTTGTGCTGACAAGAGGAGGCTGTTTGTTCAGCAGGAGAGGCCAGGAATGACATGCACGCAATGAAGGTACATACCCCCGCGCGTGCGCACACGCATACACGTGCGCGTGCGTACACACATGCACGCTCACAGAGGGACAGTGTACATGAAGTGAGGCCAAGAACATGTGAGAGCCCAGAGGAAGGATCGGTATACCGGTGAATCGATGCAAATGCGCACACATGCACGCACGCACGTACGTACACACACACACACACACACACACACACACACACACACACACACACACTGTTGCTGTTGAACTTTATACTGCTGCAAAGTGACGGCTTATCCACAATTCCACATTCCAGCCGACACTGACCTGGGATTAACTACACTGGGATGCACACGCACACACACACACACACACACACACACACACACACACACACACACACACACACACATACACATACACATACACATACACAATTACACACACAGTCACACATGCACACGCTCACACTCACACTCACACGCGCAGTACACCAGGGCAACTATATTCTTAAAGGCAGGATTTGTAAAATGTTATTTGCCAGTAGGGGGCCAGACATTCCCGCAGTTATTAAATGGCCAAATAACATAGCTCTGCTAAAGCCGGGCATATCACATTCACAACCTCTATTTACACCAATGTGTATTTGTCTGTGTTCAATTGAGGGTGTTCGGTGTCTACTTTTCATTTCTCCAAATGTCAACCTCTGTAAATACACTGGCATGATACATGTTGGGTAGTTGGGCATACTAATGGTATGTACTAAACTTAGCTAACTACAGTGGTGTAAAGTAACTTAAGTACATTTACGTAAGTACTAGTGTACTCAAAACTGAATAAAACTGATGACTGTGAGGGGCGTTTGAAAGCCACCCAGCGTGTCAAACACACACGGACAGTGTGTTGTGAATAAGATAAAGGTGATCTAGTTACTGTGGTGTGGCTACTGGAAAAACTTTGTCTCCCAGTGAGTGTTCTCCTAGTGGACGCATTAGGATAACACACACGCGCGCACCCACGCACACACCTGAAGAAATATTCCACATACATGCATACACATAGACAGACCGGCATAACTGCCATGCATTCTCTCTCTCAAAACACAGGTAGCCTTCTGGAGCTCACGCACACGTGTCACGCGCACACACACGCACACGCACAGGCACACACTGCTACTGTTGGCCCACCTTTCCCCACCATGTGATCATCAGGGAACCTCTGTTTCCTCTTAAATGAAGTGATAGAATAAACAGATGAGAGAGAGATGTAGAGTGGGAGACATGTGGGCAGAGAAAGAATGAATGGAGAGGGAGTAAAAAGACCATGTGATAAAGAGGAGGACTGAAAAGAGGAAAAGGAGGCAGAGAGAGAGAGAAAGAGAGAGAGAGAGAGGGGGGATGGACCACTGAAGGAATGAAGCAGACTTCCACATGACCTGGGTTTGATTTGTGTGTGTGTCTGTGTGCGTGCGCTACACTTACATTATGCGAGTCAGTCAAAACATATAGCTGTGATATAATGGTATTCCTCTGAAGCAGCTCTGATTGGCTCATTCATTCTATCCACATCCTGAAAGAGCAACGTGTGTCTGTGCCTTAGAGTATGCTCTAGGGTCTGTGTGTGCAGTCTGTGTCTGTGCCTTAGAGTATGCTCTAGGGTCTGTGCGTGCAGTCTGTGTCTGTGCCTTAGAGTATGCTCTAGGGTCTGTGCGTGCAGTCTGTGTCTGTGCCTTAGAGTATACTCTAGGGTCTGTGCGTGCAGTCTGTGTCTGTGCCTTAGAGTATGCTCTAGGGTCTGTGCGTGCAGTCTGTGTCTGTGCCTTAGAGTATGCTCTAGGGTCTGTGCGTGCAGTCTGTGTCTGTGCCTTAGAGTATGCTCTAGGGTCTGTGCGTGCAGTCTGTGTCTGTGCCTTAGAGTATACTCTAGGGTCTGTGCGTGCAGTCTGTGTCTGTGCCTTAGAGTATGCTCTAGGGTCTGTGCGTGCAGTCTGTGTCTGTGCCTTAGAGTATGCTCTAGGGTCTGTGCGTGCAGTCTGTGTCTGTGCCTTAGAGTATGCTCTAGGGTCTGTGCGTGCAGTCGCTGTGAGTGTGTTTAGACGATGCTCTATCGCTCCCATCGGCCTCATTCGCCGTCTGAGACAAAACCTGTGGTTTGAGAGGTGGAGAGATGTCCAGATATGTGGATGCAGACAGACAGAGAGAGAGAGAGAGAGAGAAGCATAGAGAGATATGGGGTAGAGAGAGAATTTAAGAATGATCTACATTCTACACATTCTCAAAGTACAGTAGGTACAGTAGGTAGCACCCACCTAGGATGCCGTGACAGAAGTCCAAGGGTGCCTCAGGATACCTTGATAATGTGTGGAATGTACCCCACACGCTGGGATCTATTCAAACCACTACACCGGCTATCCTTGTTGATATAATGCCATTTAGGTCAATGATACAACATTATGTAGTGATATGATAATGTACATAAATAGCAGCCAGTCATTGGCTGGGGGCTGTAGGGTAGAGTAGCTGGATGGGTGCTACGACGTTCCCAGTTCGATGCCGGGCTACACCAGAGTTAATGTCGAAGTGTCCTTGAGCAAGACGCTGAACTGGTTTCCTCCGCCATTGGTGTATGAATGGGTGAATGTAATGCACAACCTATGTAAAGCCCTTTGGATAAAGGCACTATACAAATGCACCATTTGCCATTCAACTTCTGTGTCTTGGTAGATAACTATGATTGATGCACGACTACTGCGCGTGCATATTTTCCCCAAGGTACAGTATGTTGCGAGGAAAACTTGAGAGAATAATATATTTTGGTTAGAATTGATTGGAAATAATGTTGTACTTGGCGTCTCTTTCTCTCCTCTGAGCTGTTGACACTCTAGTCTAACTTGTCCTCCATCAGCAAACAGACGGGTGAAGTTTATAAAAAGAAGAGTGAAAAGAGAGAGAGAGAGAGAGGGAGAGAGGGAGAGAGAATGAAATGGAGGGAGAGATGTCTTGTGACTGTGTGTGTAGGTGGATTTGTCATGTAGCCTGCTGGAGTTCAGCCTCACACACAGACACGCACGCACACACGCACGCAACACACACACACACACACACACACACACACACACACACACACACACACACACACACACACACACACACACACACAGATACACATGGACTGTCCAGAGATGGATGTAGTGGAACAATATTTGAAACACTGCTTTAGAATAAAGACACGAGGAAGCTGAGATTCAAAGTGACCCACAGTCAATACTTCTGGACGTTAAGCCGTGATTGATGACGTTACGACGGCACGCGTTTAGTCTTGGATGTCTTTAACATGTGCTCTATAGAAAAACATAGCCTATATATGAAGGGCCCGGTTCCCAGTTGGTAACTAAGGACCCATTGTGGAAAAGATTTACTGTCAGAAATCAATCACTTTGTTGGATATTTACAAAAGTGCGGAAGCAATTATTCTCGAAACCCCCCAAAACGGTTAATCACATCCATGCAATCGAGCGTCCCTATTCTGGACATGTCGTAAATTAGATAATAGTTGAAAATAGTCAAACATTTGGTGGAAATAGACGAATGTGGATCACTTTGCTTATATAAGTGGTTAAGCTGGATCATAATCCATCGTGAGAAACACAATGTGCTTTACTTTGTTTTGTTAAAAGCAGGTGTCCACTTTTCCAACAACAACAACAGACAATGCTCACATGCACATGTCAAAGATTTATCGGACATGTCATGTCACATGTCATTATTTCCTTAAGCACAGATGTTTGTGTCTTCAAAACACATTTATCTCTATTTTTGTCAGAGAAACGTCTCACGATGTCGATGACTCACAACTTTAAACGCTAAAACACGAGGTGTTGATCTTTGAGACGAAGCAGCAGGAGGAGGAGGAGGCGTCAACGTTTATGAATGCCAGCCGATGATGACGGCATCGGGGTTTATCAACGTCTGCGTTGGCGATGCTAGAGATGAATTATGAGCGGTGATGGAAGAAGTGCTTCTGTACAAAATCTTTCAAACAGATTCAAAATAATCCGAGACAAACGGCGTCATGAATGCCGGGCCTACTCTCTCTCTCTCTGCTGGGTTCCCATACGGGTCCCACATTATGAGCACATACCAGACAGTAAGACCAGGGGGACGAGGGAGGAGATGGAATGCTTTCACCTGGGCCCTCTCTCTCTCTCTCTCTCTCCCTCCCTCACTCTCTGTCTTTTTCAGGTTCTGTCTTTCTCTGCAACTATCCATTATCTACCAGCTCAGTGGCCTTGTGGTTTGAGTGTCTGCCCTGCGAGGTCGGGGTTCGATACCCGGCCGGGTCATACTCTGAAAGAATGGAACCCTGCAGTGCCTCCCTGCTTGGCACTCTGCATCTAGGGTTGGATTGGGACTATAAGGGCTCCATCTTGCGCCACCCCTTACCTTTTATCCCTAAACTTATTTGCCATTTTTTACTATTTTAAAACATTTAAAAATAGTTCAACTAGCCAATCTACATCGACACGTTGTTAGCTTGTAGATCGGCTAAGTCTCTGTGACATACTAGCGTCATGTCCAGGGGGTGTACTTGTACATCAAGCTGCCTCACGCTACAGAAACAGGAGATAGGCTATATGGGCCTGATGGCTTGGCAAGGCTTACTTAGTATCCATTATCTGCTTAGTTGATATTGTATCTAGCCAATCTACAAGCTCCCACCACGTTGTGAGGAAGTCTCACATCTGTGTCTTTTGCATTCTTATCTATTCCCCTGTCTGTCAATCTCTCATTCTGTCTTTTCATCTTTCTAATTCTCACTTTTGATCTTATCATCTTGCAAATCCTGCTTCCAGTTCAGCTGTCCAACAAAAAGAACCGTGGCTTCTTCTGGTCGTAATTAGCTATCCATAAAAGCTCATGCCCTTTGGCCATATGGTATCCAAGGATGCTTTCACACCCGGGCTGTTTTAACCCAGTAAGACCTCAGACCAGATTCTACAACTGTCTTCTTAAATCCTACAAAAATTCTGAAAAACCTATGTTTCTATATCAGTAGTTCCCAAACTATTTCATGACAAGGACCCCAAGAATGATAATTGGCCGCCGACCCGATCTGAAATTATGTTGTTCCAGGGACCCCCAACCCCCAGAAGCAAAGGTATGAGTTACAATGTTCACAGTGAAAGAATATATATTCAAAGGTGTTCAGGGTTTTCCAAAAACCTAACCATTTTTAATCTGTAGCTGTTGAAAAATAGCAGATCTACAAGTTCATAGCACGGCACCGAGTGCCTCGCCACAAGCTTGTAGATCTGCTATTTTTCAGCAGCTAAAGTTTAAAAATAATGGTTAAAGTGATTAAAAGCTAAGGCGACACAGGTGTGTTCCAGGTCTAGGACGCCCCCTCCCCCCCCCCCCCCCCCCCCCCCCCCCCCAGTTTGATTTGCACTAGGTCTCGGACCCCCCACCCCCACTAGAATCTACACTGTAAAATCACTGTTAATTTACCTTTTTTAGATATGCAAATGAAAGCAAATTTGGGTCCCTTAACCTTTGGCTACTAACTATCAATAATTCAGCTGCCCCCCCCTATAGAGAGACGACGTGAGTCACCTGACATGGACAGATGTTCTCATATCAGAGAAGCTTCCTGTGCTGTTTGTAAAGTTTGGACTGTAGTTTGCTATGACTGACGACAGTGTCTCAGACAAGATGTACAGGTGCGATATGCACTCAGTGATATGCAGTAGTCTCTCTATCTCTCTCTCTCGCGCTGTCGCTCAATCACACATCATGATGTTATGACTATATATTATTTTTGTTAGATACAGTACAGAACTCTGTACTAGCTAATCTAACATCTACAACACATCTTCTATAGAATCTATACTGTAGGTGCAGAGAGTGGAACCTATGAATAGTCATTCTTATACATTCTCCTAGTAGCAGATGAAATATTAGTGAAATTAAACAGATGTTTTTGCTGGGGAATGCCTGGTTCAGGTTAAACTTTTTAAGTCAAATGTAGTCAACATGACAATGATGTCATTTGTTGTACATCCTCCTAAAGGCACAGATGAACAACCAAACCGACCAAACAGTCTCACTAGCCTTAACCTGCTCTTCATCCTAAAACTCATTCACCAATCCACAAAGGGCTCAGCTCTAGTCTTGCTAGACTTAGCAACTTAGAACCCATTCGGTGGATGTATTTAAACACTTAAGATTAGGTCTCCTTAACTTTGTTGGCCCCAGGGGTATGTTTAGACTCTAAACATACCCCTGGGGCCAACAAAGTTCTGCATCCCAGGATGAGAGACTAGATCTCTCTAAACTTTAGAGAGATCTAGTCTCTCATCCTGGGATGCAGATTCATTCAAACACATTGCAGTCGGCTGTCCGTACGCTACTGTTGATTTTGACAGGACATTTTGAGTTTAGTTTAATATTTCCAGAGTGCAATAGTCCTAGTCCTAGTTTTAGCCATCACAGCTTAGTTTGTGTTTAGTTTTTATTTCATTTTCGTCAGTGAAGAAATTTTTTCGTTGTAGTTTTAGTCGACGAAATCAACACTGGTGCAAGAACTAAGCGAACCTGTGTCATGAAACATATTTCACGGGTTCTGGGTTCTCAGAACCTGATCCGTCCCTGCTCAGGACAGTACTACTAAGCCTGAGTTCTGAGAACAATGGTGCGAGGAGTTGTGAGCTTTGGACCACAGATTTGGCTAGTATTTGCGCCCAAAAAAAAAGAAAATAGGGACACAAGGGTTTATGCAGGGTTCACTGTGAGGTAGGGGTGTTATTGGGTCAGGGTTCTTTTGGGTCGATGACTTGCCTTCAAAGAGTCAGACAAAAGACCAACTAGATGTACACCCGCCCCCCCCCCTCCCCCCAGGCCTGTCAGCCACATAGTTCACTTTGTAAGTAAATCTACATTCTGGGTGGTCTCTCTCTCTCTCTCTCTCTCTCTCTCCATCTCTCTCCATCTCTCTCTCTCTCTCTATCTGTCTGTCTGTCTGTCTATCTGTCGGGGAAATGACGGAATTGGACCAAAGACATGGTGATGAAAGTTTAAAGGTTGGAGAAATATTGACCCTTGCTGAGTGAAGTGCTTTGAAACAGTGTTTGTATACCAATGGTTCCAAATTCCGGTCTGCAGGAACCTCTAGTACTGCCGGTGATACTGGGTCTAACTAACCCCAGATTAGACCGCTATAGAATAACGAGGAGACCGGATGAACACAGTTGTACTCCAGTTAGGATGGAAAGCCAGCAGTGGCCGGGGTCCAACGGAGCAGAGCTGGTTTAGATTAGACCGACGAGTCAGGACAGTACAAAACACGTACAAACCCTCATTTCCGGCGGTTGACCACATGACAAGAGGACCGCTATGTGTGTCTGTCTGACTGTCTCGACAAAACTGAAAGACAAAGAGACATTGAGAGAACACGAACGAAATCGATACACATGGACACAATCACTGAGAGACGAGAAACGGAAGAGAGAGAGAGAGAGAAAAGGGTGGATGGGTTGACCTAAAGTACCAGGCAAAACGGAGAGAGTAGGTTTAGTAAATAAGGAAGTATATGTGACAAACACTACTCTGTGTTTACACACAGCGGGTGACAGCCATGCCGTATTTTCCGGAAGTGCCGTTATTTGTCTATTGTCTGAATTTGTCTAAATCTCTCCGTGGGGTTTTATGAACATTTAATAATAAGCAATGAAAGGTATCGAAAAGAGCTTGTGTGACTAAATACTGTAACTACATTGGCTCCATTGGAACGCAGGTTGGTTCTTAAGTTTCATTTTCCTGGAAAGCGACGATTTCACCACGGTGGGGACATGAAGCGAGGAGATAGCAGTGTGTTTGTATAACAGAAGGAGAGTGTGCGTGTGTGTTGTGGTAATTAGCTATCTAAACATTTGTGTTAGCTCCCCTAGTCTGCTGTACACCTGTTAATGTTAATGGCATCTTCAACTCATTCCCACCATAGTGTGAAATCCTCCAGAGTGGGTGCGCGCACACACGCACACACACACACACACACACACACACACACACACACACACACACACACACACACACACACACACGCACACTCGCATGTGCACACACAGTCACACACACACACCCAGTGATGTTTTGGGAACTGCTCCCCGCACCGCTGGTCTGTGAAAAGATCCCAGGCCCTTCCTCTAGTAACAACACAGGTGAGATAAAGACGGAATTTACCTCCCAGATTGGAGGGAGAGTGAAAGCGAGACAGACAGACAGACAGACAGACAGACAGAGACATGTGAAAAAGTTAAATAATATTAAATGAACTCAGTGTACACTCTGAGATCCAGATTCACAAAGGACATGTACGACCAGGTGTAAATGAAGTGCGTAAAGAGAGCGTATTAATCCGTCAATCTCACGTGTCATTCACCAAAAAGGTTGCGTAATGGCTTCATCCGCGCGGATCGCGGCTGGAGCTCATTTCGCCCAGGGGTATGTTTAGACTCTAAACATACCCCTGGGGCCAACAAAGTTCTGCATCCCAGGATGAGAGACTAGATCTCTCTAAACTTTAGAGAGATCTAGTCTCTCATCCTGGGATGCAGATTCATTCAAACACATTGCAGTCGGCTGTCCGTACGCTACTGTTGATTTTGACAGGACATTTTGAGTTTAGTTTAATATTTCCAGAGTGCAATAGTCCTAGTCCTAGTTTTAGCCATCACAGCTTAGTTTGTGTTTAGTTTTTATTTCATTTTCGTCAGTGAAGAAATTTTTTCGTTGTAGTTTTAGTCGACGAAATCAACACTGGTGCAAGAACTAAGCGAACCTGTGTCATGAAACATATTTCACGGGTTCTGGGTTCTCAGAACCTGATCCGTCCCTGCTCAGGACAGTACTACTAAGCCTGAGTTCTGAGAACAATGGTGCGAGGAGTTGTGAGCTTTGGACCACAGATTTGGCTAGTATTTGCGCCCAAAAAAAAAGAAAATAGGGACACAAGGGTTTATGCAGGGTTCACTGTGAGGTAGGGGTGTTATTGGGTCAGGGTTCTTTTGGGTCGATGACTTGCCTTCAAAGAGTCAGACAAAAGACCAACTAGATGTACACCCGCCCCCCCCCCCTCCCCCCAGGCCTGTCAGCCACATAGTTCACTTTGTAAGTAAATCTACATTCTGGGTGGTCTCTCTCTCTCTCTCTCTCTCTCTCTCCATCTCTCTCCATCTCTCTCTCTCTCTCTATCTGTCTGTCTGTCTGTCTATCTGTCGGGGAAATGACGGAATTGGACCAAAGACATGGTGATGAAAGTTTAAAGGTTGGAGAAATATTGACCCTTGCTGAGTGAAGTGCTTTGAAACAGTGTTTGTATACCAATGGTTCCAAATTCCGGTCTGCAGGAACCTCTAGTACTGCCGGTGATACTGGGTCTAACTAACCCCAGATTAGACCGCTATAGAATAACGAGGAGACCGGATGAACACAGTTGTACTCCAGTTAGGATGGAAAGCCAGCAGTGGCCGGGGTCCAACGGAGCAGAGCTGGTTTAGATTAGACCGACGAGTCAGGACAGTACAAAACACGTACAAACCCTCATTTCCGGCGGTTGACCACATGACAAGAGGACCGCTATGTGTGTCTGTCTGACTGTCTCGACAAAACTGAAAGACAAAGAGACATTGAGAGAACACGAACGAAATCGATACACATGGACACAATCACTGAGAGACGAGAAACGGAAGAGAGAGAGAGAGAGAAAAGGGTGGATGGGTTGACCTAAAGTACCAGGCAAAACGGAGAGAGTAGGTTTAGTAAATAAGGAAGTATATGTGACAAACACTACTCTGTGTTTACACACAGCGGGTGACAGCCATGCCGTATTTTCCGGAAGTGCCGTTATTTGTCTATTGTCTGAATTTGTCTAAATCTCTCCGTGGGGTTTTATGAACATTTAATAATAAGCAATGAAAGGTATCGAAAAGAGCTTGTGTGACTAAATACTGTAACTACATTGGCTCCATTGGAACGCAGGTTGGTTCTTAAGTTTCATTTTCCTGGAAAGCGACGATTTCACCACGGTGGGGACATGAAGCGAGGAGATAGCAGTGTGTTTGTATAACAGAAGGAGAGTGTGCGTGTGTGTTGTGGTAATTAGCTATCTAAACATTTGTGTTAGCTCCCCTAGTCTGCTGTACACCTGTTAATGTTAATGGCATCTTCAACTCATTCCCACCATAGTGTGAAATCCTCCAGAGTGGGTGCGCGCACACACGCACACACACACACACACACACACACACACACACACACACACACACACACACACACACACACACGCACACTCGCATGTGCACACACAGTCACACACACACACCCAGTGATGTTTTGGGAACTGCTCCCCGCACCGCTGGTCTGTGAAAAGATCCCAGGCCCTTCCTCTAGTAACAACACAGGTGAGATAAAGACGGAATTTACCTCCCAGATTGGAGGGAGAGAGAAAGCGAGACAGACAGACAGACAGACAGACAGACAGAGACATGTGAAAAAGTTAAATAATATTAAATGAACTCAGTGTACACTCTGAGATCCAGATTCACAAAGGACATGTACGACCAGGTGTAAATGAAGTGCGTAAAGAGAGCGTATTAATCCGTCAATCTCACGTGTCATTCACCAAAAAGGTTGCGTAATGGCTTCATCCGCGCGGATCGCGGCTGGAGCTCATTTCGCCTCTTTCCCAAGCAATGCGCCTGGTGTCGCCTGGTATAATTGAACACCCACGCCCATTTCACGCCATATAAGGCTGTTGCCTTATAGCTTTCCACGAGTGAAAAACGTCATCACATTCCTGCAAAATGCGCAGATCTCCGAGCTTTCAACGCGGTGGTGGTCCGCACACGGTGGTCCGCGATGCACCGCACTGCATGAACTGGTAAATCAGCTTATTTTGACAGGCGAGTCTCTCGCAATGTCAACTGACTGAGCGTTACAAAGTAGCCTACTCTCTACTGACTGAGCGTTACAAAGTAGCCTACTCTCTACTGACTGAGCGTTACAAAGTAGCCTACTCTCTACTGACTGAGCGTTACAAAGTAGCCTACTCTCTACTGACTGAGCGTTACAAAGTAGCCTACTCTCTACTGACTGAGCGTTACAAAGTAGCCTACTCTCTACTGACTGAGCGTTACAAAGTAGCCTACTCTCTACTGACTGAGCGTTACAAAGTAGCCTACTCTCTACTGACTGAGCGTTACAAAGTAGCCTACTCTCTACTGACTGAGCGTTACAAAGTAGCCTACTCTCTACTGACTGAGCGTTACAAAGTAGCCTACTCTCTACTGACTGAGCGTTACAAAGTAGCCTACTCTCTACTGACTGAGCGTTACAAAGTAGCCTACTCTCTACTGACTGAGCGTTACAAAGTAGCCTACTCTCTACTGACTGAGCGTTACAAAGTAGCCTACTCTCTACTGACTGAGCGTTACAAAGTAGCCTACTCTCTGACTGAGCGTTACAAAGTAGCCTACTCTCTACTGACTGAGCGTTACAAAGTAGCCTACTCTCTACTGACTGAGCGTTACAAAGTAGCCTACTCTCTACTGACTGAGCGTTACAAAGTAGCCTACTCTCTGACTGAGCGTTACAAAGTAGCCTACTCTCTACTGACTGAGCGTTACAAAGTAGCCTACTCTCTACTGACTGAGCGTTACAAAGTAGCCTACTCTGACTGAGCGTTACAAAGTAGCCTACTCTCTACTGACTGAGCGTTACAAAGTAGCCTACTCTCTACTGACTGAGCGTTACAAAGTAGCCTACTCTCTACTGACTGAGCGTTACAAAGTAGCCTACTCTCTGACTGAGCGTTACAAAGTAGCCTACTCTCTACTGACTGAGCGTTACAAAGTAGCCTACTCTCTACTGACTGAGCGTTACAAAGTAGCCTACTCTCTACTGACTGAGCGTTACAAAGTAGCCTACTCTCTGACTGAGCGTTACAAAGTAGCCTACTCTCTGACTGAGCGTTACAAAGTAGCCTACTCTCTGACTGAGCGTTACAAAGTAGCCTACTCTCTGACTGAGCGTTACAAAGTAGCCTACTCTCTACTGACTGAGCGTTACAAAGTAGCCTACTCTCTGACTGAGCGTTACAAAGTAGCCTACTCTCTGACTGAGCGTTACAAAGTAGCCTACTCTCTGACTGAGCGTTACAAAGTAGCCTACTCTCTGACTGAGCGTTACAAAGTAGCCTACTCTCTGACTGAGCGTTACAAAGTAGCCTACTCTCTACTGACTGAGCGTTACAAAGTAGCCTACTCTCTACTGACTGAGCGTTACAAAGTAGCCTACTCTCTGACTGAGCGTTACAAAGTAGCCTACTCTCTGACTGAGCGTTACAAAGTAGCCTACTCTCTGACTGAGCGTTACAAAGTAGCCTACTCTCTGACTGAGCGTTACAAAGTAGCCTACTCTCTACTGACTGAGCGTTACAAAGTAGCCTACTCTCTACTGACTGAGCGTTACAAAGTAGCCTACTCTCTGACTGAGCGTTACAAAGTAGCCTACTCTCTTGGCGTTAGTCGGCACATGGCATAATGGAGGTTTGGTGCTGAGGCATGTCGACATGATGTCGTTCATGATGAGAACAATGCCTACAGCTACGGTTGCAGTTCCTTATAATTAATAGCCTACCGTACCACGAAACAATTCCAGCGAGGCAGCCGGCAGCACAGCGACATTAAAGCGTGCATAATCTTAACTTTGGTTGGAAGAGAGCGCTGGAGAGGTGAGGTGAGCTCACTTAAAACTTTGACTTGCCGACTTGCCGAAGTGCAAACACGCTGATGCCATTCAATAATGTGGACTTCTATTTTTTTTAATATAATTATCTCTAGTGACTATCGGTCTGCTGTTTGTCTGTCAGAACACAATATTTTGGGCCAAACAAATAATTAGAAAGTAGAAAAAAACGGCAGTTTTTCTTATAAATTATTTGATCGGCCCAAAACATTGTGTTCATTGTCATGATTTGTCACGATCCGAGTTGGCTTTGTCCGCGGCGTAACCGTCTTTAAATAAATAATTTAGGAATCGCCTATGGTGAAAATGAATGGAGAACCATTTCCTGGGCCTCTCGTTGTTCTGAAAGGGGGAGGGACTGCGACGCTCTATAGGTGGATGTTATGGCTACACACACACACACACACACACACACACACACACACACCTTCCGTTGTGCATGAAGGTATACGTATATAGATATGTGTGTGTGTGTGTGTGTGTGTGTGTGTGTGTGTGTGTGTGTGTGTGTGTGTGTGTGTGTGTGTGTGTGTGTGTGTGTGAGATATCCATCAGTCTTTAGCCAGGTGAAGGAGTTCATCTGTAATGGACACCTAGAGGTTTCCTTTGAACCTGTCATAGCCCACAGAACACACACACACACACACACACACACGTATGCACACGCACGCACGCACACACACACACACACACACACACACACACACACACACACACACACGTATGCATGCACGCACACACATATGCACGCACACACACACACACACACACACACACACACACACACACACAAAGGGCATAATGGTTATGAATCAGTCAGGTATAGTATGTAGCATCAAGATAATATAAAAAAGGCGAATGCATCTCGTGTGCATGTGTGTGACTGTGCACATACAGTATATGTACTGTGCATGCGTGTGTGTGCATGCGTGTGTGTGCGTGCTGCATGTGTGTGTGTGTGTGTGAGTGTACGTACCGACATGTGGATGTACCTGTCTATAGTACTGTGAACATACATAGCCTACTGTACCTCGCTCTAAGCCCTCACGAAAACGGGCCGACCCAGTTGTCTTCCATTATTTAGAATCCGGAATAATCATTTGTCTGATTCACGCCGGCCCAACTGTGTTTACAACATTTGTCTTAATTAAGTCTGTTCTGTTTCCCAGGAGGAATTATGAGTCTGACTAAGTGACTGTGTGCTGCCATGTTTACATTGTCCACTAGAGGGACTTGGTGAGAGAGGACGGGGAATCAAATGAAATATACTAGTGGGTATGTACTTAAGGTACCAAAAGTAAAAGTATTCATTATGCATAACGTCCCATTTCAGGTTTTCAAATGTATAAAACTCTATTTAAAATAGCAAGATCAAAAGCTCACAATGTGTTGTGACGTTTTCAGTACAGTAAATGCAGTTAATGCACTTAGTTACTTATTTGGTGAATAGTGAGTTTTATGCATGAAGACGCGATGCCGACAGGATGGAGGGATGATGGAGGGATGATGACAGAAAGAGATGGAGACAGTGGGAGGGAGAGGAAGGAAGGAAGGAAGGAAGGAAGGAAGGAAGGAAGGAAGGAAGGAAGGAAGGAAGGAAGGAAGGAAGGAAGGAAGGAAGGAAGGAAGGAAGGAAGGAAGGAAGGAAGGAAGGAAGGAAGGAAGGAAGGAAGGAAGGAAGGAAGGAAGGAAGGAAGGAAGGAAGGAAGGAAGGAAGGAAGGAAGGAAGGAAGGAAGAGGGAATTGAAGGAGACACCACATTAATCACTCATAAAATCCTCAGTTGTGTTGTTACCCATAGAGGGCAACACACACACACACACACACACACACACACACACACACACACACACACACACAGCTCCATCCCTCACTCTGTATCTGTCTTTCATGTCTCCTGTAACGTGCTTTCGTCTCCTCTCCTCTGTTCACCGCATTCGTTCCTTCCTGGTCTGCCCCCGCCCACGTCTCTCTCCTACTCTCTCTCCTATTCTATCCTATCCTATCCTCGTCCTTCACCCTTTTCCTTTTGGACGTTCTCCTCCGCTTGTCTTGCTCTGCTCTTCTCCCTCCCTCCCTCTCGCTGTCTCCTCTTGCCCTGCAGTGCTATATAGTCCAACTTGTTCATGTAGTACAGTAAGTCACCGTCGCAGTAAGCTTGTAGATCTGCTATTTCGAAATGGCCAATGCATTATACGATTAAAGGAGTTTCAAATTATTTCGACGCGATGTTAACAACTTTTGCCGGGGACGCCCTTATTAGGGACCTCTTGGTGGGCGGACACCACTTTGAGAACCACTGCTCTAGCCGCATCCCCCCCCCCCCCCCCCCCACTCTAGTCTTTTTTCTTTACCTCCTTTCACCTCTCCCCCCAACCCCATATACGCTGTCCGAGCAGGGGCCGTCCAGCAGTATATATGCCACATTCCAGAGCGGACAGCGGAATACCACCCCCCTCACCGCCACCCCCACGCCCCCCGGTAGCCAATCGGGAGCCCCCTAGTGAGTCCGTCATTCCCTTGGCTGCACTGCTGGCTTTAGAACTCAACGACAACAATGACGGGGCTCATTCACAAGTACCGGGCTGTAACATTCCACGCATGCGGTTACAACCTGTACGCCGCTATACCTCTCGCACACACACACACACACACACACACACACACACACACACACACACACACACACACACACACACACACACACACACACACACAGCCCACAGAACTTCACACAAACCTTGGGGTGGATTTCGTCACCGTCTGGCTGCAATTTATATTTCATTTCATATACTGTATATATATATATATATATATATATCGGGTATATAAAAAACGAATGCCCTATTTACAAACTGACACGACGCATTGTGAGCTTGTAAATCTGCTATTATCAAATGGTTGAAATGTATACAGGGCAAAAGTGGTTATTGTATGTTTTGTAATAATACAGTAATCAAAACCTACAAAGTAACTATAGTAACTAAAGTTTTCAAATAAATGTAGTGGAGTCAAAGTACAACATTTGCCTCTGAGATGTAGTGGATTAGAAGTAAAAGTACTGGAAATTGGAAATACTCAATTAAAGTATAAATAACTCAAAATTGTACTTAAGTACAGTACTTAGTTGCTTTCCACCACTGCCGTTTTGGACATACAAGGCTTCCACCTGAGAGCGGCAGTTTGTAGCAACATATTGGGGTCGGTTTTGACACCAGGAGGACATCTCTCTGCTTAGCATCTTGAAAAATGCCAAGAGATGGAGGTTGTAATGTTTAAAATGCCAAGAGATGGAGGTTTTAATGTTTAAAATGCTAAGAGATGGAGGTTGTAATGTTTAAAATGCCAAGAGATGGAGGTTGTAATGTTTAAAATGCTAAGAGATGGAGGTTGTAATGTTTAAAATGCTAAGAGATGGAGGTTGTAATGTTTAAAATGCCAAGAGATGGAGGTTGTAATGTTTAAAATGCTCAGAGATGGAGGTTGTAATGTTTAAAATGCTAAGAGATGGAGGTTTTAATGTTTAAAATGCTAAGAGATGGAGGTTGTAATGTTTAAAATGCTAAGAGATGGAGGTTGTAATGTTTAAAATGCTAAGAGATGGAGGTTGTAATGTTTAAAATGCTCAGAGATGGAGGTTGTAATGTTTAAAATGCTAAGAGATGGAGGTTTTAATGTTTAAAATGCTAAGAGATGGAGGTTTTAATGTTTAAAATGCTAAGAGATGGAGGTTGTAATGTTTAAAATGCTCAGAGATGGAGGTTGTAATGTTTAAAATGCTAAGAGATGGAGGTTGTAATGTTTCCATTGTGTGTTATCAACAACCACCAGTGTCGAATGTCAACTTGGGGTTGATCTGTCCCTAAGTTCTGTCTTCTGCTGCTGTTGTTGTTTTTAATGAATGAATCTTATGGGCTCAGTAACTGCATGGCTGATGATAATTATTGAAATCTCCTGAATCACACTGATGATTCCCAATTGAAACATTTGTAGTACTAACAGGCAACTCATAAACCTATGCAGTTAGCAAGTTCCACAAAACATTAACAACAGGAGTTATCATTCATTCACGCTCGCACAAGCGCGCGAGCACAGTAGCACACACATATGCGTGCACACGCGCATGCACACACACACACACACACACACACACACACACACACACACACACACACACACACACACACACACACACACACACACACACACACACATTCCCTTATCAACCAGGAAGATCTGTAGACATTGACAATGAAGGTGATGATGATAGCAACTTAGATCTCCTTATTTGTACACAGATTACAGACAGATAGTGTGCAATGGAAGTTAGAGACAGAAAGCATTATATTCAACAAAAGCATTGGTCAGGATTTATACGAGGAGGTAATGGAAAACATTTACACAAAAGCTTGCCGGAATGATATTCTGTTCACCCCCTGTTAGCTCCAGACCTAGCTGACGCACCCCTACATGGAAATTAAATATATGAACATATATTTTTTTATATGAAACAGAAATATTATTCGAAATTGTCCGCCTGCATATGCTGCATTAGCTATATAGACATATATTTCCTATATGTGCATATCCATATATATGCACCTACTGTATTAACCTGAATATGGCATATATGCTTCATATACTTGCCATATATTGGCATAATATGTTCATATATTTAAAATAACACCATAGCACCACCATTAGCCTTTTCATGTCACGCACCCCCTAGAAGGCGCTCGCGCACCACTGAGGGCGCCATTTGGGAATCCCTGACATGTTAGTGCTTCTCAAATGTTTTATTTCAAAGACGCTGATAACTCGGAAGAGAGCGTATATAGGCGTCAAATGGAATCGGGTCCATTTGGTTCCATGCGCGCACTCTCAATAGTTACAGGGAAGATCCATTTGGAACCCCAAGGAGGGTCCCTGAACCCCACTTTGAGAACCACACTGCTCTATTTCATGTGATCATCCTCAACCATTACAGGCTACTAAACTCCTGAATGAACATGCCTTGCAGTGGGCGTGGCCACCCGAATCAACATGTTAAGCACGCCTCATGAATAATGTAAGTGTGTGAGTGTGAATATTCATGAGGAGGGGCAGCCAATCACGTACAATTGTGATATTACATGAAAAACGGAGATGCTTTCAAAGTTTCTTCAAAACCTCTCTCTCTCTCTCTCTCTCCTCCCCTGATTTATGAGTTTGACTCCGTGGATGAACCTAAACACCACGTTTGATTACACAGCTGCGTTGTGCAGTAAACATTAATGTAAACTTTTCGTGTGACAGTAGTCCATATTAGGCTACAAGTGATGTATACAGACAGACTGGGAAAGGTCTAAAGTCTAAACTCTAAAAGCAATAACAGTCAGCAACCTCCCTCCTTCCTGTGTGCAACTTACCAAGTTTTTCTCAAATGCTACAGTTTTTAAGCCCATTCACTGAACAACAGTCAGTCAGTGATGGATACAGTGTGTTACTCGTGCACTCACTGTAATATTTATCTGCAGTGCGCGGCCAGAATGAATCAATTAACGATTATGATTATGAATCCTGTGTGAGACGATTATGTGTAACCTTACCTAAACACAGCCTAATAACTTGCTGTTTCAAAGTGATGCATCTTACTGAGTTACTGACGTGCGCTAGGCTACACCTGCGGAATGGACGACACAAAGCTATAGTTAAAAGCAAATAATATGATGACAGGACAGCTCTTCCAACCCCCATATTTGTTTTTTCTCTTTCTTTCTTAATCATCAACCCCCCAAACAGACGCGTGTGACACATGCTGCAGAGGAAACGTGTGCCAGTGTGCCGCTAACTAACAAACAAAAACATGACGAAAAGAAAATAATCAAAGAGAACTAGCGCAAAGATGTTACAAATGAATATGTATTGGCTGAATAAAAAAGATCAACGCGTCGCTGATAAATAATAATAACGCGATTATCACTTCAGTTCACAGTCCGTTAACAGACCCGATTCCCCGCGCACTTGATTTGTGCCAAAGTAAAAGATGGCACCGGTTATTTTAGCCGGCATGTTCCTACAGGTTGACTTGTCTCCTGTCCTGTCCTGGCTGCTGCGTGCTGCACGTACAGCACACACGGCATCGGATCTCCGCTTTCCACGCAGCACTGAGACGCTATAGCCCCCAGTGAGAGAGAGAGACTGCTGGGTGCGTCTACCTACCCGTGCTATAGCAAGCCCTGGGCTGGGCGACTAAAGTTTTAGAAACGCGCAATAACGCGTTCATAATAGCCCCGCGATGAAGACTTGTGCGGGTGGCTATTATCCCCCCACTGCAATACAATGTCAAACTGCAAACGTGATTATTCTTAGAGCTGCGGGTAAAAAAACACTTGCTCTAAACTCGCCATTCCCTATTTAGCTATAAACTTCGACAAGTCAAACGGAGCGAGTTGCGAGACAGACACGGCCCCGGTTTGAAAACTACGCGTCCGGGCTCCGTGCGTGCGCTTTTCCCCCTTGGTAACGTGGTGGGTAATGTTTAAATAACAGTGATTATAATGTCTGGAAATGCAAAATGCAACTTACCGCAGACTCTGCCTGTTGGACCGCGATACACAGGGCTAGGAACAGCAGCAGCCCCGCGGCGAGGTGTCGCGCACTCTTCAAGCTCTGATTCATCTTCTTTCTGCACGAAATTACTGCCCGAATCCGCCTGCCGATGAGAACACTGGCTAAAACTACTCGGCACTCGCAGTCGGTGTTGCAGGACGCATTCCCCCACAACAAGTTTGCAATAAAAAAAAAAGAAAGTAAGAAAACCCGTCTGCTGTGATAGAGAGCTCCTAGGCGGAGTAGAGCTGTGGAGGACTGTAATGCTGTCCGGGCTGGTGCTAGCAGCGCTGTCTTCTGCACAGTCCTGGAAAACTTTTTCTCTCCTCGACTTGCGAACCTGCCTAGCCGGAACTACTTCCCACCCCCGGCGCAAAGATTCCGCCGCACTGACTGACACTTGCTAGCATGCTGGGCAGGCGCACGCGCACCACAGCAAGACATAAATGTTAAAGAAATAAAAAGACAAAGGAAAAACACAAATAATACAAATAATAACTTAGTATGTGCGCAAGCTTTCCACGCTGCTGTTGCGCCTTTCCAGATTCAACGGGTGGATTAACTGGATTTTGTGAGCGCAGGTTATTGGAACCTGTGCACTGGCGGATTGATCATGGTACCTTCTCGGGGTGTGATGAGGTGCTTTTTTTCCAATGCCCTAGGCTACAAGAAAAAAGGTTTGACATTAAACCTTTATTTGACATTTTCTGTAGGCCTATGTCCTGGCATGTTGCATTCCTCTCACATTATTAAAGGTCAGATATTTGCTTTTTGTGACAATTGACAGAAAGATGCTTCAGGGAGAAATGAGAGGAGGGGAAAAAAAGTGAATGAACAATTTTACTGGATTACCCATGCCCTTTATAGGGCAGGACTCAACTTAAATTGTTGGTGATGTATTCTAGTCTATCACGCATAGATCTCGTCTGGTCTATGACAGTAAAAGACTTTTCAGTTTGTAGCCTATCTAGAATGCACATTCTGCTGAATTCTGGTATATGTTCTAATTAAACTATTGATGGACAGTGGACATTATAGATCTATATGGCCATAATCGGTAGCATGACCCACTATACGGGTTTTCAACTGATTGTGAACCAGGGACCACCACCTTGACTAAGGATCAACCTGGGGACCACTGTTATGTTGTAATGCATATTACAACACAACATAGTAAAAATGGTAAATACGTGCAAGATATAGCACATGATGACATGATTATATGGGCACATTTCCTAATAATGATGACTCAATCAGGAAAGCTGGTACACGTCACCCTTCTTGAGATTCTAACTGCCTTTTCTGTGGAATTTCTTAACCTCAGACTTCCCAGTAATTCTGATAACATTGACGCACTTCCATGGAACAGTGAGTGCACAGACGTTTAGTGCACTGTTCCGTGCAAGAAAATACAAAATCTTCACTTTGCTACATTACTAAATGCATGGTCAGGGACTACATACAATACCTCCACGGACCACCAGTCAAAACTCTATATATACATTCTCTCAGTGCAGACTAAAGTCTAGCATGGGTGAAATAATAGTGAAATTAAACTGTTCTTCATTTTGCTCAGGAGTCGGGATCCCTGGAACCCTCCCAAGGACTTCTCAAATAAACTACCAATTGCAATAATAGCCTACTATTAATATAGGCTCTTATTCAAAGAGGTTTAACATTTAGCCCAAAGGGCCAGCTAATCTGTGAAATGACCTTGAGTTCAGAAATCCTATTAATACTTTACACAGTAATAATAAGGCAGACATTACATTGAAGTGAGTACATGTTAAGTTGTTGAGTTATCTTGTCTATAGAGCATGCACACTTTGCTTAATGTACAATGAAGGCCTACCAGCAGCAGAAGCTTTCAGAAGCTTTCAGACATCCAATTTCAACATTTCAAAGTCTGCTAAATACTTGCATCTATTGGTATGTGGTCTGTGGTGGAAATTTAGAATGTCATACGTGGAAAACAATTATACAATTAAATATACATATGATTGGTTAACTATTGCCTCATTTCAAGTGACCAGCAGCTGCCACCATGTCTAATTGTCTCCACCAGGCCGAAGGCATGTGGGGAGAGTATGTTTTGCACTCCGTCCGTCCGTCCGTGTGTCCGTCCGTCCGTCCGTCCGTCCGTCCGTTAGCAGCTAATCTCGGCCACCGTTAACCCGGTCGATGCCACATTTTGCACACACACTCCCTGGATGCCAACGATGAACCTCTGCCCCAAACTTTCCAGAACGGCCTGTTATAGCGCCACCAGGAGGCCGCTTTGTGCAAAACAAGTTTTTGCACAGTACACCTACAGATTTTGTCCAAACATCACGCAAATTGGTACACAGTCTCTCTACAGCCATTCAACGAAACCGCTCTTTCAGATTTCTCACACTCCATCCTGATTGGTTAAGATTGGCTTCCAAAGTTCACAGGAGTGCTCAGTTTCAAACAAAATGCTGAACACATCGCGTGATTTCCGTGAAATTGTGCACCCACATTCCCACTAGGCCGAGGACAAAATGCCACATGAACAATTTCAACTCAGCCTCAAGGTGGCGCTATAACTGGCCAAAAAGTGTTTTTACCTCTAACTGCACGGATCTGTGGATAACTTTGTATGCCAACTCCCTAGAGGCCAAGGAAAAATCTTTGTCTGGAATTTTTCACATCGGCTCTTTATAGCGCCACCAGGAGGCCGACATATGTAAAACACATTTTCTATTATTACTCCTTCAGATTTTATCCAAATTTCACGCAAATCGGTACACATCATCTCCATAGTCATGTGATCAAGACAGGTTTGTTTGATTTCTCATATTCCATCCTGATTGGCCACGATTGGCTCCTACAGTTTTCAGGAGTAGCAAATGGCCACAACTCCTCAACGCAGCGTCCGATTGCGATGAAACTGTGCATGCATATTCCCACTAGGCTGAGGAAGAATCCTGGTGGAGACCTGTGCCGATTGGCACTTTATCTAGTTAGGCCACTGTAGCTATGCACCTACCCATTCCAGAATAGAGTCATTCAACTCTCTCCATGATAGCCCATGGAGAGAGTCGAACCCACCCAAGTTGTCATGTTGTAGTTAGACCACTGTATTTGTGTAAGCTACCTCATTTAGACTCTCTGTAGTAAGGTGCCACATATATCCTGTTGTTACCTTTCCTCCCAATCCAAGGAAGGACATGCTTAGTATGATCATCTGTTACTGACTGTCAATGCTATTCTTGAGTGTGTGTGAGGGAGGATAAAGAGAGAAGGATTGGGAGATGGGAGAAAAATAATTGATGGAAGAGAGGAGGATGGAAGTATGTTTGTTTGCTATGCTGTAAATTGACCGGAGATATGAAAATAAAGAACGGAGCCTGAAACTATTGAGATCGAGTCCTGTGTCCTGATATCCTTCACTCTGCTGAGATCGTGATATTGATAAATGCTCCTACAGGTCACTCAGGACATCTGCAATAATCGTGTAGGCTATACTAGTGTGCTTATGACTATATGAAAGAGGACCCAGGATAGAATCTTGAGAAACTCCACAGCTAAGGACTTCACGAGGCAACACTTATAACAACAATTAAAACGTACAGTATATCTGTATTTCCCTCATAAGATTCACAGGAAATATCACCTGGGCACGGAGCTGACTGTTGACTATGTATCATGGTCTGCTGCTTGCTTGGATAATAATAAACTTGGAACTTTTTAGCCAATTATATGGTTGAACTTTGAAGTCATACAAACACGGTCGCCCCAAAATATGCTCGCCACCAGGTATTCCTAAACGTAACCTGGGTAAAACTATATGCATATAAACTTAACCTTATTACTAAATGTAATAATATACGGTCATCTACGTCATTTTCGCTATCCAGCAATTCCAGCTTGCAGATTTGTGGGAGTTAAACTGCAGCCATGGAACATTGGAGTCAATGAGGGCCAGGTGGACTAACTAGGTGGACTATTTCAACTTCAACCTTTGTGGAATATACTCATATACTAATAAAAGTAGACATGTCACACATTGGTTCTTCTGCTGTGTTGCTTTTCGACGTGTACACTGTATAAGTTTATTGAGCTATCTAAAGAGCACAAAGTAAGTTTCTGCACGTTCCGCAAGAATCGCAAGACTGCCACTATAGGCTCGACTTGGCTTGGCTCGAGTGTAGAAGGAGTATGCATGGCCTAGTGTGGACGTATATACTGTAGTGTAGATTAGAAGAAGTGTAAGAGAAAGGAATCTGTGTAAAAAACAAAAAGTCAGTGCTGTCTTTCTCTGTTTACGCGCCCGAGTCAGTCAAACATCCCGATGTCCTCTCTCTCCATCTCCGTCTCTAGGACAATCGGGTTTGCCTGACAACCAAATCTTGCGATACTGCCGAGCTAGAAACGATGCATACTGTACCACTGTATATAGACACAGTGTGCACATTGAATAACAAGGTTAGAAAACTATCTGTGATATGTCTTCTTTTATATTTCCTGAACCGATTAACTGACGATGGTCCCAATCGTTCAGATAGTGTTTGTTCACAAGCTGGTCCCGCCGGCAGTCATAGAATCCAATGTATTTCACCAAACTTCCGGATGCAGTTTTTCCTCCCATGCCCATCAATGGCACCTGACTGAACTGTGGACTGACTGTATAACTTCTTCTATCATATATTGAACTTAACCTCAGTAAAACTATGCCTAATCCTAAACTTACTCCTAATCTTAACCTCAGTGAAACAAATACAAGAATACCAGAACTGCTGGGGGCGAGCGGTCTGCGGAAAAAAATGGGAGCGTTCTGGATACTACTGTGATCAACATTTTAATAAAGACAATACTAAAGTGAAACACAAAAACACAACATAGGCCATCATTGTTCCAAGAAGTATATTCTTATACAGCTTCTGCAAGTTTAAAATGGATTGTAGGCCTATGTCTGCAATGTCTGCAACTCTCTTTTCTATTTTTCCATGCATGGGAATAATGCTAACAATTTAATGCATTTTATCTTGTTCAACTTAGGCTATATTACTTTGTATTTAGGCAATTGATCTATTACTGTTCACCAATGCTTTGCTTACAGAATATCAAGCAATTAAAGAAAAATAAAATGACATTAGTATACATAAAACAAAATAAGTTGTGTTTTAAAGGAAATATACGAGTGGCAGCAGCAGACCAGCAGTTTTCTGGAAGTTTGTTCCAGATATGTGGTGCATAAAAATGAAATGCTGCTTCCCAACATTAATGTTTGGTTGTAGGGACATAAATTAGGCCTTTCCCAGATGACCTGCAGAGGTCTGGATGGTTCACGATGTCACACAAGATATACATCGCTCATAACTTCAAAACCTTCTCAAGGTTTTGAGTTTTGTGCAGGTATGTGTATGTGTTTTGATTGATTTATACTTTAATATTAATTTGATAACAGTTTGCCGAAAAAAGCACACGAAAGTAGGCCTACAGTTCATATAAGGTCTGGCCTGCTAAGAGGATTTTAAACCCAAGAAAGCCTATGGCTTGTTTCCATTGGGGTCCTTCATACTCACGTGTGTGTGTGTGTGTGTGTGTGTGTGTGTGTGTGTGTGTGTGTGTGTGTGTGTGTGTGTGTGTGTGTGTGTGTCGCGCGCACACACTGAACTGCTGGCAACAAGTAGTGCCACGATAGGTACTGGAGGGGCTGAAGAATGACAGGGTGCGTTGGCTGGCCCCTCCCCTCCAGCTCCTCTCGTATGCTGCAGAACAGTCAGGGCGCCTGAGAGAGCTCTGACCGGGACAGCAGCGCTTTGAATTGCCCCACTGAACCCTTTGGTGAGTTGAACATATAATAAACCTTCTCGTTCAGTCTATTATAGCGCACAGGGGGGGGAAACGACAAAACACGCCGAATTGACGTTACGAATCGTAGCGAATACATTTGTTTTGGAGGAAAAGGGTGTACTCGTTGACAAGAACTACTTTCTCTCTCTCTCTCTCTGTTTCTCTCCTCCGGTGGTTAGGTGAGAAGCGGCGCTTGGAGCCGTCGATGAGCCGCCTGTGAGGTGCACACCAGCGGCTTCTGAAGAACCTGCGTTCCCCCCTAGAGCTCACCAAGACACCACGACACAGCCGAGGGAGACAACATGAAGCTTTCGTAAGTTCGTTCGTTGCATATGATAAAAAAAACTTTTTTAAACATTAACGCTGTCTCTAAAGGTTGCCTACTACGACTTTCGAGACACTTGTGTCTTTTTTATTATTGTTTTTAAAAACCCCGTCTTGTATTTGGACGCATGAGTGTCGCTGTTAAGTGTTTATTTCTTCCCCCGGCAGGGTCTGTGTGATAGCCGTGCTGGCCGTGCTGCTGCTGGTGAAGAGTACACACGGAGTAAGTCACATTTTGTTTATTGTTTCGCTACTTCAGAAATGAAGTGGCTCTCCACTTTGGTTTATTGCATTTTGTTGACGCGGTAAAAATGACCACATTGCAATTTTTAATTCGCTACAGGCTACATGCATGTGTTGCGCGCAACATTGCATTGACTCAGGAGGAAATACACACAAAAAATATTTAGTTGATTGAAATCAGTTGGTAGACTACTGGGAAGGGAAGACTAGCCTACTCCAAAGTGTATGTTTGAAGTTGAACGCTATTTATTGTGTTTAGGTTAGGCTAGACTGAAGTCTCGGTATTCTAGAAGCCGAATGTTGCACAGACGCTCGTGCTGTCTCTCATTCCAACACAAGACAGCCAGGCTCTCTTGCACGGTGCACCCTCCGGTGCAGGGCAGGCACTGAGGCAGCGCCGAGACAGACTCCAACATGCCTGCCTCGCTGCAACATTTTATTATAGACCTTCAGGAACACGCCGGTGCGTCTTTGGAATGTTTTTGCATTGCAATGTGATACTGTATTTTACAGTGGCAATATTGTGCGACTTTATCACTTATAGAAAATAGAAACCTGAAATTGTTGTATTTTCCATGCGCATTGGCCAGAGCTAATGAGAGGAATTAGCATTTTTGTAAATGCACACAGACTTATTTTATGCTTAGCTCAAGGCTATAAAAGTATGGAGTATGGACAGCTATTCAAGTGGGCCCGCTCTGAATCGTATGCAGCGCTAACCCCGCCCCCTCGTTGAATATTCACAAGATCATTATTATTATTATAGAAGCATGTGCTTTTTTAGACCACACCTAAGAAATCACCATCATCAGACAGTAAACCTGGACACGAGTCTCACACCTGTTGCTCTAAATTAGGGGCTGGAGGCCTTGCAATTTCAAAATATATACCTAATTTTAAATGTAAACTTGATTTCCATGTCATAATGTTCTCCCACTCAGGCTTTTATTTTATTTTAATTGTTTATCATGAATAGACTATAAGCTAGGCCTAGGCTACATGTACACTGGCATGGTTCAATTTGAAGTATACATCTATTTGTTGTTCTATTTCATTACTCTTAACAGGTGTTTTCAGCTATAACTGCAGATGTGTGTGATTATGCCAATACTTTGGCAATGTTAATTATGTGTTAATTGTCTGTAAATAATAGTTAAATGCAATATTGAATTGCGTACTGTTGTATCCTCATTGTAAAATGCTTTCCCAATGGTACTATCTTTCTGCGCTAATTTGTATTTAGTGTTCATTACACCTGAGGTAGGCTATATTTGCAATTGCTGTTCTACAACCCCTGCTTACTCTGCAAATGGCCACTCATACTAACATCAGAATGTAATGCAGGAGGGATCTGAAGCAAAATAACACTTTGTTGGCACATCCTCCTCGCGTTAGCTCTCCCGATTGATTGTCTGACTCAGTCTTGTCACTCAGTCAACAGTAACACTTGTATGCGATTTCCCCAAGCATTCGGCCTCAAAACCCCAGCCCAGTCATTGTGATATTGTTTGAATGTGCAGAGTGATCATGGAGGGTTGGCGGGATGGGGTGGGGTGGCTGGGGGAGGGGGGGCTCAGGTTGTAACCTTTTCCGTCCACCAGTCTACAGCTCGCCAACACGGACGGTATGCTTAATGCTTATTGATGTGGTTGATGTGGCTCGCATGGGTGAGCCTCATAAACCTTTAGGCCTTGCTGTCAGCACGAATCTGAAGTCCTGCACATATGTACGTACAGTACACAGGATATTGGGTGAATCAAAATCAGCGCTCCTCAAAACATTGGCGTGGGAATGACATGCACATATTTTGATTGATTGAATACTTTATTAACTATTGTTAACGGTGCAGGTAGTACAGTCAGAAGTTATTCTAAAAGTATAACACAAAAAGCCCCAGGGGCAAGATGATTCATCTTGAACAAGTTGATCAGCCTGGTATTGCACCCTCAACCCTCCATATAGAGTAAGAATTAGAATGTGAATTCAGCACTTTGGAGGATGTCATCGAAGGTGTTAATGCCTTGCTTAAATACGTTCAACTACATTTCGAATCAAAGCCCTACCACTGAGCTACACTGGGAATTAACCCCCTAACCTGGCAGCGTTGACGCCTTGCTCAACCCACTGAGTTACACAGGGGATATAACCCCTGACCCTGGCAGTGATAATGCCTTGCTCAATCCATTGAGGTACCTAAGGAATTCAACCCCTAACCCTGGCATGTGTGTTAATGTCTTGTTCAACGCATTGAGTTACCCAGGGAATTAAACCCTTAACCCTGGTGTTAATGCCTTGCTCAATCCATTCATGTACCTAGGGAATTAAACTCCTAACCTTGGCAATGACTGCTGATGACAAAGGTTCTCAAACATTTCTGTGTGAACCCAAATTGATACATATTTAGACACAGACCTATATTTGAAAATATTTTGTGGCAGGAAACCCCATAAGATTATTAGGAAAACAATCCAAACCCTTTGAAAATAGCAGATCTACAAGCTCAGAACGCATCGCATCAGCTTGTAGACCCCACTTTGAGAAGCGCTGATCTGGCAGACAGCCATGGAAGGCTTTAAACCTTCATTGACTGGAGTCCCCCAGGGTTTTATACTATATACTCCATATATACTCCCCCCCCCCTTTGCCTTTAAACATCTGTTCTTTTCACAGAACGTTTCCCCCAGAATAGGGACACCGGGGTTCATGTGGTTAATGTCACCCAGTGGCTGTCAGTGCCTCCTGGCAGTCAAATGGAACACGACCCATCAAGATGAATTCACTTGATCTCCCACCTTCCATTTTCTTATTGTTCACATGGTTTGTGTCTGCGCGTACGTGTGTGTGTGTGAGTGTGTGCCTGCCTGTGCACGTCGGGGGTCAGTGTCTAGTGGGTGTGTGAGTGAGTGAGTGACAGACAAATTAATGACTTCACTGCGTGGGCTACAAAATGCTGGGTCATGGTAACCAAGGTAACCCCACCCCCCCACCCCTTATCCTCTTACATGCTACTGTATGATGATAACGGGCCCTATAATTCTTCTAGGGTTATCAGCAGATATGACCCCCCCCCCCACACACACCTACCTCTTATCCTATCTCACCCTAAATAAAAAGAGATGACAGTTTAGGCAGTTTTACAGGGCAGTAAAAAGTAATTTGGGATATGTCACTGATACACTGTGGGGCTTTCATATAGGAAGCATACATTGAATGGAATGTCATATGTCGTCATATGACATTGATTGATGGCACCCGGAGGCATTTTCTGCAGAACACGGTGCTATACATTTATAGTTAATGAGGATTATGAATATTTCACTCGACTTCACATTGCCTGTTGCTTAGACACCCACTGTAGAGTTTCACTAGTTTGTTGTAGTCTGGTGCAGTTCATAGTGTGGTATTTCAGAACACGCACGCACGCACACACACGCAACTACACGCAGGCAGAAGAAAAACTAGTGTAATGACAGATACAGCTGTTGGCACCAGGCAAACTTCACACACAGGAGAGGAGAGGAGTGTAGAAGAGAGGGCGATGGAGGGAGGACAGCCCTGTATAGGAAAAGAGAGGAAGGAGCCAAAAGTTGTGTAGATAAACAGTATATTATATAGTTTTTGTTACGTTCTGTACCTCAAGACGCCATGGACTGGGTGAAACTGTACCTAAAAAATGAAGATCCCAGATGTTTATATTTTATTCATTGTTTTACCCAGGTAGCGTTATTCCTATGCACGACCGTTGGAATGGTATGTCAGTGAGAACTTTGAGAAGTACTGAGAACTCCCTCATGCAGGCATGGCAGTGTGAATGACTAGACAGTACAATCATGTTTAGTGTGTGAGAGAAATAGGCCCCCATGCTTTCGCTGTGCGCGCGTGTGCGTCTGTATGATGTGACTGTGATCGTACATTTCCACAAATCATGAATGTCAGAATGCTCTATCTCTCTCTCTCTCTCTGTCTGTCTCTGTCTCTCATACGTATGTAAGTGGGTGAATTCCAGCAGAGCCTGGTAGGACATGTCACTCCTCCCTGCTGGTGGAACCCTGCATGCTTTAGTCTGTTCTTTCTTATCCCTGGGAGGAGAATTCAGATGTCATACCAGCAACAGTAGTTCAGGTTCACTGAAGCGTAACGGTCAAGAACCAAACCAAGATAAATAAAAGGCATGAAAAAAAATCCGAATTAAGATCAAGCATCTAGCATCCTCCTCATCCCCCCCCCCCCCCTCTGCAACCACCTCCAGGCTGTCAAGTTTATCACAATGAATGCCATCTGGTGGACAAATGTGGTGGCGCTTAGGTGATGAGAAGCAATTTTAGTATGATGACGTGCATCCGGTTTGTCGCCATCTTGCATGCTAATAGCAATAGCGCCAATGCTATAGCGAGCTAAGGCGAGGAACATTTCTTAATTCTCCAGAAAACGGCAATATTCCAATCGCGATCACCGGAAAATCAGAAATGAGTGTGGAAAGGCCGTGGCTAATACAGAAGCTAACGCAGTGCAGGCGAGACCCTAGCAACCGTGGCTAGCAACTGGAAAATGTGTTAACTACCCAACTGCAGACCTACACCACCAGCTTGTTCACTTTGTTAGCATCCCGTGTATTGATGTTGCCTCCCCCGGCATGCCACAGCAAAGCAGCGGAGGACACTTTGTGGATAACCAGTCTATCCCCCCCTGAACGTCCATCACTCCATCCTCTGCTGCTGTAAGCCAGGCAGCTCTTCACTTAATTTGTGGTTTGCTTTTGATTTGCGAGCAGTTCTCTCCCCCCCAGGGTATTCCTGTGTGTGTGTGTGTGTGTTTGTTATGTGTATGTGTGTGTGTGTGAGTGTGTGTGGTCGTTAATCTGGGGACAGTTTTTTTATTTACTGTCTTTAAGAGTTAGGGTTTGGGGTTAATTTACTGTCATCAAGAGTTAGGGTTTGGGGTTAATTTACTGTCTTCGAGAGTTGGGGTTTGGGGTGAGATTTGTGATTTGTGCATGCGTGTGCGAGCATCTATTTTCCCCATAAATTAGCATGACATCTGTAATTCTGCACCCTGTTTGTGATGGTTAATTTGTGTGTGAGTGTGTGTCTTGTGTTTTTGCTAAATTATGATTTTGGTGAAAAGGAAAAGAGCGGCCTCCTAGGAAAATATATTCTCACAATGTTCCCAAAGTAAAACCACTGCTGTGTGTGTGTGTGTTTGATCTCCGTGTGTCATGTTGTTCTGTCCAGTCAGTGGTCCAGGCCAGATGTCTCTGTCCCTTCATTCTTTCTGTCTGTCTGTCTGTCTGTCTGTCTGTCTGTCTGTCTCCCATTTCTCCGATTCATTGATTGTTTTCCAGAGTTGGGTGTAACGAGTAACGGAATATTTCGTTACTGAAACGACACCACTTTGGTCGGTAACGAGTAATATAACGACACTACTCCAAAATTGATAATCACACTACAGTTACTGGTCGCTGCAGCGCTGCAGTTACTTGTTACTTAATTGCGTCATGTGGCTGCTTTCAGCAGTGTTGCTTTGGACTTGGATAATAATGCACACAACGGAGAATCGGAGATGAGTTGAACATGAACAGTAATGGTGTGCTGGAGTCGCGGACTAGAACATGTCAAACCGGTGTCAGATCAGCAGCAGCACAGCACTTTTCGTTACTGTCGTGGACTCGTTGGGTGGCCAGACGTCCGGTTTTAGACCCACCTGTCCTCCTCCCACCTCACACATCATTGTCTGTTTCTTTTGTGATATAGCCTACAGTGCTTGTGTCATAACTGTCATTTACGTCGTCTCTGTATTAAAATCTCCGCAGCAGCACTGCTCTGCTCCACAGTCCACACAGCGAGCCAGTCTCCCACTGTCACAGAGACGGAGCAGACGTTGGGGTGTTGCCATGTCCGCTTATTATAAGCGACTTTGGGATTGTTTTATAATGGCCTAGTCAGGCTTCTTTTGGGCTTGTTTTCATAGACATGGCTGCATGCTTGTTTCTCTTCCAAAACCTGGCAACACTGCCAGCTGGGAGGGTCGGTTTGTTTGTTGTAGAATGTGTGCTCTCAGAGTCACAATCACTAGTTAGATAATGCAGAGATGAATAAACCAAATTTGCCGACATGAAAAACTACATTTAATGAGCATGGAGCAGGGAACTCCACATCATAAAGAAAGGGATCCTAAAGCATTGTGAACATATAGGCTACTGATTTCTCTCAGTCTCATTTTTTTTTAAATATATTTGATTTGACTGCTAGTGAACCACTTAAACCCTAGTGATCTATACTGCTAGTGAACCACTTAAACCCTAGTGATCTATACTGCTAGTGAACCACTTAAACCCTAGTGATCTATACTGCTAGTGAACCACTTAAACCCTAGTGATCTATACTGCTAGTGAACCACTTAAACCCTAGTGATCTATACTGCTAGTGAACCACTTAACCCTTGGAATCCCAATTTCTTTGTTTGGGTAACAAATTGGCATATTTTTAATTCATCGTTTTAACATACAAGAAAGATCTGGTGGATTGAAGAGATGTTTTTTTTTGTTCATTCATTGCAAATGTATTCTCTCGATTCGCCACCAGATGGCGGGAAAGCATCATTATGCTGATTTTGGCTAAAATAGACGGATCTTCCTAAGTCACTTCCGGTTGAACGATCAACAACATCCTGTAGTAGTTTGACCCTAGTCAATAGTTTGGCTGGTCCGGATTGCTAAGCTAATGCTATATTTTTCATAACTAAGTCAAATTAACCTCAAATCAACCCCAAAAGATCGCAAAATATCACATTTTTTACACCGACGCACATAGAGACGGCGCGCGTGCACGATAGCGCACGATCACGCGGATTTCGGCCGTTTTTTGGTAAATTACATCCAACATTAGTGATATTAGCGAAAAAATATTAATTTTTGCTCTTTTGACCCCGCGATAACTGATATTGATTGTCATTCCGTTTTTTCCGTTAACGGGAGGTTTAGATTTTTCGATTAATTCCGTTTTTTCCGTGAATTGTAGGCCAAGGGTTAAACCCTAGTGATCTATACTGCTAGTGAACCACTTAAACCCTAGTGATCTATACTGCTAGTGAACCACTTAAACCCTAGTGATCTATACTGCTAGTGAACCACTTACATCCTAGTGATCTATACTGCTAGTGAACCACTTAAACCCTAGTGATCTATTCCTAGTGAAGAAGAGTTGCAGCTGTACTTGGTACGCTCTTTTATCACTCCACACATGTGGGTCAGGAAAGGTTAATACCTTCTTCCTCTGCTCCCTCCATCCATGACTCCCAAATCACCCTCATGAGAGTATTCACATAACTCACTTCTCCTCCTCCTCATCTCTCTCTCTCTGTCTCTCTCTCTCTCTTTCTGTCTCTCTTGTGTGTGTGTGTGTGTGTGTGTGTGTGTGTGTGTGTGTGTGTGTGTGTGCAGCACTGTGTGTGCATGTGCTTGTGTGAGAGAGCGAAAACATGCATGTGCGTGCGTGTTTTCAGCATTTCACCTCTGCATAGCTGTGTGTGTGTGTGTGTGTGTGTGTGTGTGCACCAGTCTACCTGCAGGTGGGATGAAAGATAATCTTGATCCAGGGTTTCTATTGGGAAATACCCCAGACCAGTCTTTACACACACACAGAGAGAGAGTTAAATGAGCGCTCAGGGTTTCTACTGTGTAGCTTCTAATCCATTTCTACCTGAAACACGGGTAGTGTTCTGCACCACAACAAGTCAGATGCCTATATGCGGATCCCGCGCGTGAGAGAGAATGGTGCAGCCGTGCAAAGCTTGTTAACCTGCCATTCTTGGAGGATTTGGATGCTTATCTGTGAACGCTCACCTATAATGACATGCTCAGATTGGGAACGCTGGGGGTCATGTGGATAAAACGCCAAGTACATGCAACAACATTGCACAGTTCGTGATCTAGCAAAGCTGACTTTCTTCCCAAAGGTTGTAATGGGTCAGATTAATTATACCCTTGAGAAACTGTACATACAGTAGTGCTACAGTTGACGACATACAGCTTCAAATTAAACTTTGAATGTCAGGGAATTGTCTTTGAGTAATTCTGACCTTTTATTCTCCGGCTGCTATTATGGAGGAATGTGTTCCTGTCCGATCCCGACTTGTTTAGGTTGACCTATTCGCATAATCCACCTGGAATCCCACTTTAAGCCCTTGAGGAGCTTTATCTGCAGAAACACGAGAAATGACAAAAAATGATATTCCATAGAGAATATGCAATACAGGAATGAGTCACTGTAAGGACCTTTCATCACAGACACCCCTCCCGTTTTTATGCAAGAGCTTCGGGGTACCGTGGACGACAAAATTATCAATCTTTTACAATGTGTCTTCTGAACTTTGTCGGATTTTTGTAATGTGCACTTTATTCTATGATAGCCCACTTTTTAAAGGGTATTATCGAACCATGATTCATAGTTTACAAAAATATCACTTATCACTAACCCGTTCAATCTGGGAAAGCATCTGTGACATAACATTACATGTTTTTAGCTATATAGTAACAGTAGAGTAGTTCTCCAAAATCGCAGATATACAATCTCACAGCATTACACTGGTTTGAACGATTTCAAAACGTTTGAATGATTTTGAACACAAATCTCTCTTCTGTTGATCCCTGGTACAAAACCTTTTCGAAAGGGGGTCTACTCCCAAATACCTTTTTGGGAAGTCCTTGGCATGACATGGTTTGAGAACTAGTGATTTAGACAGCATTTGTGGAATCGGTCTCGGGTCTTTAATGGGTTACACATAAGCCCTACATACTTGGCAAATAGCAATCATCTATTTTCTAAAAGAGCAAAAATGTCTGATCATTTGCTCAGCATAGGGAAGCTATATATATATAGTTAATGTGCTTAAAGACTCGATCCTTATTGACAAGGTTATCATCAGCGGGTGAAAATTGACATTTAAGAAAGGAAGCCAACTATCGAGGCTTACTAACAGTAACAGTGCCATTGATATGTACATTTGTTTGAGTGACAGTGACCTTTTTGCGTTGGCATGCAGCGGCTTCTCTGCGTGAGCCATCGATGTACTTCTTTTTTTTTTTTTTTAAGATATTTATTTTGCGGCTTACGCCTTTTATTGATTTTTGAAGGGACAGACAGTAGGCTGACAGGAAACGGGAGAGAGATGGGGGGATGACATGCAGTAAAGGCCGTGTCGGGTCCGGGAGTCGAACCCGCGGCACACTGCGACTGGATTACCAGTCCGGTGCCCAGACCGTTACGCTACGGCCTGGGCCCATCGATGTACTTCTAAAGGAAGTCATGCATTCCGACCTTTGCTTACAGCACAAACTGAGATTTGCGGAAAAACATCACAAAGTCACCTTGAAGGGCATGTCGACATAATAACTGTTGACTGATGCTGCCTCTGAGTGCATTGCTGCTTCTCCCAGGGTCAGGGTTAGGGATCTCTGCTTCTCTCTCAACCTGGGTCACGTGTCATATCTATCATGTCCATTTCAATGTTTGTGTCTGGACAATCTCCTGTACCTCTGTCGAGTCTCTCGGCTCACAATGAGTCTTTTTAATCGGGTTCAACAGTCATCCATGACTGGGTTTCAACCCTTTTCATATCAAGGTTCATTATTTATTAGGCATTTGAGCCATGGACCACCATTTGATGAGATTTAGCCTTGCAGATCCAAGACTTTGAATATTTTGTTATATATCATCGGATAAGATTTTGTCCACAATTCCATGCTGTGTTGATGTGGTAGCATAGGAGAGACAAACGCTGAACAAAATAACAATTCTTCTACATTCACTAATTGTAGTTCTAGTACTTCTTGTAAATTAAGTAATTTACATGAACTCTCCATCATTTAGCTGGGGACCACCTGAAACCCCCTCAAGGACCACTGGTGGTCCCGGACCACTGGTTGAAATCCACTGATCTATTACAAATCCCTTGTGTGTGTGTGTGTGTGTGTGTGTGTGTGTGTGTGTGTCTGACTGATTTGGAAATAGTAGAGGGTTCATCTGTCTCTCTCACTGTCTTGTCCCTCTAATTGGCTCGTCAAAATAAGTTCTGTGTTTTTGCACAGAGTTACCCCGTGAAGGAATGATGAATGTGCATCTTGCATTCACACATTCCTTAGGCGTTACATTTCCGATTCCATCGGTTGTTGTGCACACTCCTGATCCTTTTTGTGTTGTGTGTGTGTGTGTGTGTGTGTGTGTGTGTGTGTGTGTGTGTTCCAAATCCCGGTGTGTTCCAGATCCTTGTGTGTCTTGGCAGTCAAAACAGTGCACGTGTCACTGGGATGATCGGTTGCAATGATAATCCTCGTTTGTCTTGGAACGCTATGAGCATTCTACACCTGTTGCGTATGTACATACATGCCAATCTAGTGATTATACTGTATAGTGAAGATAATGTATAGCTGTGTGGGCATGTGATTACATTTATTATAAGTCACACAAACACACACACCGTAGAAAATACAAATTAACGTGTAATTGAAATCTATTTAAGTTGAAGGAATGTGTGTTGTTGCAGACATACTGTATATGTACACTACATATAGTGCTTAATACTTATGTATTGCCTGTATGGAAATGAGTAGCAAAATATCTATTAAGCTTTCAGTGGCTAAACTTTGTCGTGCACAGTTGAAAGTGGAAAGACCACAATACAAGTAAAGGGAAGACTTTCAAAGTCTTTCAAAATGCATTATCATGACTACAAGTGATCTGTAAACAACTACCTCCCACACACCTCCTACACACACACACACACACACACACACACCGTTCAGTTCGTTCACTTAGCGCATGCTGTCAGTTTGTCCAGCGATTGGTCGCGGTAAACCCCAAGAGTCAGAGGTCG
This sequence comes from Protomyctophum parallelum, assembly GCF_964188405.1. NCBI lineage: Eukaryota > Metazoa > Chordata > Actinopteri > Myctophiformes > Myctophidae > Protomyctophum > Protomyctophum parallelum. Next base: position 35,141,236 of record NC_139716.1, read on the forward strand.
GCCAGGCAACAAAGGCGGGGGGTGGGCGACGGTGGCACGTGATTGAAGGGAGGAGGGGTTGCCGCGTCTGTGCTGACCGACCACAGCTTAACATTCCATCTCTCTCTCTCCTCACACCTTCACTGTTCTTTTTGAGAAAGAGAGAGAGAGAGAAGAAGGGCTGTTGTATTATCTTACTGAGAGAAAAAGCCAGAAGAAAGAAAGGGCATGAGAAGAGAGAGAAAGAGAGCGCAAAACACTTGACATGACAGTGGGGGGAAAAAAAGATCAAACTACAAAAGAGAGCGAGGAGAGGAGAGACGCAAGAGCTCCACAGAGACACCAAACGAGAGAAAACAGAGATCAAAACAAATGAAGAGAGGGGGGGGGGGGGGGGGGGGGGGGGGGTTAGGAAGGTAGAAAGGAGAGAAGGGTTATGGGATGGAGTGGCAGTGTTTGGTTGGCTGACTGCTCACTGGAAGCCTTGCCTTAGCATGTCTGTCTGACTCCTCTCCTCTCCTCTCCTCTTCTCTTCTCTTCTCCTCACCTCTCCCCTCAGGGGTTATTTGCACTTAGCACACCTCAGTAAGGGATTTGGGCTCTCTAACACCCACCCCATCTAACCTTTCTCATTTGTGTAGTGTGTTTATTTTTTTTGGTTTTGTGTACTCCTGTGCCGGGCCACATGTCTTTAATTTTGGGCTTGTCCTGGATGAAGCTTTGTTGACCTTTTTTACTTCTTGCAAAACTCTCATTCAGTGTGTCTTTCTTTTGCTTGTTACTCAACCCCGCCCACTCACTTTTAGTTTTTAGTTTTCGCTCGCCACACCATGATAAATACTCCACTACAAGTGTGGAGTTTAGTTGAGTAGAGTATTTCTATATTGCAGTTTTTCCACCACTGCATTTCATTGTTAACCTTCCCATCCACTACATCCGATCGCTGTGATACCCGTTGTGAGCTTGTAGATCTGCTGTTTTCACCAGTTTGGGTCCCGGGCAAACATCTAACATCTGTTTCGCGTCTTGAGCTAAAACGTTTGGGAATAAACCACTGCTCTAAATTCTAGAACACAGTTCTACTGTACTTCATTGATCCAGAGTTGAACATTCTAGAACACAGTCCTTGCAGTCCTAGCCCTAACCTCTCTGTGACTTAACCCTCAAGGCCTTGTTTTTTCGTTTTCTTCTTTTTGTGTGTGTGTGTGTGACTGACAAGCTCAATTCCCAGCTTAGCTTTGATGATCTCCATTACCCCTTCAACATCATTACTTTGGCATTAGACGCCATCTCCAGCCTTAAGTCATATTTATCTCCCCTCCTGTAGCCCTGCTCTCTCTCTCTCCTCTCCGCGAACCAACCTTCATGGTAATTATCAAAAGCATGTCTGAGCAGAGAGGAACAGATCCTCTTTTGTTTGGGATGCTGTGTGGAGCTGGGTTAGCTGTCTCTCGAGGTGGTCTGACAAATATAATAAAATAACAAACAAAAAAAAAACCTTCAGAAATACTCCCTGCAGCATGTTAGGATGTTGCACTATGCACGCATTGAGCCCCAAGCCATGCACCAGCTCATAATTACAAAACATATGATGGACCACTGGTGGTCCCTGATCATGCATTTAGTAATGTAGCAAAGTGAATATTACGTCTTTTTTAGTTATACTGGATCTCTTCTCCACTAGTACCTCCCTAACATTTTAGAAATTGTCAATAAATGTAGTCATAGTTTTGGTCATCATACCTTACTTTTTTGTTTGTATTTAGTTTGTCAGTGAAAAAAGGCAGTCAACAAACATTTTCGTAGTAATTGTTTTGTTGTTAACAAAATTGCACCCCCAGAGCTATTTCCACCCACATCCCCCAGCATTGCTAGTTTGGCTCCCCACCAGGGCGGCGGTGGCTCAGGGGTAGAGTGCCTGGATGGTATCCGTAAGGTTGCCAGTTCGAACCCGGGCTCCCCCAGAGTTACTGTCAAAGTGTCCTTGAGCAAGACACTGAACCCCTAATTGCTCCCGATGTGCTAGTTGGTGCCTTGCATGGTTTCCGCTGCCATCGGTGTATGAATGTGTGTGTGAATGGGTGAATGTAATGCACAATCTCTGTAAAGTGCCTTGGATAAAGGCGCTATATAAATGCACCATTTACCATTTACCACCAGAAAGTGAATTACATTCACCTGGTTGTCCCCGGTCTAGTCTGTGATTGGACAGCTACTGTACATAGACTACTAGTAGCCAATAATTGCATATCATCATGGGTGCTGCTACCTTCACGTAAGTAAATCATCCGAGTACTTGTACGCTGAGACGAGAGGGAGCTAGTCACCGACGAACAGGGTGCTTAACACAGACCAGCTGGGTGTCAAACCCTTACCCTCGTCTTTTTCTGTGGCGGAAATCTACGTGTCCATATTAAAGGAGAGTCTCTTCTCTAGTAAATGTCTCATATTGTACACGGTGTGCTGCAAACATCCTGGCATCACATTTACAAAAGAGAAGAGTGTGTGCATTCATTACACTTCAGGATTAAAAAGATCTCCTGATTCTGACAGTTTCCTGTTGGTACGGTATCTATTCTGTATGCACACATGAATGTGCACACGCACGCATGCACTCAAACAGTTGAATCCGTGACAATTGTACATTTCTTTGTCTTGTGCACACGTGCGTGCGTGCGTGCGCGCGCTCGCACACACACACACACACACACACACGCACACTCGCGCACACTCGCGCTGTATCAGTCATTACAGTACATGCGGTGGCGAGCCTTGGGCCTGGCAGCCCAACGCTAATGTTGTACCTGTTGGCGGTACACTATTATTGGCACATCACATGTGTCAGGTACCATGTGCTATTACCGCCCCAGCTCTGTCTCTGCCTGTCCCTGTAATTACACAAACCTCCACAGACATTTTCCATCTCTTTGTCTCGCAGCCGGCCCCTTCACTCCCTGTTGCACGTCAGCCAAGTAATCCAGGCAGGCAGGCAGGCAGGTAGCCAGATAACCAAGCATACAGGTAGCCAGCTAACCAAGCAGACAGGTAACCAGCCTGACAGACAGACAAACAAGCAGCAAGCCAGCCAGCCTGTCAGGCATGCAGCCAGCCAGGCAGATGGAACAGGTAGCCAACCAACCAGTCGAAAAGATATCTATCAGTCCTTCCTCCCTGGTCTCTCTCCATCATCCCTTCCTTCTCTCTATCTCTGCCTCCTAATCTATCTACTAACTCATGTGCCAACTTGACTGTATTCCCTCTTCTATTCTTCCATCCTGACACCTTCTGCCTCCTCTTCTGTCACTCATATCGCTCTTGTCTCAGTTCCCTCTCTCACCTGTTCTCTCTCCCTCTTATTGCTCGCTCCTGCCACCACCTGTCTCTCTCTCCTCCTACCTGACTTGTTCTTTGCAGACTTATTCAGATGAGGTGATAAACGAGTGCACTCTCTTAGATTCGCCAGTCTGCCTTTTATCGGTCCCCATCCCTTCAGCGTTTTGCCTTTTGTCATAACTTTGAGATGGTTGCCAAGTATGACACTGCCATAGTAATGCAACTCTTCTTTCTCCGCCCGTGGCATTGGAAGTACACTCAAATTTGAAACGTAGCCAAAGAAAAGGTTTGCACACAAACCATACCTATTCTGAGGTGAACATTCTGTGACAATAGCCGATCTACAATTCTGAGCTTGTAAATCGGCCATTTTCGGCAGAGATTCGGTCTATAGGGAAAACAAAATAGTTGACCCTGGGTGGCAACTTCTATATAAGTGGTTAAATAGAGACTCTTGTTTTCGCCAGTTTGTTTTCTGCAGAGAAACAATAATATTCAATACCATATTTTAATTTCCTTCTTCAATACTATATGTAAGGCACTATTCACCTATGCACCACGCCGGAGAGATTTCAGTAATAATCCGCAATGCCTGAGGAAGGTCCGGAGGGACCGAAACATTGCTCCATTCAATAAGAAAATACTCATGTTCAGAGCAAATTCAGTGTGCGGGTGTATTCTATTGCTTTCATTGATGTCCACTGGCCTACGCACCTGTGCATACGCCTGATTTCTAGCCTTGCGAAAGTTTTCTCCTACAGTAATAATCTGCATACCTTCGACCAGAGAGTACAGAGCTGTTTAGCGAAATTACTGGTGTACTCGCACCTCAGTGGCAACATAATTACCTTCTTTGAGTGGTGAATAACCGCTTTTCCCTCGACGTGGCTGTAAATCAGGTGGTCCGGTTCAATTTGTCTCGCGGTCGTATCCACAGGGGAAATACCATGTCACTCAGGTCGTTATTTTCAATCCTTTTTAAGTTTCTTAAACGCTCTTTACGTCGTCACCACAACGAGCACGCATTTGAACTCTCAACCCCATTCCATATGACTGTATGTCTTGATGATGATTGGCAGTCAATCACCTGCCTTTTCCAATTTTGGCGGGGTCTTGTGACAGCTTTTGTTAACTACAGCACTTAACCACATGAACCCGGTCATCCCTATTCTGGGGTGAGCATTCGCGGAAAAAAAACGATATTTAGTATGGAGCGAATACAGGAGGGGGCCTAGCATAGACCCCTGAAGGACACCAGTGAACTTAATATGTGTGGTGTCACTCATTCCACTGCTGTGATACATCCATTTCCATTTCACAAGTTTTCAAATATAAAAATCTTTTGAAAATGGCAGATCTACAAGCTCACAATGCTTTGCATCATGATGCATTGTGAGCTTATAGATTTTTCAAATGGGCGAAATGTATCTGGGGGCTGAAGTGGTTATTGTATGCTTTGTAATAGAGATAGAGATATACTTTATTAGTCTCCCGAGGAAGAAATTTGTCTTAGACAAAGGGCCCGCATGCAAGCGTAGCCCTAGTCCATGTCGCCGCAGTGCAGCGCCAAATACATCTTTCTTGCATCATAGAAAAGAAAAAAAAACAAGTATCCGTTGTTAGGGTAGTTAAGGTAGGTTTTATTGTAATTCTGGAATCAATGTCTTTATACATGAACAACCTTAGTAGATGCAAAAACAGTTTCCACCTCCTTGTACACCTTAAAAGTATTGACATGAGGAACTTATGTGAAATTATAATGACTACACCAGCAAATACTCATACAAGTACAATTCTAAAAATCTAAAAATATTTAAAAATCGTGGACTGTGCCTTTATGGGCAGAATTCCCACAAAGAAACTGAATCTTGTTTACGAGGGAGGCCGTTTTTAAAAGCTTGAGGAGAGAGGGATCTTATCGGCTGCTGGGTCACTCAGTCCTTTGGCGGACAACCATAAAATGGCCTTAGCATGGCTGCCTTGACCTGCTCCTGGCAAGCATCCATCATACAGTACTAGTACACCATGGCCCACTTCCTCATGCGTTACTTCAGTGTTGTCACTATACGCCACTTTGTAGTTGCGGATCTTGGGCCTTGTTTGAAAAATGTAGTTGCTTATTTGGAATTGTTTCCTAGTTGTTTAAACCAGTGGTTCTCAAACACAACTCTGTTGTGTAAAATGTGCTTTATAAATAAAGTGGATTGGAAATATTGACATGTCAAGGTCATGTATTTGTCCACAGTTAAGGATTCAAATGCAAAAGTAGCAAAAGTGCTGTATACTGTATATGTTCAATTACGAAAAAGTATAAATAAATAAATGTATAGATGAGAGCTTTCTGCCTCACAGCGACGATACCGTAGCAACATAGGTTTTTCTGAAAACGTTTAGGATTTGGAAGACATTTGTAGAATTGACATCAGGCCTTAATGGCTTAAGCCTTAGCGCCCTTTGCCTTAAACTTGAATCATTGTGAATGGACAGGGCTGGGTCAAGCGTTTGGCTTTGTTCCCTGTTCTCAGCCATGGACCCAGTTGGCCATGTCTGCTAATGAGGGGACAGATAATCACTGTGCCAACATCTACACTGCAGAAAATGTCTCACAGAGTGATTTAAGCCGTGTGTGATGGATTAGATTGCCGTTTTAGAATGCAACGTAAGACTGTGTGGCTTGGTGAGACGGTCACTTTTTGCAGTGTCAGCCGACAGCGGCCAGCAACGGGCTCTGTGTGTTTGTCAACAGAGTGCAGTTGGCCCCCGTGTTTATTTAGCTGGTTCTTAAAATAGCATCCTGGCTCACTTGCTAGCTAGCCGGCTAGCATGGGCCAAGAGGCAAGGTTTCATTATTTCTGTGAATGGTCAGCGAGAGAGGGAGAGGTGGGGGCGTGCAACAAGAGTGGTCAGAGAGGGAGGGGGAATGAGAGAAAGGGGCAATGGAGATGTTAAAAGGAAACTGTCATGATTGTTCAACAATTGTCTATATAATTATATATGAATGAATGCATCCATGCATGCATCCATGCATGCATATAGTTTAGTTTGATCTTTTGTATTTAGTGTAGGGTTAAAGTAATGATGCATTAGCTATAATCCAGAGCAGTCTTCTATGCGCCTCTGGCTGAAACACTGCTGAAATTGTGCTGAAAAGTTTACTCCAGTCATGTAATCCTTATCCTTTGTTCACGTTAGTCTATAGGTGGCCATGAAATTAACATTGAGTGTTGAGACTTTGTTCCTCCTAATAGTATGGAAGAGCGATCTTGACTTCAGAAAATATGAATCAGGTCGATGTAATACCAACCCATACTGGCGTGCCATACCAACGCTTGCCGGCGAAATGCATCATAACGGCGTATCTCTAGGTCGTCCTCATACGTATGATGCTTATTATACAAACGGAGTGAGAGAAAGGCAGCGTGTGTAGATGGATGGACAGAAAAGGAAACGCAGAGAAGAAATAAAAAAACTGAAAAAAGCGCTTATGAAAGAGAACCTTTAACTGCAGCCATCATTGGCCGTCAGTCAAGCCCATTAGCCAACAAGTCGTCCGTACAGGCTGGAACGTGATGAGCTTCCTGATTGACAGCTCGCAGTGTCCTTTTGTCTATACAGTAGGCCTACACCAAACAGTTCACCATTCACATTTTGACAAGACTCCTGCCTGTCAGTGTGGATTACTGTGCGTGTTATGGCCACGTCTCTCCCTGACTGGCATTTCGCATACTTTTATCGTGCCCTTATCCTGCAGCGGAACGATTAGGTTTCACGAGGTGTTGTACTATCGACTTGACATTTTGCACAATACCCCCCTCATATGCGTTTCTTTTCTCTCCAGCGCGGCAACAGTCCACATGTGCCGTCTTGAGATAGTTTGAACAGTGAAAGGCAGCTATTTACTTGTAATGAAACGACAACATCCATTGATATAAACGTAATACACGAGTCCCGAGGTCAAAAAACATTTTCTTGGCATGCAAGATAATGTTGGTGTCTTTATAGTAGAAATAGAGATGTGTTTTTTTAATGCAGGAGCTTATTGTAATAGTGGACATGTCTTCATTAACCATACAAAACTAAAATCACTTATAGGGTTTTGTTTTGGAACAATGCATAGTCACACACACACACACACACACACACACTCACACTCACACTCACACTCACACTCACACTCACACTCACACTCTCTCACACACACACACACACACACACTCACACTCACACACTCTTTACTGGAGTATTTCCCGTTTTCTATACTTTTACTTCTACTCCACTACATCTCATAGGCAAATATTGTACTCTTACTCCACTACAATTATTTGAAAACTTTTACTACTACTTTTTCCAGACTTTTGTGTGTAGAATTTCTACATTGCAGTATTGATACTTTAATTAAGTAAAGAATCAGAGTACTTTTTCCACCACCGGTAACTCACACAAGTCACACCCACTAACATAATGGTATAAGATCGACAGGGCCTCACAGACAACACGGTAATCTACAACAAAGGGACACAGCAGTCCTACACTTAATAGCAGAAAAGTAGAGGACACGTATCACTCGACACTTCTACATTAAACGTCATTCAATCATTTATGTGCTTTCATGGTGCATTATCCTTATGCTTTTGCATACCTCCCCTTGTGTCCACACACCTCTAATGCCATGCTATTATACATGATATACGTGTGATTGAATGCTCTGATAAATGCTGGCTTTCACAAGAATATGTCACGCCTTAATGGTACTGTACTTAATGGTACTGTACTTAATGGTACTGCACTTAATGCCTCATTGCCATGGGCTGCTTTCACATTGCTATTAGCCCATTAAAGGTCGGGAATGTATTCAATACTGAATGGCACGGATATGCGCGTTGCACGCATATACACACTTCACAAATGCACACTTAAATCCATGTTTTCAACTTCTCACACTGCATATATATAGAGAGGTACACACACGTACGTTGCTACTGATAGTACTGTACTAGTTGTAACTTAATTTTGGTTACATAGTTAATATTTTGTGACATTTCATTGCATAATGGTTGAAAGCTGTTTATTTCATATTATTACTATTTACAGTTTAAAAGGACTTGATTGAGTTAAAAATAATTGATTTATTTACAGTATATATTGATTTCATTTAGAATTGCTATTTCTATTTGTATTCATTACAAACTGCATTTCCCATGATGCTTTGTAACTAGCACCGGACATCCGGTGAGAAAAAGCCGTACCACTTCCTGTACCACATTTTTTCTTATAAATCGTAACTTCATTCCCATATCCCGACGTCCTGTTCAGTCTTTTGATCGTAATAATCTACATTACTAGTAGTTTCATTTGATTTTCTATCTATCAACTCTATGCATTCTTTTATTAAACGTGAACATCGTCATGTCTGTAAGGAGACAGCGCCAAGGCTTTTTAAAATTAGAAATCATAATTTAAACCATATACAATATTTCCTACTTCGTCTATTACCCTATATGTCCTGTCCTGTCCTGTCTGGGGGGGATTTCTTTATGCATATGCTCAGCTGTTCGTGTTCGTACCCGTCGTGGAAATATCTGTAAAATGAGGTCACTACAACCTGTCTATACCTTGGAGAAAGGCTTGAAGGTACTTGTCAGGTGGACAACATGCAGGTGACGGTGATGTCATAGACGGTGAAATAGAACCCCCACACACACACACACACACACACACACACACATGTTTTGATTTCTTCTATAATAATAATAAGTTCTTAACATAAAATCAACGGTTAATCGTAAATGCAAAACGATTACAACAACAAAGGCAACATACAACGACAGTGTCAAGTGAAAAATAAATGCATACATTGTTAGGGGGTTACAAAGGTTTTCCTATACAAATGGGTCTTTAATTTAGATTTAAAAAATAGTTATGGAGCTAGCAAATCTAAGGTCCAATGGGTGGCTGTTCCAGAGTCTGGGAGCCCTAACTGCAAAGGCCCTGTCACCCTTCATCACCAGGTTGACTAAATTAATAATAGAGGGCATTTAATAGTCCAGGCAGGATGAGATGAGTGCGTTGACAACTTTGTGAAGGTTAGGGATGGAAAGGTTCTGTAAACTAAATATGTCTTAAATGGAAAAAGCACGTGCAAACCACATATTTTACCTGGGTCTCAAGACAGAGGTCAGAGTCCAGTATAGCAACCCAACGTTTTGGCTACTGGTGTGACATTGGCTGACATGGAATCGGGACAGTTGTGCAGGTGTGTTCTAGAGGTGAGAGGGCCGAACAGGAGGACTTGGGATTTGTTATGTTGCAGGAACGCGGATGATGAACACTTATCCCGACCTTCTGGAATGTTTCGCCCTGGAGAAAGGCAATCCCCGACTCCACGGGCAATCTGACTGACATTTAGGACCGCGAAAGAACAGGTCTGGACTCGGCACCTTTCGGCTAAATAGCTAATGAACCATCGCCGGGGGCGACACCAAGCATTCCATTTCATCACCGTAGTTACCCTCCACACTAGTAGCCCCCCTCCACCCCGGGGGCACCCCGAGCTCCTTGGAGAGGTCGCACACCTGTCTGTGCCCCCCCCCCACCTTCATCCACCCCCCTCTCCTCCTTGCCTCTCTCTCTCTCTCGCTCTCTCTCCCATCCCCTTTACTTTCTCCTCCATGACATGTTTTGTATGCCCCCCTCCACTCATCCTGTTTATTTTCCCCTTATGTTTTTGTGAAATGTGGCTAGACTGCAGTGCATCACTTTCTCCAGGGCTGTTACATCCTCCTCTTGTACCCTATTATACCCCCCCATCCCAACTCTTTGTAGCAGATGGTGTCTCTCACAGCTGGTCAACGATGTACTTGAACTATGTTAACCACTTAAGCCCTAATTTGGTGCACGGAAGCCGGCCAACTATGGCACATTATGAGCTTGTCGATCTGACATTTTGCCCGTACTTTGTGACATAACGGTACATGTGGATCTCAGGACAAACTGCGACAAACACACACACACCTGCACATGTACCATATGCTATTATAGGAAATGGGCATGACTTTGCACACGCACGCACGCACGCACGCACACACACACACACACACACACACACACACACACACACACACACACACACACACACACACACACACACACACACACACACACACACACACACAGATGCACACACACACACACACACACACACACACACAGATGCACACACAGGGGTCGTAGTGTTATCAGTTCACCCACTGGAGAGTGTTTTCTTAGTGTTGTAACTGATAAGAGCTGTGGTGATTGACACTTCACATAGACACATATTGAGTGCAATTGGAAATGACCATGCAGACATAGAACTGATTCCATATTTCCTTCTCAGGTGTTACCGATTATACTAATTAAGGCTCTGTTGCATTTATTGTGCTGTGGTTCTCAAATGTTTAATTTCAAGGACCCCCATAACTCAAAGCATTTGGTTCCATTTGTACACTCTCAGAGTTACAGACCCGTACAGGGCCATTTGAAACCCACTCAAGGACACTTTGAGACCCACTGGTGTAGCAGAGTGTTTCCAGTGAGCCAACATGCACACTAGCAGCACCCTCTGACTCTGTTTGACCAGAATGGAACAGAGCCTTCATTAGTATCCTCGTTAACACCTGTGAAGGAAGTAGGGAAGGGGCCCAAGTTCTTTCCAAAATGGCCGTGTGTGCATAGGTGTTGGGCGTGTGGCTAATAAAGTATCTACAGTGTAGAAAGACCCTCGGCGGGACTCTCCTAACCAAGACATGATACAATATAACCACTTGTTATGCTTTGGGCTTTACAGATAGACCTGTCACAATTATTACATAATTGTCTAATCATAAATATTTGAGATGATATTTATTTAGTTATAATCAAACCATATTGAAAAATGTTCATAAATTTAAAAAAGTTGAAATGGCACAAGCTTACAGAGCATCACGAAGTGACGTGCTGTAAGCTTGTAGATCTGCTATTTCCTTGTAGATCAGCTATATCAACTTTTTTATAGTAGGCCTATAAGATTAATGAATAATATGTCAGTAATTTATTTTTATATTTCAGCTATTTGTCATATCTGCCCTGTGCACTTTTTGATTACAAGGCAAACAGACATATTTACTTTATTCATATATTTCAATGTCCAATCAATGCCAACAATTAATCGTCAATTTAAACATGTAAACGTGACACTCTCACTACAGAATATAGACAGAGAGAGCAGAAGAGTGACTTGTAAAAAACAGTCAGGCTGACCGGGAATTTGAACCGGGGACTTAAAGTCAGGCTTAAAGCCAGGCATTTTAGACTGGGGGAAGACTCAGACCTTCTGAGGTGGCCTGGACTGACCTCGGAGATGCAGCGATACCCTTCTTGTCTCCGTTTGCAGAGTATTTAGGGACGTATAACTCACAGCGAAATGCTGAAGGCCGACAAGAGATCATTTGAGTGTGGAACGTAGAAGACACGGGTCAAGGCTTGGCCCAAGTGCTTATTTTATTTTTTGTCCAGGAATGCAGATTACTTACTTAACGGAAACAAAAATGATGGTTCTACTGCGGTAGAAAGTGCAGTGCGTATAACCTTCAGGCGCGGTCCCTAGAGAAACCCTAGCTCGACTGCAATCTGTCTGTGACCTTGTGGTTTCTCGTGGGTTCGACCAGAGGTTGTTTGTCTGTCCCTGACCATCTTCTCAGGATGTGTTTCTCTAATGACCTTTGAAAACAGATGCACACAGATGTTCAGAGAGAGAGAGAGGGAGAGAGGGAGGGAGAGAGAGAGAACCTTGCTGCCCTTTCTTGGGCGTTAAAGGCAGATATTTCCCCAAACTTTGAAAAATCTTCAAAAATGTTGAAATCAGCACATCTGCTTTTTTCAATATTTTCAAAAGACACAGTTGCACAACGAAATACAAAATAGGCCTTGAGAGGTTCATTAACAACAGTAGATGTTTGGAGTTAAACACTCCCCTGTTTTCAATCACTGTGATGTTTCTCCATCTGTCCTTCTAGGTCAAATGCGTTCATATTTGTCTATCAATGATTCAGTATGAATGGGCGTTGAAACAGTCGCTCATTCTGGTGATCTCACCATAGCACTCAAAATATGTCACACAACCACAGACACTGCTAAAAAAAGAAAACTTGGTCTTTCAACACCATAACTTTCCTCAAAAGAAAGACAGAAGAAAGGAAAGAAAGACTGGGCCTCATCTCCATAACTCAGTTCCTTCTTTTACGATCAAATTAAACGAGTGCCTAGACCTCTATCCTCTTAATAGACTTTCCCATGGAGCGCTCTCTCTCTCTCTCTCTGTGTCTCTCTGTCTCTCTGTCTCTCTCTCTGTCTCTCTCTCTCTGTGAGGTTGCATGCAAGATGACCGACCTTCACTCTTCCTGTTCTCCACGTACCTGTAAATCATTGGAATTGACCAGGTTGTTTTAAATAGCTAGTAAATTTTAGCATCTTTCAAAACAGACCGGTACAATGTGCTTTTGTCATATAAACAGACGCAGAACAAAGACACAAAGACAACACGTCCTCCAGGAGACACACAGTTTCAAATTGAGAACCTAGACGAGAAACCAAACGTGAGAACGGTTAGATTACATTGTTCAAAAGTCATACTGTTGCAATATTTTAGGTGGTTCTTTGATTTCTTTTGATTGGTTAGATGTGACCCGCTGCCTTAAATGAGTAGCCTATAAACGGTACCGTAAATGGACAGATCACACGTCCAATGCCTATAACAGGTCATGTACAATGGTCCTGTCAAAGACAGAGACCTGTTCAGGCTAAGATCATGACAAAGATGTTTAACAATATGCGTTAGCTTTGAGTTTAACCCAGTAAGACTGGGAAAGCATCTGTGCCATTTTAGATTTAAACCACTTTAACCATGAGAACCACTGTTTCATGATGGGTTAACTAAACCCTGGCTGTCTGGGTGTTAGGAACCCTTGGGGGGGGGGGGGGTGTGTGTGTGGGGGGGTGTCCTCAGTGTTTGCAACTGACTGTAAATAAATGGTCAGTCAGGAAAAGCACAGAGGTTGGTTTATACATTTTAACGATCTCTACAGTACATGTTGTCATGATGAGACCCAGGTGGTCTCACAGAGGGTTAATGATTGGTGGAGACCCTTAAAGGAGTACTTCTCCCATTCTCAAATCCGTCTTAAATTGGACCTCATCTCCTGTTTATAAGATGGCACAGTTTCTGTCCACTCACTCCCACCAATTCATTGGCGGGCTGTGGACAGTGGTGGGGAAATTACTTAAAAGTTATACTTAAGTAAAAGTATCAATACTGCAATATGGAATTCAAAGTGTACCTGTTGTGATACTTAGAAGCAACAGGACATTAATTTAAAAACAGCAGTCGGTATCCACAGTCCCATAGTTGTATTCTCTCTCTCTCTCTCTCATCCTCTCTCTCTCTCTGCACTGACCCACTGTCGGGCGTCCACTGTGCATTCCATTCCTTCCATTCAACCAACCTTTCCACAGATGGGATCAGAGGTCACCCATAAGGCAGAGCAGGAGGGGGTGGGGTGTGTGTGTGTGTGTGTGTGTGTGTGTGTGTGTGTGGTGCAGCGCTCGCAGGATCCTCTTTGCACCTTGCTAACTTTTGTCTTCAAACTAAAGTCCTTTTTATTCATTAAAAACGGAGTGGACGGGGGGATGTTTGTTTTTCTCTGAAGTTCCAGCACGGGTGTGGACATGCAGTGCTTCATGGGTAATTGACCGAAGCAGGTGGCCTTGTTACTGATTGGCTAGAAGTCCGATGTTCCGGAGAGAGTCGTTATGGATCTCGGTTGTTATTAGTTAACCACGTTAAACGAAGCATGCAGCTTTGACCATACTAATGAAAAACATTCCCAAGTTATCAACTTTCTCTATGCCGTCTGCAGTATACTGAAAATGTGTTTGAATGTCCTCTGCATACTGGGTGGCTTGGCCTAACCAAATCAGGACACCTCAGGCCAGTAGTTTCCCAAACTACACACAAAGTTAATTCTATACCCATTTTTGGCAGGTCATTATAGGCGAAAATGTTTAGTATTTTTATCCAAAATTGCGGAAATGTACAGACTACAGTACAAGAATACAACACACCAGAGGTGTGATGAGTGTTGGGGATGCCAGAGAGATCATGCTAGGTAGTATAAGTACATCTGAATTGACTTTCATTTCATGGAGTCAAGTGACCCTGCAGTATTTAAGCTGTAGTGCCACCTGTCTGGCCCACACGAAGGATAAAACATGCAAACACGACCCTGCAGCAGATCTACAAGCTCACAATGCGTCACGTCATGACACATTGTGAGCCAAATGACCCAAATGTGTATCGTGCTGAAGTAGTTATTGTATGCAATTAGTCTAAAGTTTTCAAATAATTGTAAAAGTACAACATTTTGCTCTGAAATGTAATGGAGTAGAAGTAAATGTATTGGAAATATTCAAGTAAAGTACAAGTACTTAGTTACTTTCCACCTCTGCTGAACACTGTGTTATATCACTGTGGCTAGATCCAAAATGGCTCCCCTCATGGGACCTATCACTTGTAGTTTCCACTCTACTCGGGCCTACTGACTGATGTGGTCTGCCGATTTCGCCTTAATGGCCTCTTCACGGGAGCTCGTAACCCCTTATATATGGACGTCAGTCAGCCAATATTATCTCAACCACACAAAATATTAGTTCAACGTCCATGTTAGCTAGAAGCCTCTCCTTCGCCCCCAAGTTCACCTCTGCCTCCCCTTAATGCTGACGGAGCCGTAATGGTGTCCCAGTGGGACACTTAACCCCTAGTCGGCTTATATTATTCCAGTGTGGTTTGATCCAACATGGCGGCTCCCATGGGATCTGTCGCCTCCCCCTCCTAGTCCAACTGTGGAGTGTTGGTTTCCGACAGCGAAGAGGCTGACCGCGGGGAGGCTTGTACAGACGTGCCCCCTGCGGTGTGTGAAACCGCCAGATACTGCCAGCTGTGTAAAGTTCAACCCATAGACCATGTACCAGGGCATGATACATAATTGCTGTAATAATAATGTAGCAAGGCCCTTGTGTAAAAACAACAATCCGGTTCTACATTATCTTGCTAGTTTGTTTGAAGTGATTTGTTCTTGTTGTATCATGAATAAATTTAATAGGCAGCCTATATCACGGTTAAGATGGGTAAATAAGTAGCCAGATTCTTTGTCATATGATGCCATCGTTGGATGCCGATCTACAAGCTCACAACACGTTGTGGATGCGTTGCGTTGTGAGCTTGTAGGTCGGCTGTTATCAGCACACGACGGACGTTTTTATTTTATTATGCCTTTATTGATAGTGACGTGACAGGAAATGGGGAGAGAGAGATTGGGGGTGACACGCAGCAAAGGCCATCGGGATCGGGACTCTAATTGGATCGGTCTCAGCCTTAGCACTGACTCTATGGCCACGGGACGGTGCTAATCGCCGCTATGCTAACATAGCATCATTAGCGCCGGTCAGGGCCGGATGGTTTAAGCCACTATCTCTGTCATCACAGCAACGGCTACGCTAATACAGTTAGCAGCTAGTGGAGTGTGGCAGGCGCGGGCCACAGGCCACGCTCCAGCACAGGGCCTCCTGGCAGACATTAGTGATTAGGTTCTTTATCTCTGCCTTGTGTGTTTATACTTGAAACCACACAGGGCTGTAGGCCTCCATGCTTGGCAACTGGCAAGGCCTGCTTGGATGAGATGTTGCTCCACCAAAGAGGGAAATGTATTCCATTGTGGTTTATTTTTATCTTTATAGGAACTAAATCTACAATCTATAGGGTAAAGTGGAGGCAAAACTGTCAGAAACCCTGATTTAAATAGATTTTGTTTTAGGAAATGAGATTTCTCATTTAGTGAAAGATGTGTACAGTTGATTGAATACTATATATTTGACAGAAATGCAAACAGAGTGACTACAGTCAAACACTTCTAAAAAGGATAACACCCTTTGGGTCCTACTCCTATGTATGCAATTCATCAACCTAACATAACGAATAGCAACCAAATATAAAACACTGCAGGAAAGGAGGGGTGGGGGTAATTGCCTGTCTAAGGGAGAAGTGATCTCTACCTCCCCCTTTGGACTAGGTTTGGTCTGTTTGGCCTAGGTTTGGGTTAGGTTTGGTCTAGTTAGGTGTAGTTTGGTCTAGGTTTTGTCTAGTTTGGTCAGTTTGGCCTAGGTTTGGACTTGTCCCAGATGCTAACTGCAGTCTTAATTCCCACTTCCCACACAATCCTCATACAATTCACCAATGGTTATTCATTCTCTCGTTGACCACAGGGATCAAAGGGGCTTCCTTCTATCACACACCCACCTGTACTGTTGTGACTGTATCACAGTGTATATACAGTGTCACTGTTTACGTCTGTGTGACTGGACGTTTAGTCTTGGACCGGTTGTAAACATCGTAGTCTCATGTATACAAATGTCATGTGCCGATAAACACTATCACGTGTAACACGACGCAGATGCCTTAGTTTTTACCACTTTCAACCTTGCATCCCTGTTTTGAGCATGTCATTATAGGCAAAAACATATTTTCTATCAGAATTTAGACTTCGACAATGAACAAAATGTCATGAATAATAATACCTATTCTTTCTTTCTGCAGTCTGTCCGTTTAATTCCTTATCTCAGTATTTTGATTGAGCTTGAGCCATCTACATTTACCAAATGTATTTAACATCAACTTTATGATGATATGCTTCCTGCATCTATTATACTCCTTATCTTTCCATTCCTTTGTTAACCACGATATATATAGACACCCACCTCATATCATAGGTGAGCTATATCATTCTGTGTATTCTGTCTCATTATATTGGCCTATCTTCCTATTTGTGGGCATGCAGGATGGAACGGTGTGTCCTGACACAGTAAATCACACACAACTGTATAATCCAGGTTTATGTCTCTTAAGCCAAGTGAAAAGTAACCCCCGCATATTCGATGATTTACTGTGTGTTCGAGTGAGACGTATGCACACTACCTAATACCCTCTTCTGGAAGAGGCCATACCTGCATTCCATACCTGATAGCTTCTTGGCTGTGTGTGTGTGCGTGTGTGTGTGTGTGTGTGTGTGTGTGTGTGTGTGTGTGTGTGTGTGTGTGTGTGGAACACACAGTAAATCATATGTGCACGCGTGTGCATGCGCACTCGTGTGTGTAGTGTGCAAGACAAAACATTTACTTTTTGTCCATCTGGGTTTTATTGTGAGTAGACAAACTGCGTGTTGAATCAACGTGACATCTTGTGTTCTGAAACTCTGTTCCCATTAGCTGCCGTTGCAACTAAGTGTGCTTGTTGTTCTGTTGAGTCGCCATAGCAACATGTAGTCCACTGCATATCGCGGAGCTATACGTCGGCGTGAAGCGATGTTGCATGGCGGAAACGGTCATTAGTACAGAGCCCTGAGGGACTCCGGGCAACCAGGTAAAGCTGTGGGTTTCAACCCTGTTCATATCATGGTCCATTATTATTTCAGCATTTGAGCCACGGACCATCATTTGATGAGATTTAGCCTCTCAGACCCACGACGGGCAGTGACTGAAGTGCGTTTATTTTGGAGGTGCAGTGAAGTTGAGGGGCGACAACGCAAGCATATTCAGTGGGCGCGGTCCCGTGAAATTGTTGCAAGCGTGCTCGTTTCGTGCACATGCCAGCGGCTGACTAGACCTGGATTTTGTTGAGCTTCTTTTTTTTTAACACTTCTTGTAAATGAAATGAAGTCATGCAGATGTTTGACAATAATTTTACTCCATTTGGTTTAAAATGAAACCAAATGGACCCCTGGCTTACGGGGTAACTCCAGATGGAGTTAAAGATCCAATAAGGGTCTATTTGGTTGCCAACTCTTCCTCTGCTTTAGCCGGGGATCTGGTGATACCCACGCCACTGGTTGAGAACCGGTGAAGTGAAGGGTTTACAGTAAGTGGTCATGCAGGTCAAACGTTTTGTTAACCTTTCGACCTTACAGGTTCACTCATATTCGGCTCATTAGCTCACTCTTTATTTTAAGATGCGTTTCTTATTTTAGACTTGGGCTCTAAAAATAATGTGACACGTGTGTGACTTCCTGCTACAGCCCACACCGTTCTGTCACCGGGGCCAAAACGGCGCCTGGGCTCTATGTACATGGTTGCCATTGGCTACCACTCGCCCATCCCCTCCTGAACAAGCAGAGAGAGAGAGAGAGAGACTCTGACGTCTGGGAGATTCCCACCAGCTGTCCTACACACACACACACACACGCACACACACACGCGCACGCACGCACACGCACACATACTGTACATACACTACTGGACATACACTATTAGGCCTACTGTATGCTTCTCTGTCTCTCTCTCAATGTCTCTCTCTCAATCTCTCTCTCTCTCTCTCTGTCTCTCTGTCACTTGCTTGTCCTTTTCCTTGACAAGGTGCTGTAACATTGCTGTGGCTTTTCATGTCCAGCCTTTCACACTGCCCAGCCAACTTCTTCTGTGTGTGTGTGTGTGTGTGTGTGTGTGTGTGTGTGTGCGCGCGCGAGAGAGACAGTAACATGACTAAGAGGCTCTTGGGAAAGATGATCCACTGCTCACATTATAATTCAATAACAACAAAGACAGGAGAGACACTGGAATGTAGGGGTATAAAGTTTGCAGTGAGGTGCAAGTGGTCCACTCGTCAACACCGTTTTAGGGCTTTTCTTTTAGGTACACAAGCAAAGTCGCTCGTAGAACTGAAGGAGCTAACCATTTACGTAAGAACTTCAACACATGACAAAGAGCAAAACTAGCTGATGCGCAAGCTCACATTGTGACACTCTGTGAACTTGTAGATCTGCTATTTTCGTGACATTTTGAATAGTCAGCTTGAAAGTGGTTCGTTGATTGGCAAATGTAGAAGGAAAGAAAAAAGAGGAAAGTAAGAATAAAAGGGAAAGACGAAAGAAAGATCATCGCTGTCGAACAAACAGAAGCCAACTCGGTTGGCGTTTGTGGGTTGAATGTATCCTAATGGATTCTTATCTGGTGTTGTTCTTTCGGCGCCCTTGTTTCACCTTTCTGTGATGGATCTGCGGTGCCCTGCCAGCACGTATCTCCACCTTCCACACGCTCCATCATGCCCATCTATCGCTGGCGTATTGCTTCACAGTTCACCCTGACAACCATATTTCATCTACATTATGATTATATATATACACACCATGCCGTCATTCATTCCTTCATCTCCACCTCGTAGCTTATGTTCTTGTACTGGGACTTCTTTCGTCCGTTATCGCCTAAAGATTATAGACCAAAGGGAAATTCAGTTGAGTCGACATAGCAGCACAGCAATAGGGATGAAACAAAGACAGTAACCCTGATAACACAAAGGGCAACAAAACAATATAGAAGAGACAGTATAAAGATGACTTATGAACATCCGACCTGGGCTGCTCAGGACAGGTATGCACTATTTTCCAATGATGATCGTGTATTACTCATGTTTGTTTAAACAATCTCAGACTTGCTCTGTATACGTAATTAAATCATATTTCATACTTTGTCATATCCCACAAAAATAATCTAAAATTGCCGATCTACAAGATCCCTCAACACATCAGTTGTAGATCGGTTTTGTAAATATTATAAATTATATATATATATATATATATATATATATATATCTTTGTAATCTATCTTTTTTCGTATTTACTGCACTTTGGCTTTGTAGGGGCAGTATGACAGCCCCAAAATACCAGGCCGCAAGTGCTTAACAAAGCATAATAGCCTCCCACTCATTTCACAGTACAGTACATGACAAATAAGACTTTTTATATGTTGTGCTTCAAAGCCCACACTTCACATTATTTATTTACCTTTCAGGTAATGGCAGATGTCATGCCATGGACAACAAAACAAAACAAGACACATACGATCCTTTCCATATGTTGTACTCCAAAGAACCACAATCGGAGCCAATAATCGCTGAAGGCTGTTAGTGATGGCACATGCACACAACCGTACACAAACACTAGGGTTGCACATGTGGTCTCTGCCTGCCACCTCATTACATAGTGGTGTGTATGCCTTGTGTGACGGTGGTCCACTTAGTGTTGTTTTAAAGCTGTCTGCTTTATGTGGTGCAGCCACTTCCAGGAAGCTTCTGAGAAAGCATTTAAGTTGTATACATGCACAGATGAAGGTCAGGGTTGAGAGAGAGAGAGAGAGAGAGGCAGAGAGAAATGGTCCTAGAGACGGAGATGGAGAGAGAGAGAGGACATCAGGATGTTTGACTGACTCGGGCGCGTAAACAGAGAAAGACAGCACTGACTTTTTGTTTTTTACACAGATTCCTTTCTCTTACACTTCTTCTAATCTACACTACAGTATATACGTCCACACTAGGCCATGCGTACTCCTTCTACACTAGGGATGTACCTCTGGTGGAATGCCGTTAAGTGTGTGGTGAGGGATGGCTTTGTAAACAGCGGTATACAAATAAAGCTGGATTGAATCCAGTCAGGGTTTTGGGGCGGTGGGGAGGGTGGGGCCACGTCTTCTTTGGTAAACGTGAGGTCATCTGCCACTGAGCCAGGTTTGTTAAAAGTGAAATGCAACGCTACATACAACTGCATACCTCATTCTTAAGTTTAACCCATTCAAGCAGAGCGAGCTTCTGTCATTATCTTTTTTAATAAATAACGTTTAATTATTATTGTCATTTTCTACTTTGGCAATTCAAAAATAGCAGTCTATGTGCTCACTTGTAGCTCTGCTCTTTTTGTAATCGTGCAAATTTGTGCAAATCTTTGAATGTTTTCTTTTTTTTAAGCAAACCTATTTAACTCAAATCTTTGCTCCCGGGGGTTTTGAGAGCTACTGACATAGAAACATGCATTTCTCAGAAAACCTTAGAAGACATTCTTTTGAATCGGCCTCAGGGTTAATACAATGGTTCAGTGCACGCACCATTTGGAGGTAGTGCAGGGTGAAATACCGTGATGTCTGTCTGTCCGTCGAACTTCCTAGCATCGAGCGCTAACCACTTCAATCCTAAATATGTACTTCATCTGACCTGGGGTCCTCCGGACATCTTTGCATATTGCTTGGTCCCCTTCTTTCCCCCCCCCCCTCTCCACCAAACCTCTTTCCCAAATAGTCAATCTAACACGACGTTGTGAGCTTTTAGTTTGGCAAACATTTTTCTTCACTGATTATTAGCCTCATTTGACATGCTTAGAATAGGTCATAGGTATGGATTGGACGCTAGGGTTCAATTGCTCTGACGGCATACATGTACATGTATCACGTCCCATCTCGTTTCTCCGCTAGTACGCAACTCCAGAAGTGGAGAGGTCGA
>NC_139716.1:35165429-35170429 GCF_964188405.1 Protomyctophum parallelum
CCAAACACAACGCGTTGCGTCCGCAACGCGTTGTGAGCTTGTCGATCAGCCATTTTCAGCATGCAAGCATAACACGTGTACGACGAAGAATAAATCAGGCATCACTGCGCTTCTGTGGAGGGAGGGAGATATATTTTGTTGGCCGAACGAGGCGATCATGTTTGGACATCTATGGACAGCTATTTTGGACAGCTATTTTTCGTGGCACATTATGTTTAATCACAACAACGTCACGTTTACTTTAGCTCCTCAGTGTTTGGGTCGGGACATGTATGTGTCTGCTGTCTACGTGCATATGCGCTCCAGTCTTTCTGGAGGGAGCGAAATGTAGCGTCTTCTGCATGCATTTAAGCCTTAACATTTCAATGGCCGAGGGTCGTTGGAGTCTATTGTTCCGTGTTGTTGTTATCGCACGTCTAATGGTTAGACGTGTGACAACGCAACAATAGGAAGCCTGCATCCCAGTAGCTATAATATTGCTTTCGTGGGAGGGTTAGTGTGCTGCCTGATTTTGACAGAAAGTAACACTAACTTAGTGTTACTTTCTGACAAATCAGGCGGCACACCTGGACATATCAAACGGCACACTAAAGTGTCGCGGAACACAGGTTGGGAATCACTGCGGCCTAGCTACCTCTCAGTTATCCTGTCTGACACTGCAAACACGCACGAGTGCACACACACACACGCGCGCACACAGCTAGCATTGTGGAGAGCAGACAGGGGGAAACTACCACTTTGACCTCTCACCTCCGGCTCATTTTAGATCTCTGACACTTCTTTACAGAGTAACACACACACACACACACACACACACACACACACACACACACGTGTACAGCCTGGTTCTGGCCTCTCATATATATGGGGTATGCGCATGCATAAAGTGAGTGGCCACTCAGTAGGCGTTCCCGCATAACTTCCGGGTATGATGATGATGTCACGTGCATAGCATACCCTCTATATTGTACTGTAGCTCCTGTCCACTACAATAATGAAGTGAACCGGTCCGTACCTTGCCTTGAAACATACCGTATTTCACAGGTTCTGTATTTGTTTCCATATTCGCTACGGCTGAGTTTCAGATAAGGTTCTCAGAACCTTCTTTTGGGCCCTGCACACATTTGTAGCTAACCCAGGCCATGGGGAGGGCCTGACTACCATGCTTGCCACCATGCTAACCCAGGCCATGGGGAGGGCCTGACTACCATGCTTACCACCAATGGTGGAAAAAGTACTTGCATGTTTAACGTGTGTGTGTGTGTGTGTGTGTACTTTGAGTTGGGACTGCATAATTGGTACTTTCTCCTTTTGGTACTTTAAGTAGGCTACAATACTTTTGTACTTTTACTCAAGTAAGTTTTGAATAGTGTACTTTTACTCTTGACAGAGTACTTCTCCATTGCAGTATTGGTACTTTTACTTAAGTGAAAAATGGGAGTACTCTGTCTGTCCATCCGTCTGTGTGCACCTGACTCCAGCAGACAGAGAATCTTCCTCACTCACCATTCCAATCTCGGCTTACTTTAAAACAAGAACAGGGCCGTTATAGAAAGTAGGGTCACCCTCCTTAAAATAGCACACTGCCTGCTTTCTGTGTGGGCGTGTGAGCGAGTATTAGTAACGTGCGTGTCCGTGTGCATGTATGTATGCATCACAACTCACAGGGCATCAGACAGGAACGAATTGAATGGAATAGATGGGAATAGAACAGATTGGACACAACAGAATGGCACTAGCCTGAAAGAGACCTATCTGGACCATCTCCCGGCCAGTTCTCATGCATGTCTCACCCAGGCGTTTTTCTCCCACGCATGCGGTCTCTGAGGCTAGAATGGCACAGACTATAGACAAGAATGAAATAACCCAAATAAGAGTGTTTTCTCTGACTTATTTCCGTCCTTTATATCACCATAGAATTAAGAGAGACACCTTACTGCTTTCCAATTTCAAATGTAAAAATGCAACTGTGGAGAATTTCACCCACTATTTTATACCTGGTGTAAACGTGTGAAGTAACAAAGATATGTTAAAGTTGAAGTAGAACCTTGTTCAGTATGTGATATATGCATAGTTTTCGTTCAGAGCACACCGCAGCTCAGAGCCCTGAGTCTTCTTAGGCTTGTTCGACTTTTTACAGAAGCCCCTTTGGGACAAAACACTATGCAACGTCTTTGGTCATTATGAAAGACTGATGTGTAGAAAAAAATCTATATTTTTGAGCAACCAAAATTAGCGATTTAGACCCACAGCACAGTCTGAGCCACTATACGCTGTGCTCTGGATGTATTGTAATGTTTCACCTGTACCACTCGTTATTGGATACAATAACATCATTAAGTTATGAAAACTGTTAATCCGGCATTCGAGTTTAAAGCTTTGTGTTCTATAGTATAGTTGTACTTTTACATTTGTGTTCAATATAGTTTTAGTTCTTTGTTCACTACTGTATAGTATAGTTGTAGTTACAGCATGTGTTCAGTGGAGCCGTTGGCCGGAAACCAGGCTTCTGTATGTTTGAGATAAACCTTTATTGATCCCTGGAGGCAAATTTGGGGTGTGTGTGTGTGTGGGTGATGGACAGACAGACAGACAGAGATGGACAGCTGAATGGCATTTAAATCTTGTCCTCAGGCGAACTACAGAAATAATTATGAAAAATGGGTTTCTAGCGGGCCACTGATTATATGGAATTGGGACACACACACATGCACGCGTTACTTTTGTGTGCACGGCTACACACACACACACACACACACACACACACACACACACACACACACACACACACACACACACACACACACACACACACACACACACACACACGCACACACACGCGCGCGCAGACTGTGCATACAACTCAAGAGAGCACAGGTGTGTACAGCTAAGCTGCGATGCGTGCAAGTGATGAAAACAAAGTGTTTGCATACACTTATAGGTACATATGCATATACGCACACACACACACACACACACACACACACACACACACACACACACACACACACACACACACACACACTTGTTGATGACAGCTATAGTGAAAGGTGGAGAGAGAGAGAGGGGAAGGAAGGTGGGGTCTCTGTACTGTCCCCCTGACTTGAAGACAAACGCTGACTGATGAGGACACTGTTGGATAGATGATGAATGGTGACAGTGTTGGGTGGGTTGCCGCCCGGGGGCTTCTGTGTGTGTGTGTGTGTGTGTGTGTGTGTGTGTGTGTGTGTGTAAATAAAGTAGTCATGCAGCTAACAAAGTGTGCGGGTATAGGATGATGGCTGGTAGGGTTGCACCCAGAAAAAGATATAATCTCACTGTGTATATAATATACAGTATGTACAGCTTTTGTCTTATTAAAGCCTATATACTCACTTGAAACCACAGCATCCTATTCTAGCGGGAATGTTAGCCACGTACAGAGTCATCTTAGGGCCATTTTACTAAGTCTAGAGCAGTGGTTCCCAAGACAAATGTGATGTTTCCCCGGGACCCAAACTAGTGAAACAAATATTTCTTGCAATAGATTTTTGAATCATGAAAACGCCCTAGTTTCACCCGTCACATGCTACTTAAAGCAGAATGACATGTTGTACATTTTGCCTCCATACTGTACAGGTTGTTGTTACTGGTACCCCAACTTTCAGCAGCTGTCACAGATTTCCCCACTGAATTTCAGTCTTTGTGAGATGCGTTGCCACTTACCAGACACCTTTACAAACACATTGGTGAAGAAAATGTATTCCCAGATCAGACATTGTTCTGATAATATTCCCTGTGTGCACATTCCATCCATGCATTGCTTTTGCACTAACATGTTAGTGTTTAACTGTGCGAGTGTGTGTGTGTGTGTGTGTGTGTGTGTGTGTGTGTTGCCAGTGTGTATTCATAAGCAGAGACATGCAGGGACGAAGACCCCCTCTCTTCCCTTCAGGATATCGGCTAGCATCAACTAAAAGCCCCTCTCCCTTCCTTCTCGACATGAGGGCTCTTGTATAACATCACTACCTTAAACACAGACTCTGGAACCGAGCAGGCTTCCGGAGCACATAGATTCAACAACCTGATGCAGAGGTTTAGCTTTCATGTATACTCGGATTCAACAGTGCATGTGTGCGTGTGTGCATATGTGTGTGCGTCTGTGTGTCTCAGCTTGTAAAGCTCTCTGCGGAGTCCAGTGCGTTTGTCAAAACATATATTTTTCTCCTGTGCACCAAACGTACCATGTCAGTCACTCGATGAAATGCTATCCCTTCATTGTTTGAGCCAGATCCGGTAAGAGCTGGGTCTGCTGAGTCTGAGTTGGACTGCAGTACGGTGTGAACGAATGACCCCACTGTAAAATGTCTTTGGAGTCTGCTCGCTATACGTATGCACCCCTGGCCTACACCAGCAGCCCCTGGTTTTATGGAGAATAACATCGTCTCATATAAGAACTGTGGTCCAAAAATATGATATTGTCGGGGGAGGTGTCTCTGTATTGTTTATGATAGTCAGTCACTCATATGATACGGTCTTTCTCTAGTGAAAATGTAACTAATTCATCAGCAGCAGTAACATTAGCGTTTTCACTGTACTGTACTGTACTGTACTGTACTGTACTGTACTGTACTGTACTGTACTGTACTGTACTGTACTGTACTGTACTGTACTGTACTGTACTGTACTGTACTGTACTGTACTGTACTGTACTGTACTGTACTGTACTGTACTGTACTGTACCGTCATCATTTCTGGATGGTGTCCTTCAAACCGTCCATGTATAGCTGCCGTCGTATGCAGTACTCATGCAGGAGTATCTGCATCACGTCGTGTACAAAGTGAGCATCAGTTGCGCTCTAAAAATGGCAGATCCATGAGCTTGCGGCGAGCTGCGTTGCGAGCTTGTAGATCCTGGTTCCTCCCAATGATCTTGCCACTGATCCTAACAACTTGTCAGTGTTTGAACTCTCTGTCGGGGCTGATGTTTTGGTGTGACCTCTGCATTATGACACGTTCAC
>NC_139716.1:35172929-35185429 GCF_964188405.1 Protomyctophum parallelum
GATTGTATTTTTGAAAAGTCCTGAAAATGTGTGCAAATCGTTGAATATATATTCTTTCACACCGAACGTTTTTAACTCAAATCTTTGTGTCTGGGCGGTCCTTGGAACAAAATATTTTCAGATGGGCGTCCGCGGACAAATACAGATAATTCTGGGGGTCCTTGACAGGAAAGAGTTTGAGCACCACTGATACGTTTTTCAGAAAACTGTCAGGTTTTAGAAGACATTTTGTAGAATCTGGTCTCAGGTCTAAAATGGGATCCCGCATCCAGGAATTGAACCTGTGACCTTGCGGTACACTCGATGGGCCAACGAGTGCAGCGCTTTTCTTGGGCCTCTTTAAACCTGGCGTCCGCTGAAAATGTTCACAACACGTCGCTCCGTGTGAGCTTGTAGATTTGCTATGTTCTCCACGTGACACCGGCGTATCACATAGTACAAAACGGGGCTAAAGTAACGTGTTTTAGCATCCCTGACGGACGGTGATAAAACTCACTTGACACAAGGTAATGATGTCAATTAAGAAGATCCTCAAAGCGCTGAGCCCTTCCATTGACATGGCATCAAGGAATAACCAATAACGGCAGAAGAATTACTGGAAGCGTTGTTGTACCTGGCAAGCCTCTCGCCAACTTGGCTGCCCTCACGGCGAGTTCGTGCCAGCCGATTGGCAGTGAGCTCTGAACCCGTCCCGCCCCGTGCCAATAAAAACACAACCGAACCGTTAACTTGGCCAACGGGAGTCTCTTCTTTGGCAAGACACACCCTTACCTGTTCCGAATTGTACAGACCCCCTGATTTATGGAACAATCTAAATTTCTGCCCTGGAGTTTGTTAAACAACAACCCCAATGCATCATTCAGTAAACCTGACAATGAAACGCACTCCAGGTAATTTGCACGCTGCCAACAATTGTTTGTCTCTCGTTAACGCCAGACGGTTTCAATAACTCCCCCAGCGTGATGTAATGTGTCTAGAAGTCTCCTCGCCAGTTTCTACCCGTCTACACAGTGTTGTGGACACAGACCAGACCTATCGCCACGGTGATTAATGGGAGTCACCGATTGAGTCTATTGGAGGTAGTAACGGTCATACCATCTGTGAGGAAGGCACAGTTAGGGTTGTCACAATTATTGCATAATTGTGACATAATTGCAATTATTTGAGATAATTGCAATTATTTGACTTAAGAATCAGAGCGGCAGGGGCGGTTGTGACAAAAAGAGAGTTGAGCCAGAAGGCAAAGCTCTCTGTCTACCGATCAATCTTCGTTCCTACTCTCACCTATGGTCATGAACTGTAGGTCATGACCGAAAGAATAAGGTTGCGAATACAAGCGGCCAAAATTAGTTTTCTTCGACGGGTGGCTGGCATCTCCCTTAGAGATAGGGTGAGAAGTTCAGTCACACGAGAGAGACTCGGAGTAGAACCGCTGCTCCTCGCCTGGAAAGGAGTCAGCTGAGGTGGTTCGGGCATCTGGTTAGGATGCCTCTCGGGTACCTCCCTAGGGAGGTCCTCGATGCATGTCCCACTGGGAGGAGACCCCGGGGCAGACCAAGGCGCAGTTGGAGGAAATACATCGACTCACTGGCCTTGGAACGTCTCAGAACCCCCCAGGAGGAAGTCACTAATGTTGCTCTGGAGAGGGAAGTCTTGAGCACTCTGGTGGAGCTGTTGCCCCCGCGCCCCGACTACGGATAAGCGGTTGAAGATGGATGGAACGTGGATGCAATTATTTTGTCATAATCGTCATAATCCATGTTGAAAGATGTTCATACATAAAAAAAGTACGTCTAACTACTCTTGGAATAATAAACTGAGAGCGGTTTGATTATGGGCTTTATCTGGAGATTACCGACTCAGAGTTTAGGTGTGGTACTGCAAGATGACAAATCTATTGAAAAAGTTTGGCAATGCTGAGATAAATATATCAAAATGCGTCCATTTAACGGATCTATGCCATGGTTCCGAGAAGAAAACATAACACAAGTTACTTAGCTCGAATCCAGATTCCAAATGTAAATGTACTTTTTACGAATTAATTCTGGGCCGGAACCCCTTTTGGTGTTAGCATTATGTTATGCTTTAGCTATTGAAAAATAGCAGATCTACAAGCTCATAGCGCGCCACCGAGTGGCGTGCTACGAGCTTGTAGGTCTGCTATTTTTGAAAAATCGAAGAACGACTGACATAGAAACATAGCTTTTTCAGAAAACTGTCAGGATGCAGAAGACATTTTTAGAATCTGATCTCAGGTCAAAATGGGTTAAGAACTGACCAGATACTAACGGTTTTCAGTGGTAGTGGCCTTTAGTGGTGTACCACAGCCTGTTGGTACTCGTCTCCTACATCTCCGAAACCATCCCCGCAGGCGTGCTCGCTTGGCTCCTCGTGATGGAATTGGAAGCACGGAGGGAAAAGCGACGGGACAAACAAGAGAGGCGGAAAGATTTTCTTTCACCACGCGCTCATCTTCGTGTCTGTCCTCGGTCGAGTCTGCATTTCGTACTAGCTTGGCTTCATGGCTCCGAACCGTGTCTGCAGAATGGAGATGTGTGTGTGTGGGGTCAGGTAGTGGTGGTGGTGGAGGGTGTCGGTATCACCTTCCTGTGGACTTGGCTTGTTGGAGAACACTGTGCGCCTTCTGGAAGGTGATTCTAGGACAGCTCCGTCCACACTATCGGGAATTGTCTCAGCTTTTTCTTTTGGGGGGGGGGGGGGGGTTATATCAGTTCTGAGAGGGATTGGAGCTTGTCGGCCTGGGGAGGAGAGAGCAGGAGGTCACATGTACGAGCGGCCTTGATGTGCCCGGCTGGCCGCCGTTGGTTGTGCACAAAACTCAATCCCTCCCCTCATCTCTATTCTCTCTCTCTCTCTTCTCTCTCTCGCTGTGTCCCAGATCTCTGCTGCCCGTGAGTGACCTCTTTCCCCCATTCATTCAGAGAGAGAACACACACACCCACGTTCTCTGTGGTACATACACACACACTTATCTCCTTTACGCACAAATGAACACGCATGCATATAAACACACGTGACCATATTTGCTCAAGTGTACAAAATATACATTATCTCTTTCACTCCTGCATGCACGTGTGCGCGCGCACACACACATACACACACACACACACACTCTCACACGCTGCGCATGTGCATTTCTGTGTATCAGAGAGAAAACATACAGTGTTTGTGTACAGTATGTGTGAGTGTGTATGAGTGTAGCGTGTTGCTCTGTGGTTTTCAGGCAAATGACAAAGTGTGTGTGCGTGTGTGTGTGTGTGTGTGTGTGTGTGTGTGTGTGTGTGTGTGTGTGTGTGTGTGTGTGCGCGCGGTAAATAGGAAACATGCAGTTCTCTTGGTGGTGATGATGATTCATCCCAAATGAATTATATACATTTAAAATTATATAATTCATTTGGGATGGATCATCATTCCTCAGCACTGAGTGACACTGACACACACACACACACACACACACACACACACACACACACACACACACACACACACACACACACACACTTCTTCTTGGGTGGCCTGCTGTGTATCCATCTACAGCAAAGAGTTTAGTTGTGTGCGCGCACACACACACACACACACACACACACACACACACACACACACACACACACACACACTTGTCACTCCTGTGTTGCTTGTAAATCAATCAGGCTGCCAATTTGTCTCTTTACACGGTGAGAAGGTGAAGTGTGTCCCACACACGATCCAGTGAATAACAAACAACACTTAGCAAGTTGAGTCACAGCTCTCTCCGTTCTGTTGGAGGTGTCCTTCCTCTCACCTGGGGTTGAGAAACACCGTTTGGTAGGTAGACTAGACAGTGGCTGACACCAGTATTGAACAGTTATATAACAAATTACATTTACTCGAGTACTTTTTTTAAGTCTTTTTTTTTAAAGCATGCACTTTCGAATACTTCCAAAGTACTCCTGGTACTTTCAAAGTTCACATTTATTTGACAGAGTAACTTCCAGTTATAGATGATGCTATTTGACCAGTATCTCTACTTTGACTCGCGTACAGGGGGTTGAGTAACTTTATCCACACAACTCTCTCTTGTTTGTGTGTACTCCACCTCAACCGGGATTGAGAAACACTGTTTTGCAGGTATGGACTCCCCGAGTT
The DNA here is from genome assembly GCF_964188405.1 of Protomyctophum parallelum. Taxonomy (NCBI): domain Eukaryota; kingdom Metazoa; phylum Chordata; class Actinopteri; order Myctophiformes; family Myctophidae; genus Protomyctophum; species Protomyctophum parallelum. Next base: position 35,177,076 of record NC_139716.1, read on the forward strand.
CTCCAAGTCGCAGGTGGTGTATATCGGTATATCCCCTTACTTATAAAAGGATAACCAGGAGAAAACCATAAATCTCTTTAGGTGATTGCGGATTTAAAACCTTAACCGTAACCCGACACCGACTAGGTCATAGGTTGTATTCTTTGTTAAAGCGAGGCCAATTAAACTCCTTTCTGCCCTTATTCACAAAGACCCGAACAGCAGACAAGCCTCCCCTGTATGCCCCACAATACCCACATTCACTCTCCCCGCCACCCAGCCGCGGCTAAGCTAACCTATAGCTGAAACTCAACCTGTGTGGCTAACACTAACGCGATCTACGCGATCTAGCCATGCCCGATACGTTAGGCTAGCGTTAAAGCCGCCTGACGCTAAGCTAATATTCACCTGTAAACTGATCCACTCCTTTTTTTCCCCTCTCCTAAGTGCTAAACTGATGTGCTGGGAAGTTTTTTCCTTTTCTTTTTTTTCCTTTGAAAGGACAAGGAATTTTAATTGTTGTGAGATAGTTGGAAGCTTGGATTAGGGGAACGGTTGGAAGGTAGCAATTAAAGTGGAACTAAAGTATTCCGGAATTAACTGCTTAATTCCAAGAGTTGTGGAATCAAGTGGATTCCATCTGTCAGCATGTGGGAATGTAAATACCAGTGTATTTATTGTTGGCGCATTTCATTTGTGACCAGATGAGAGGTTGCGTAGAATAGCCTAGATCACAGTGGGTAGGATGCAGTTAAAGGACCACTTCACTACTTTTCAACCTATCTTCATATAATTGATGCTCACTAATTGATGTTCATGATAAAATAGCACACATTTCTTTCTACTCAGTCTGTGTCTCATAGGAGGGCTGTGGGCAGTTCAGAAACCCGTCTCCAGCTACATCATTGATGGGGAATACAAGCCAATAGAAACTGCAGGCTTTCTATTCCTAAAAAGTTACAATGTGATCATGGAAGCCATCGTTCTCTGTCTATCGATGATGTTGAAGCCAGGTTTCTGAACTGCACAGAGATCTCCTATGATACACAGACCAAGTAGAATTTGTGTTGCTATTTTATCATGAACATTAGTCAGGACCAATTCTATGAAGATAGGTTGAAAAGTGGTGAAGTGGTCCTTTAAGAGAGGGCTAAACCAGAGCCCCAGGACCCTACACCAGGGTGTGGCGAGGAAAGGCAAATGTTTGGCAGTATTTCATCATCGGTATTCTAGTATTCACCACACAATTCTAACAAAACATCTTTACAGCTTCATCGCCATGAGCAACACGGTTTGCAACCATCTGTCCCGTGAAGCAAGAACAGCCACGTTGAGAACACAATTTGCAAATTTTGCCCCACAATTTATAGCAGTCTTTCATCGTGTCTCTAATTGTGTCTTCTTGGGTTTGGATATTGCCTTAATTCCCCCGTCGCCTGTAACTGATCTACTGTGGTGCTACAGTATGCCAAAATGCCACACAGCTCTCTGCGGCTCGGAGGATGAGCGCTGCCATGCCGACAGTACCCAACATAACATACTGTATACATCTGCTCTGACTGACGGGGGCGTAGACATGGGATCATTGGCACATCCACGTACGGTTTCATCAATAGGTTGCTTGATCGTCGCTTTGCATTTACTAAAGAAGATTACATTTCCAACACCACGTTCAACCTGGGGGTCCCTGTTGAATGGAAATTCATTAGACATTAGTCATTATAGCCGAAGATTTTTCAACAAAAATAACTGTTTATTTTACATTCCTGTCTGTGATGGCAAACATGCACACATACCTGACCCAGGGTGGGGGAGGGGAAAACCCTACAGATATATTAGAGGGTTTGTTTAAGCCTATTGCGGTGCCAGGTGGGACAGAGACTCAACTATGCACAAAATCACAGATGCAAGTATTTAACATAAAGCTAGTAGCAAAATCAAGTGGCAAACAATCTACAAGCTCACAAGGCGTCGCATTGCAACACCTGGGCTTTTAGATCGGCCATTTCGGCTGCATGACACCGGCATACGGTGAAGTATATAATTGGGCTTAAGCGGTTACATATCATTTTATGAATGAGGTCACAGGTATCGGCGACCATTCTTAGTAACCCCAACAGGACGGCCACTGTGGCTCTGATTACACTAACAGGAAATGACTGGTCAGTGACCTACAAGGTGTCCAGACTCTTAACTGTCCCCCGGGGCCCTTTTAACCTTCATACAGAGAGCTAAGTGGAGTCTAGGTACTGGCCTGTGTAAACCTTAATAAGAGAGAGCGTGTGTGCGTGTGTCATGCGTGCATGTGTGCGTGCGTACGTGAGTGAAGCACACTAAGGCCTCTTTTAGACGGCGACCATCTCCATATAACACGTCAAAGTCCCGTTGCGTTCTCATTTTTTCTTACCCTTTACACGAGAACGCACACGTTATGCTATAATGTGCTATTATGCTATAATGTCGCTAGGTGGCGATAACGGGCTGCCAAATAGACAGGTCACCCACGTACAAGAAGAAGAACCCCTTCACGCAAGCCTGCACAACACAGCTGCGTTTTTTTGGCAAATCTAGAACTTCCTGTTTGAGAGCGAGCAAATTTAAGACATCCGGTTGCTTTCAGAATAAAAGTGTCGTTAATTAAATAATGATTACACTACATTATTAGTATTATTATTACATTACAGCTATTGTAAAGACACACATTATGTTTCTGTGTAAAAATAAGCAATTGAATAACACAGAAACATGTGTCTTATAGCATCATTTAAATGCATCATTTTAAAACTTTATTTCAATACTCTAGAGGATACTCTTATTTTGAAGAGATGGTCTTACATTTGCTAGCTTAGATTTGCCAAAAAACTGCCGCGCAAGCGGCGCAACACTGCTCTGGGCAGCCCAGAGCATGCAGGCAAAGCGCGCCACGTGATGGTATATATTTTATAATACATTAGGCTACATAAACGCTGCTGGCGCGGCTGCCGTCTATCACAAGGCTTTTTATTTACATCATGGTTTTACATTCACCATCGCTGATGAGCAGCACTTTGTAGGCGAGGAGGGAGGCTTGTTCAGGAACTCATAATGATATGGCTCTGCATCAATGTAATAAACATATGCGCTGTGAGCCAACGTGAGCCATGATGTCATAAGTTTTGCGGATTCACCGTTTTGCCTGTTTATATGGAGACCATAGGAAACGGCGTTCTCAAAGATTTCCACTCTGGGAGGTGGTTTCACTTCGTTGCGTTTTCACCTCCTGAGAACATGGTTCTCGTCTAAATGACAGCAGCAAACGATACTTTATTTTGACGTTTTATATGAACACCATCCTCGTGTAAATAGCACCTACGGTCCACACACCAGTTATAAACTTCACTTGTTTAATGTTGTTCAAACCGAATCTCTTCCGGAATGAGTTACCTCCCTATTGGTTGAAACCTGAGGCCCTCAGTGTGTGGCCCCCTGGTGGTCCACCAGAAAGCTGCAGCAGTTTAACGTCCATATAAGTCTTTTCAGATAGGAACCCGGAGAGAGAACCAACCTGCCAACTGTACCTGACCTAGATACAAAACTAAAGTCTATTCACAATTTGTTATATTTAATATTTAATTTCTGTGTTACAGAGCTCTGTTGTCTTCATTCAAGTAGGCCTACTGTATATGTCTCAATTGTACAATCATTTTCATTTTGTATGTCACGCCTGACGGAGAGACCGCCTGTAGAGTGGTGTGTATTGTAATGTATACAGCGTTCTTACTTACCATAGTAAAAATAACAAACAATACAATTACCATTTTAAAGCTCTGGCTGGGTTGGGGTGCAGGGTGGTATACGGGTGGGTGTTTTGGTGGTGTCTAGCGTGATGGGGTTTAAGGGGGGGGGTGGGGGGGTCTGATTGTTACGAGGGTCTTTTAGTGGTCCTGTTAAATGGTACGTTGCTATTGTGAGGCAGTGAGGGCAGGGGTGTGTGGAGACAGATAGAGTCTTTAGTATTGATGCGTGATGTTACAGCATGGATGGATATAGATACTGTATTCTGCCACTCACAGCTGATATTGTAGAAATCCTGATTTCTAATTGGTCAGTCAAGGTATTCCGGCATGCTGTTACTTCCTGATAGCAGACCGCTGTTCTGTTAGCCTCTTGTTTATGTTGCCATGGAAGCTAAGCGAAATATTTCTTCTTTTCATTTCCTGTATGTACAATATACCGAGATATATTGAAATGGGGAGAGGGGGAGAGAGAGAGAGAGAGAGAGAGAGAGAGAGAGTTGTCCTGACCACAGCTGTCCACCGCAGGGGTCGAAGGTCACCCCTATAGTGTTCCACTCCCGCAAGGCCAGAGTGACCGCTGGCTTTGTCCCTCTCCCCCCCCCCCCCCCCTGTAGTAGTCTCCCCCCCTCTCTCTTTCTCCCTCTCTCTCCCTCTCCCTCTCTCTCTCCCTCTCTCTCTCTCTCTCTCCCTCTCTCTCTCTCTTTCTCTCTCTCTCTCTCTCTCTCACTCTCACTCTCACTCTCACTCTGTCTCTTTTGTAGGGAAGGGTCATCCTCTTTTTTGCATTGACTTCTATCCAGTAGATTAGAGGCAGAAATAAAGATAACATACGGTATAAATGAGAGAGAGAGGAAAGACGAAACGAGACGTGGGAGCAGAGCGCACAGACAGACGGAGAGACGGGAGCTGTGAATGGACTTGGAGAGATGAAAGCAGACGTCGTATATCTGTCACAACTGTTCAGCTTCTTTATCTGCAGTGTCACACACACACTCGTGCGAAACAGCCTGCAGCTTATTTTAGCATTAATTCATGGTAACTTTTTTTTTTACTTTTATCACTGGTCATGACCACACCGGTGTGTGTGTGTGTGTGAGGGGGGGCACAAAGGCCACAAATCAACTCAATTTATAGACTTTTTTGCATCACTATGAAAAGCCGTAAATTACCGGGGCGCTCACCATCACCCTCCTCTTTCCTTTCATTTTCATTGACCCCCCCCCTCCTCCTCCTCCCTCTTTCCATTCTTTCTTTCTTTCATTCTTTCTCTCTCTCCCCCTCTCACTCTCTTTTCATCCGTCTGCATTTAGCATCATGTGAAGACCACTATAGGGCAGAGGGCACAGGAGGGGGACAACAAGGAGCTAGGGAAGGAGCGAGGACGAGAAGAATCTATCTATTCTCATTTATTTCTGCGTACTTATTGTTTTAAGTTGACCTCAGGTCTTGTTCTCAAAGGAGAATAGACAACATTAGAAAGACGTGACTTACAAAACAAACAAATGTCAAAGCCTGGGTGTTTGTTCAACTGTTGATTTACATTTGGCAATATTGCATATTGCCATTCCTCTATACTATATTTGCTGTATATGACACATTCTTCTCATTTTCAACCAATTAGGAGCAGGCTAAAGAGCTAGTCACTGTACTGTTCCTAAGTGTTTCCTGACCTCAGTACAGCCAGACAGACCTTGCCTTGCCTCTCTCTGTCTCTGTCTCTGTCTCTGTCTCTGTCTCTCCTTCTCTTCTACCCTTACCACGTCTTCTAGCCTCTCTCTCTCTGCACCTCCGTCCGATCTGTTCATCTCTCACAAGGCCGTCAGTGTGCACAGGGTAGGGGGGGGCTAGGAATGCCAGAGAGTGACATGCCTCCTCTCTCTCTCTCTCTCTCTCGTTCGGCCTCGCTCTGCTCCGTCCATCTCTTTATCTCTGTAGGAAGGCTGCTTTGTAAACAGCCTCCCTTCCTTTCCTATATCCTCTCACCCCGCTCCCTCTCGCCCTCCTTACGTTGTCCTCTTCCTTCTATCCTTCCCTCCTAGTCTTGTTTCTCTTCTCTCCTCTTCTGTCCCTGTCTCTCTCCATTGTCATTCTAAACCTACTCCTCTCTCTCTCTGTTTGTCTCTTTCTTAAGCCACTAGTGTTATTATCTCTCTAACACGCGCACGCGCACACACACAACCATGACCCTGACTCTCTGATCCATACATAGTGCGTGTGTCCGCACGTGCGCAGGTGACAATGTGCATGTGCATCTCTCTCTCTCTCTCTCTCTCTGTGGGTGTCTCTCTTTCCGTTTGTGTCCTTCTTTTTATACACCTCTATAATTATGCCGTCTCACTGCAGTGGGTGACAGGGTCATGCATGGACCCCAAACGCACGCACGTGCAAGAGTAGAGTCTGTTTCTCTACTGCAGAGGCCTTTAACAGGGGGTCCGCAGAGTTACCAAAGGGGGGGAGCCAAATCTTTGTGTGATAGGATACACTTTTTTTTACCAGCCTCAGAGTAATATAGAAAAAGAGTGGCGACTGTAGCGTTGACTCCCATTGTAACAATGGAATGCGGAAGTGCTCATTCTATCTCAATGGGATAGTTCCAGCCATAGGAGCAATGTTTGGAAATATAGCCCATAGGCACCCGCTTTCCTGCAAGATCAAAGCGTGTCGCTACTACTCTGTACCAGCTGTAGTCCAGCTGGTTTTCTCATTGGCTGATGTATGTGCGCACCGCAAATATGTCCGGGCGGAAACGAAAGACTCAGGACACAATAGTTCCGCCTTAGCGAATTTTGCTTCCTACCTAAACTACTGCGGTGAAACTGACACAGAGGCAGTTATAGCGGACCCCCGCAGATAATAATGCAGCTGGTAATTAGTTGATTTAATCAATTTGGGCTTGTTTTTACATTAACCATGCACTTGAACCCTATAGCGTCCCTATTCTGTGGAGAACTTCAGCCAAAAATAGCCCGGTCTACAAGCACATAACGCCTCGCGCCCCGAGAAGCAGACCCAGAACAAGTATTCTAAGTATTGAGGGTTTAAGTAGTGAACTGTCTGGAAATACACATTAATATGAATCACAACCCAATACTGCACATTGACAGTGCTGTCAAAACAAGTCTCTCTACGAAGCTATCTATGGAAAGGTTTTATCTGCAACCTATAGTTTTATACAATACGTACTGGGCTCTCTCAGCTATGGGGTCCATCCTTGGCCTGGACAATAACATCCAAGACCCCTGCTCTGCTCTATACTGTACCGTGATGTGTGTCACATCAACAAACACCAATGTCTCCCGTGGCTCCAGAAAAGATACATCGGAGGAACATGTGCACGTGTTTGTGTTTCTGTGTATGCGCGCGTGCGTGGTGTACATACACAAGCCTGTACAGGCAGTGTGTGTGTGTGTGTGTGTGCGTGTCAGACACAGTGCGTTTCTGTCCACAATGCATTCCAGCCCCGTTGCGCGTTCAAACAGGGAAGATTGAGGAGCCTATCGGAGGTAGCGATACTCGTTCAACCCCAAAAGGAAAACCCAGGAAAACCTTTTCGACTTAAGCCAAGCGTTGAAAGGCAATGGATCGGAATGGTAGACGGGGAAGATAAGTAGAGGTGCAGGTACATGCAGATAATAACACGCACACACACACTCATACGCAGAGATACGGCCGTGCGTTCACACGGACACATGCGAGAGCTGTAAGCAAACATCACACGGCAGATTCACGGCAACACTGAGCATGTGTGCGTGTGCCGTGCACACACACACACACACATACACGCTCGCGCGCACCTGATTGCGCTGACTGGGCCGTGAAGCAGAACGGCAAATAGCGAAGAGCGAGAGGTTGAAAGTACACAGACAAGCCAGCTGCTGGCCAAAGTGTACTTGTTGGCATGTTCATGCAATGCCCCGTTCTTCGCTGACGGTTCCAGAGGCATTCCCTCGCACAAAGGAGCCAGGCATGCAGCAGACATGGGCCACATAGTGCGCCAGCAAAATAATCCTTAGTGCTGTTTGTTTTAAACGGCTCCGCGTGCCAAACGCGGGTGCGGTTTTGCTTTCTTCCCCCGTAGATTGAGTAGAATTAGGTTGCGTTGACCCGTTAAGGTAAGGCCCGACGAAGGTTCTACGAATGCCTTCTAATTCGTACTCAAAAGTGTGCGTGGTTCTCCCGCTTTCGGGATTTTTTCCAAAAGGTTTCAAAATCTGCAGATGTACAATCTTACGGCACGGCACGAAGTGACACGCTGTGAGCTTGCACGTCTGCTGTTTTTGAATAGCCAACGCAAATATCTAATATGACACTTTCGGTTTGAATGAGTTAAGCAAATGTGACCTGAGCTGACTTTTGAAGACATGATCCCTAGCGTCTCTATTCTGGGCATATCGTAATAGGCGAAGTGGCAAACATTGGGCCACTATAAACCAGTAAAATATAAATCTGCTTTTGACTATTTTTGCACGACACTGTTGTGTATCTACTGTAGTACAGACCCCTGGGTGACCCCGTCGTCGACCAAGTGTACAGTGTTTTTAAGTGGTTAAATACTTGTGTCTGTGATTGACTGGAATGTTTTGTCATTGTGCATGGTTG
>NC_139716.1:35190429-35195429 GCF_964188405.1 Protomyctophum parallelum
ATAGTACACACAGGACTACTGTGTTGATCACACACACACACACACACACACACACACACACACACACACACACACACACACAAACACACATACTTTGCTCATTCCCAAATGGTTCAGCATTCACCAAGTGACCAAGTTGATTTTGTCATCAATAATGTATTGTGGCGTGCCTTGATGGTGTCGTAATGGCTGATTTTACACTCGGTCAAATCAACGCTGGTCTCCATCAATATGATATTCTCAACATGACGGTTCAGATCCAGCACAGCTGTTAACCGTTTAGATGGAGACAACAGGCCCCTCCCCGGAGGGCTTCCTTGATGTATAAATTAAATATGCTGATTTCTTTTGTCTTTTAAAATGGCATCTCTTTGCAGTTTTAGTGGACATGAGACCTCACATACAGTTGCGGGGACCACACATTATCATTCCACATGTTTGCCATCAATGTGCGTGGCACGTAGGCATAGTATGGAGACAGCCACATTTCACTCACATTAGGTCTGTTATTTATTTCAAGAACTCCCAGTTTGATATACCACTAGGCCACGGAACCACATTTGAAAGATGCAGATGTACAAAGTACAAAGTGACGCGCTGCGAGCTTGTAGAATAGATGCTTGTAGATTATTTTTATAATTTATTTGGGAGGACCCCTTGGAACCCCCTCAAGGACCCCACTGTGGTCCATAGATCCCACGCTGAGAACGAGTGCATTAGGGGACCGTCTAAAGACGTACTAGTCTACGGTGCACTCGACAAAGTCCAACTAGACACCCAGGAATCCAGCGGAATTCTTCCCACACGACACTTTATGTGACGCTTTCTGGTGTTTTCCAAAGACATTCCATTCACTCGGCGCCGGTACTGTACCACTCTGGCACATGCCAGTGCACTTGGCATGGATACAGTTCAAAGTGACATGGTATGCGTGGCGTCGGGGGCGATATATATGTGGCTGAGACCCCTCCGGACCCCGCTCGACATGGAGACTGTTCCGTTGAGCATGCTATGCCACGTAAGATATACAGCAGGAGGCTGCATGTGTCGCGGAGCACCTAGCTACCCGAGCGGAGAGATGTGCCGTCTTTTAAATAACGGCCCCCATAAAGAGAGGCTCGAAAAGTGCACGACTGCAAATCACCTCGTGAGAGAGGTGATATATTTGCCGTTCTGTGTGTATGGTCAGTGGGAACTTTCTCGCAGGTCCCTCAAGCTCTTTTGCGGTGGTGGAAAGTAACTAAGTACAAGTTCAGATACTTTTACTTCGACTCCACTACATCTCAGATCCAGATATTGTACTGTTACTCCACTACAATTATTTGGCAACTACTTGGTTACTACTTTGTAGATTGTGGTGATTATTACAAAACATACACTAACCACTTCAGCCCTATACATATTTCGGCCATTTGGAAATAGCCGATCTACAAGCTCAAGTTTTCAAATGTTGTATGTGAAAACTTGAAATGGCACATTCTGCATAATGAGTACTTTATTTATTTTTAGATTAGATGCCAATACTTTTGTACTTTTACTTAAGTACATTTTGAATTCCAGACTTTTACTTGTAACGGAGTAGTTCTATATTGCAGTATTGATACTTTTACATATAAAACCTTTGAGTAATGTTTCTACCACTGCTCTTTTGTGTTCATCTTGTAGCGACAATGTAATCTGGCTTCACCTATTTGGGACATCGATCTGTTTTCAAAACCTTTCAAAAATAGCAAAGAAAAAAGCAGATCTATTCTATTTGTCGCATGACAAAGTATATAGGGGCATATGTGGTGAAAGTCTGAGAGACTGCAGCCTTTTGCCCCGCGGGCTGTATGTGAGACATGCACCTCAAGTGCTTACCGATCTGCAATCTCCGCATGACGAATGACTGTGCAGAGTGACACAGTGTGGTACTGCAATGGGGGGGACATTTCTTGAAATGCCGTGTGTTTCGAGCATGTTACAAAACCTCTTCTCATGCCCCCCCTCCTGCCTGGAGTATGTCAAAACATGCCTTCACAGTCAGGGAAAAGTCCCTGACTGTGCTCTTCAGCGGTTGGTTCCCTAGAGTTAATGTACAATGTGTCCGGAGGCCAACCGTTAACGCACCAGATTGATGCTTCATTAACAGCACAAGGTTTGTCAACACTGGTGGAAGTGCCCTCCGGATACACAATTATTTGAGTCTGTCCTGCGGCTGCATGTCTTTCAAAAGGAAAGAATAGACTTGCAGACATGTTGTGCAGGTGGTAGAATATAATGGTGCCGTTGTTGAACTAAGTATTCAAGGCATTTTTTTATTTGTTTTAGTCTGATCTGCAAACATTTGTCTATTGGCATTAATCATTGCCATGTTCATTCAAAGGAGGGAATTTTGTATGTCTTGTGTCTCTGGATCTAGTTATAACTTGTTAAAAAAATGTGTAGTAGATGCGTTTTCATTTCTGCTTTATTTCTTTGCTCTCAACTAGGCATTTTATTGCATATTCTAGATAAGTGGTTTTAGACTAATTACATTCGCCTGGTGTTCTCAGTAGTAGACTCAATTAGTTCCATGATTAGTTGACTAGAATGAAAACCAGCAATGTAAGCAGAGTCCTCCTCCTCACTGGAGTTGCACGCTGCTACAGCATTGTGCTTAACATGATCCATTACCGATAAGTAACATGTAATACAGGGTACAGGCTGTTTTTGAAGAATTTAGCGATTAACCTCAGATACCAAAGACATGTAGGCTATTCCCTATATGCTGTACAGCAGTGCTTTTTTACAATAGCAGATCTACAAGCTCACAATGCTTCGCATCGTGACACATTCTGATCCTGTAGATCTGCCGAAAAGTATAATAATCTACAAAGTAACTAACTAAGGCCTAACTAATGTTTTCAAATAAATGTAATGGAGTAAAAGTACAATATTTGATTCCGAGATGTAGTGGAGTAGTAAAAGCATTGGACGTTGGAATTACTCAAGTAAAGTACAAATACCTCAAAGTACTTAAGTAAATGTACTTAGTTACTCTCTCCGCCACTGTTGCACAGTGCATCACCCAGCAGCGCCTTTCATTTCAAGGAAGAGCTTGGGGAATCCCCCCAGCGACGCATCTGCTAGCAAAAAACTATAGCAGTGTTTGCTTTAAGCTGATCTTAAATCTTTGATCAGAAGCTTCCTCTGCCATTGTGAGTCCCATATTATCACTTCTCGGCCATACCGTACCGCGCCACACTGACACACAGGAAGGAATTAGGCCCAGACGGCTGCTTTAATTTGCCTTAAACGTAAAGGTGTGCGGGTTATACTTTCATCAGGCTAACCGCAACCACAGTTTCCGTCTAGCTAGCTCTGAAGAGGTGACTCCTCGTTACACACACACACACACACACACATACACATACACATACACACACACACACACTATATCGCCTGGGGACCCCCCCCATCTTGAAAGTGTAACATTCCAAAAGTCTTCTGTCTCAACTCTTTTGTGTGCGTGTGTGCGTGTGCGGTGAGCGCACACACATGTGCATGGGGGTATCTTCTACACAAGACTTCACACGGTCTATTAGATACAGTAGGTGTGAGTTTCCGTTCAGCCTGATTTGTGTGTGTTTGTGCGTGTTCATCCATATGCTATGTACGTGTAATAATAATTGCCTGACTTCTCATCTGTCCTCTGTGTTTGTCCCACTGTCAATCTGTCCTTTTCTTCATCATTGTATGTTGTCGGGCAGAAACCTCATAGTACATCTTTTTTCATCTACTTGTCATATGGCAGAGTCGCTCAAAAGTAGAGAAATGGACCATGTTGTGAGCTTGTAGATTTGCTATATTTTTAATGTTCAGCTGACATGCGAAAAATGCGACTGCCTGGTTGAAAGTGGTTAATTCTAGGAGTATCCTATGAATATTTAACCAGTGAAAAATATTAATACGAGCTTGTGACTAAATAACTGCATTGGATCGATTGGAACTTTTCCAAACTTTTGCATTTTTTGAAAAGCAACAGTTTTGTACATACAAGGTGTCCATCTGACAGCAACCTTGTGTCTAATTTATTTTTATCTCCATCCCTCCATCCATTCAGTCTTTCAGGCTGTATTTTCCTGGGGCCTATGATCACAGTCTATTAATGGCCTGTAGGTAACTCTTGTTCTCTGACTGACCGTGGCCTCTCAAATACACACACAAACACACACAAGCACACACACGCAATGAACTGTATATGAGAGCTATATAATAATAATAGGCATGATTTCCAGTATGAGAGATATATAAGAGAGGTATATCAACTCAACTTTATAGTCTCATCACAGATGCACAGGGCCAAAAAGAGATGTACAAGATACATAAGGTGCCAAATAGCAGTAGCTAGAGGAAGTTAAATAACAGCCGATATAATAACTGATTATGTACATAAGGTGCGTGGTTTAAGTGGTTTAACTGTGAAAGCATCTATGTTATTTTAGACTTTAGTGTTGGCTAATCAAAAAGAACAGCTACCATATGTTATAGTGAACATCTTTGACTAAAAACTTTGCATTTTTATATTATATTGGGGATCCGCCTTGACATGAAAACATTTGAGGACCACTAATTCAGCATCAGAAAAAAGGTTAGGATTCAGAAGACATTCTTTAGAATCGGCCTCAGGTCTTCTTAACGGGTCCATGGTAAATATCAGTGGAATTAGGCAGTTCAAAGCAGCAGATAAAACCACAACCATGAACAGAGCACACCGTAGGCACCTGTACATTATGAACAGAAGTTAACCTTTTCCATGGTGCTTAAAGCAATGCTACATTGTCCCGACAGGGAGGGCTGCATGGGAAAGAAAGGAGAGGGTGGAGGAGGAGGGGGGCGGGTTCGGGGATTAACAAAGGAGAGGAATGAGTTGGGGGCGGCAGATACATATATCTTACATGTCACATGCCTTAAGCCGGGTTACACTGTGTGTGTGTGTGTGTGTGTGTGTGTGTGTGTGTGTGTGTGTGTGTGTACAG
>NC_139716.1:35197929-35207929 GCF_964188405.1 Protomyctophum parallelum
ATTGGCACTCGTCAAACCTATAAGTATGTCCATTATTCCTTTTATTAGCCGCAGCTGCGTTGCTTCCACATTAAAGGTCAACCTGCCATGTTGTTATGCTTTATAATCTGTACAGGAAAAAGTGCCCTAGGGTTTAATTCCCCTTTAAATACAGTAGATAAACAACTAAAGTATGTACTTAGCCCCTATTACCATTGCGCTGAAAGATAGTGAATGATAAGAGGTTATTCACACACACACACACACACACACACACACACACACACACACACACACACACACACACACACACAATTTTATCCAAATTGACTTTGACAAATTGTCTGTAAGCCATCCATTCTCCTGCGGTTCTGGTTTTCCAGTCTTTACCCCCCTGGCCCACCACCAGTATAAGGACTGTGGGGCTGCACCAGTCTGCAGTGGACATGATGGAAGCATCGTCCATGTGGTTCCAATGTGTTTACGCAGCCAGTGAGATACACAGGGACACTGTCACCTAACTTTTTCATGTGCCAAGGACCACCGAATTCTTACTAATTAGCCCACGGTCCCCCATTTGAAAAGATATGCCAGGGACCCCCATAAGAGAAGACTTTTATGGCTCTAGCAGTACAGTGATTATCAACGCATTTAATTTCAAGGACCCCCAGGTTGACATGAATTAGTCTACGGACCCCCATTTAATGGAATTTCTAACTCTGGGACCCCCAATTTGTATTGTAAAACCAATGTTAATTTAACTCTGAGAGTGTACAAATGGAACCAAATGGGAGGAAGAGACAAATGAACGGATAGAGGAGGACTGTGATTTGCACTGGGCAGCAAGATAGCTCAACGGTAGAAGACTGTGGTTGCACCGCTACAGTATATTGTTGATCACAGTACTTAACACAAGGTGTAATTACAACAGATTTGTGTACTTGTAAATGTCACCGGGGGCCTAGAGGTATACTGGCATGGACCACCGCACTGGAGGCTGGCCAGTGGCCATGTGTTTCATGAAGTGACATGTCAATCGGCGCCTTTCTGGATTTTAGACTGGGAGCTATATTTTTTTTACTATTTGAAGACATTTTAAAATAGTTCAAACGTGTCTCACAACGTGTCAATGTAGATTGGCTCACCTGCACGGCCCTGGCCCTCGAGGTGAGCCATTCATAATTGGCGGAACATTCGGTCCCTTTTCAGTTCACCGTGAAATGTGTCTAGGTTGATGGATGAGGCCTTCATTAATCATACAAATTATGTTGCATTACAGTCCAGACTGAGTTATCTCGTTCATTCTAAATCTGTCATGCTGTCATATCTAAATCTGTCATTCTCTCATCTGATCTTGGCAGGTTGATATAACATAATATATCAAGGGCATAAAGATATGATATATATATGATATATATATCATATATATATATATATATATATATATATATATATTCTAAATTGGGCAAAAAGAGCACTGAAACAACATACAAGATTTGCCAAAATGATTTCCAGCAGCGGTTCCCAAACTGGTCGAGACCCTTTTCACTACTTTTGTATTCTATTTTTTTTTATTATGTTTTGAATTAAAAACAAAATGTAGGAAAAGGACCCATACATGGGTCCCGACCCAGTGATTAGGAACCAGTGATTTACAGTACTGTCCAATCAGAAGGCTTCAATTACCATCTGGACAGAAATACCGTCACCCCACCTGACTTCTGTGACCTCATACGAGTAGGACGTCCAAGGTCACGTGATCTATGCCCCTAACCCCGAACCTTAATTTAACGTCCTGATTTGGGGGGCAAACATTTTGGTGAAAATTTGCATTCGTCATAGATCAGCCACCTTCGGCGAGAATATTTAGCGTGCAGTGAAAACTGCATGGAGCCTAGTACAGACCCCTGCGGGACTCCGCTCAACTAATTATATTGCGTTCAAGTGGTTAATGTTCCAAGTTTAGAATCCCTGCCGCCACTGACAGTGAACTGCCCATCCCCCCACCTCTCCAACCCCCGACGAGACCATAATATTCTGACCTCACAGCCACGCACGCACGCACGCACGCACGCATGCACGCACGCACGCACGCACGCACGCACGCACGCACGCACACACACACACACACACACACACACACATACACACAGGACCGGCATTTCGGAATATGAGCTTCCGATCAGGGTTCAGTGACACTGGGGAATGTATGTATGCTGCTGAGACGTTCGACCGATGCCCAACTATGACATGATACTTCACCTACTGCTGATGTGATACTTCACCTACTGCTGTCAAAACTCTCTCTCTCTCTTTCTCTGTCTCTCTCAGATCCAACACAGGGACAGCATCATTACATACACTACAGTACACCCACCTCCTCATCAGGGGGGCGTTTTTGTCTGGCTGACTTTGATTGGGTCTATAGTTCGGCATTAACACATCGGATGCTGCCAGCATCTTTCACACTAAGCGAGTGCCGATAGCAGATATGGCAGATATTTACTCTGAAAAGCCCTGCCTTCCGATCCCCACCAAAACCGGGAGGCATACAAGGCCGCAAACAAGGAAGTGAACTACAGTGCGCATGCACGAAACAGCAAGGAGTACACTGCCATCAGTAAAAAGAAAAAAACACTAATTTGTAAATTGGCCTGGCACTTCCCTTTCTTGGTACTGTAACAACTGGCAGAGCTCTATTAATTAACTGGGTTCATTGTGTTCATGATCGCAGACACTTTGGAAATGTTACCGATATCCCCTTATCACTCCATAGATACAGATCCAAACTTGAACTTTGACCCCTCCCCCCCCCCCCCCCCCCCCCCCCCCCCCCCCCCCCCCACACACACACACACACACACCGATGCCAAGAGCGTGGAGTCTTTGCTTTGTCTTTTCCTAAACTATACCCAGTGGCAAAACTGGCGCAGACGGACAGGGTGTCATGCCAGGGTATGATGATGAAATCACCATACCGTTTTAAAGAGTTCAAACGCCTGTCTCTGCCGTGGCACGCAGAGGCGCTACGCCATCAATCAACACAGCAGACAATAGCAAGATCCAGGTGGGACGTGCATAAATGCCAGGCTAGATGAATATACGACCTTTTTAATGGGTGGAAGAAATTAACTGCTGTGTTACCCTGTAAATCAGAAATAAAATCATATAAAGCTGGAGAAACATATAGTGCGAGAGGCTGGAAAGATGAGTTAAAAGAGAGAGAGAGAACAGATGGATGCTTGCTATAACCTTGGAGATGCCTTGATGTACGTGAATATGTAAAATGTGTATCGCATCCGATTTTTCTTTTCAAGAATCACGCAGGCCTGTGTGGCCCGGGCAGGTTGCAAAAGAACCCCACTACTCATGAGACAATGGAAAAGAAGTCACAGCGTTCACGTGTAAAAAAAAAAAGCATTACATCAAACTTTCGGCTGCAGTTCTCCTCGTATGCCCATGGCTTTCCTCCCAGTGTGAAGGAAGAACATTTGGAATGTGTACACTATGACCTCTCCTCCTTTAAATAAATATACAGTATACTCCTTGGTTTCTTTCGTGTGTAAGTGATTACCAAACTAGTTGCCATCAAAACCCTACCTCAATCATTTGAATTAGGCTCTTTCGGGAGCGCTGCATGCAGGACACCAATTGATCCAAAACAAGCAACAGGTTTGGGAATAGCTTACACGCAAACCAGTGTACACTTTGAACAGTCTCAATGTTTGTATGATACAAATACTTCGTCTAATAGAGCTTGTTAAGACTCTGACACACCAAGCTGACAGCTGTGGCCAACACCCGCTCATAGTTTTTTTGCAGTGTTACGTGTACGCGAGCTGTTGGCGGTTGTCAGCCGTGGCTGTGAATACCCTCATATTGGCACCGTAGTGCCCTTTGTATTGCTATTGCTGAGATTCAGAATATAAAGTCAATCAGGAAAGATTGGGAAACCCCACCATCCAGGTGGATTGCATGAGTCTTTCATGTGATTTCAACAACATTACAAATTCACATATTTGACATCCAGACATGCAAACATTTATCATAATAGACCTGAAGATGTTTTATTTGTCACCAATATGAGCCAATAATATATAACAGTAGTTGTGTGACAGTTCACCCCACTTAACTTGTGATGGGAACATTCTTGCCAAGGACGCAAGTCCACTCTTGCGTTCTGGAATTGAGAAAAGGCGCATGATGCCTCTGATGATGGATGTAGCGGACCTAGTATAGAGCCGTGAGGAACCTGGGTTAAATGAGTGCTAGGTTGGGGCTCCCCGATCGTCGAATAAGAGTGCATGCTGTAGTGTAGCACATACCGTAGCTAGGCCTTTCCACAGCTGACCCTGAATCAGTTCTTACAATCCGGCTTGATGTGTCAAAGCCTAAATGGTTGATGCTGTATTTTTTTGTGTGCTTTTTTGCGTAGAGAGACGGGGAGGAAGCATATAGGAGAGTGACGTGTAGTGAAATGGTCCGGCCGGGCCGACCAGGAATCAAACTGGGGACTCTGCGTCAGGCATTAGAGCCAATGTAGTACACGCCCTAATCACTCCAATACCGGCTTGCCCTCGCCATAGTGCTGCTGAAGTAAATCATGTCCAACGTTTACACTTTATTTTTATTTCAAATTTTATACTGAACTAGAAAAAGTGCCCTTCTGGGCACAGGTCTCCACCAGGATAGGAATGTAGGACATTGCAGCTTGCCTTCATCTGGTGGTTGGATAAAAGGGCAACAAAAGTAAATTATCCAAAGATTCGTGCAGTTAGAGGTAAAAACACTTTTCGGCCAGTTATAGCGCCACCTTGAGGCTGAGTTGAAATTGTTCATGTGGCATTTCTTCCTCGGCCTAGTGGGAATGTGCGTGCACAATTTCACGGAAATCACGCGATGTGTTCATGATTTGCAGCATTTTGTTTGAAACTGAGCACTCCTGTGAACTTTGGAAGCCAATCTTAACCAATCAGGATGGAGTCTGAGAAATCTGAAAGACCCGTTTCGTTGAATGGCTCTAGAGAGACTGTGTACCAATTTGCGTGATGTTTGGACAAAATCTGTAGGTGTACTGTGCAAAAACTTGTTTTGCACAAAGCGGCCTCCTGGTGGCGCTATAACAGGCCGTTGTGGAAATTTTGGGGTAGAGGTTCATCGTTGGCATCCAGGGAGTGTGTGTGCAAAATTTGGCATCGACCGGGTTAACGGTGCGGGTGATTAGCTGCTCATGGACACACGGACGGACGGACGGACAGACGGACGAGGTCATTTGCTATGGGAGAGAGCGCCCTCAGTATTACCGCATTACCTGTGATGTTTAGTTTGGGAAATGGTGAACCGTGTGTTCTTATCTGCACAAGCTGAGTGGCGCAACACAGTAACGAGTTGTTAATTACTTCTTATCTCCTCCTTTCATCTACAGTGTGTTATCGCCTGCAGACCAGACCTGAACACACAACAAATTGTCAGGCCAAGTGAGACGAGACAATGTTATGTAATTTGTTCATGGGGCAAAGTTGTGGTGAGGCCTATGTAGCTCGACAAATATACCAAATTACCATAGTTTACTGTATATAAACCCTACAATAATTACCCGTTTGTTTCATCAAAACAAGCACTTATTAACTGTGATATCGCTCACTTCTGTTCATCGTTTCCGAATTAAGGCTGACCACAAACTGTTTATGTACGTGTACAGTTTGACAAATTGTCTAATGTGACACGAGACAGCGATAACTTCACACTGCAAAATAATACTTACCGCACCCTCGGAGTTATAGCGTACAAGCTAAGCGGTAATGATGGAGCCAACTTAAGTAATGAGGCTAAGGCTATAATATTTACAGTAATAATCCTGCAGGCTCGTTAACATAGGGATATGTTTACGTCATCCGACAATGTGAGAAAGAACAGATCACAGAAACCCTCAAGACACGACGACAGTGTGTAGAAAAAACGCAAAGAAGAAGGCTTATTGTTTATGAAAGTAACACCAGGTTCACACACACACACACACACACACACACACACACACACACACACACACACACACACACACACACACACACACACACACACACACTCTGAGGGATGAAACAGAGCTGTTTTTCTATAATTATGTGATTTCTGTTTTCCCTGTGGTGTGGTCTGTGTGTGTGTGTGTGTATTGTCATGTACATTCCTGTCCAATAATTCCCTGCTCTATATCCCTCCAAAGGGCAGCAATTAAAGCCTGTGTATTGAAGGAAAAGCGAAACCTGAGAGAGACCTGCGATCCCATACGGTACATGCAGATATGAGAACCCACGCACGCACGCACACACACACACCAGGAACAGTGCAGTTTAAGGGGGGTAAACTGGGGCTTTATTTAGAGATGTGAAAGGATGATCATCAGCAATCACTTTGTGTGTGTACTTCTCACAGTTCAGTGATTCCCAACCTGTGGGCCAGGACCTACTGGTGGGCAGCGAGGGTGTTGCAAGTGGACCCCAAATAATACTGTATGTCAACGAGAACTTAATGTTAGTTCCACCGATACAATTGCCAGAACACATTGGATTGATTGATCATTCAAAGTAAAATGCACATGGGTGTGCCGCGAGCGCTTTCCAGAAAAGGCTGCGCCCCGCGATACATTCGGACAACTCTATGAAACGGTGAACGGTTTGTGTAGTGAGTGACGGTTTGGACACGTCTCCAGTTACCTCAGCGTATAACGTCGTCCTGCCAAACAACGCCTTCCCGTACGCGTCCTTCTGCCAACCAACCACTGCCAAACCGTGGACCTATTTTTAGCAGCGGAAGTTTCACTCGAGAGGAGCGATTTCACGGTCTAGCTCTTTTGGTTTTTTCTTGGTGAGGTGATCTGAGTTGAGGATGGATGGGTATTTGGACGCCAATGGGAACCCTGTGTGGATGCGTGCACGCACCCACACAGGCACAGACCCACGTGTGTGTGCGCGCGCACGCACACACCACACACATGCAAACACACTTACACACGCACGCATGCACGCACGCACGCACGCATTGTGGTGTTTGAGTATGAGAGCGAGGTAACAGGTATGTGTATATTTAGATAGATTGATTAATTCCGGGGAGAATGCGTGTGCGTATTTTAAGTGTGTGTGTGTGTGGGACTGTGTGTGTGTGCTTGTGTACATACTGCTGAATTCCTCAGCTGTAGGCTCAGTGCAAACGAAGATCTGTCACTGAAGCCATATGTGCCTCTCTCTCTCTTTCTCTCTCTCTCTCTCCTCCATGGAGCAGTGCCCTGTAGACCAGGTGTACACCTCAGTAGTCAGTAATGGCTGAGCCCAGGGCACACCTCTGTGGATTCGTCTATACTGCACACATGGCCTCCCTTTTGAATGATCTTTCTTTGTCTTCCCTCTCCTCTACTAATTGGTCACTGGGAGCTGACCATTGCAACCACAGTCTGTCTAGTACAGCCACAGTTTCTTTCATGGTTCTTCAACATTCTCTAATTGTGTAGACTTCTTGTAAATTAAGTAATGCGACACTTTTGGACATTTGGTTTCGTTTTACGCTCGCAAGAGTTAAAGATCTAATGGTCCATTTTGTTAGCAACTCTCCATTTAGCTGGGGACGTAAACCCTATATCAGGGGTATTCAATTAGATTAGGCCGGGGGCCACAACTGTAGAATTATTGTGTGTGGGGGGCCGCACAGTGTGCGCGCGAAGCGCGAAAATTTGTGGGTTCTCAAAATGCTTTTTGTGCTCAAACACGAAGATTTATGTATATTTCCGCACAGTAATGAGCAGGATAATATGTCTATACAGGTATATGCCACCTTAGAATAGATGTAGGCCTAGACCTATTTGACAGTGCATAAACAGCATTGCTTTGACATTAACGACTGGACGGACACACACACACACACACACACACACACACACAAACAGACACACACACACTCACTCTGCTGTGGGCAGTTCAGAAACCCGTCCACGACCACCAGTGACATCATCGTTAGGCAGATTGTTTTTTAAACAAGATTTATTTACGTGAGAATAGTTTATCAGACTATAAAGATCAGATTACATAGAGCAGTGATTCCCAAAGTGGGGTTCGGGGTCCGGGGACCCCCAGGGTCCTGGAGGCAGTTCCAGGGGGTCCCCAGGGAAATGATGGTTTGGAACCAAATGGACCCTTATGGGTCTGTAACTGTGTACAAATGGAACCAAATGGACCCTAACAGGGTTTATTATTGTGAGAATGATGGCTTCCATTTTCGCATTGCAACTTTTCAGGACTAGAAAGCCTGCAGTTTCTATTAGCTTGGATTCTCCATTGATGTCACTGTTGGGTGGGTTTCTGAACTGCCCACAGCCCTCCTATGTGACACAGACCGAGTAGAAAAAAACGTGTCATTTTATCATGATTATTAGTGAGGACCTATTATATGAAGATAGGTTGAAAAGTGGTCCTTTAATGATTACCGTCATTATGGTAATCAAACAATTAATATCGCACACACCATACCTGTAACTTTTATTATCCCTCTTATTATTCTCAAAAAAAAAAAAAAAAAAAAAATCTTTTTTTTTTTTTTTTTTTTTTTTTTTTTTTCAAAATTCTTCCAGGGGCCACAAGGGGGCGCTCCGCGGGCCGCATGTGGCCCGCGGGCCGCCAATTGAATATCCCTGCCCTATATTCTGTACGTGCAGTAGTTGATTGGCGTTTCCCAGGGCTCTGTGCTAGGCCCCCTCCTTTTCCCCCTCTACACCAAATCTCTTCGCCAAACATTCAATCTCAACAATGCTTTGCAACGCGATGTGAGCTTGTAGATCCACTTATTTCCTCCACAAAATTGGATGGCAAGTGCATGCTCCTCTCGTGCACAAGGCCGCCCAGAGTTGACATGTGTCGAGCTTTCCCCCCCCCGTAATAAGCCTCTATTCACACAAAGAGCAGACAAAAACGCACAGCGCGACCTCTCGTATCCAAGCGAGAAGAGCGCAAGCTGCGATCTGCTCGCCCGTGTCTTACATGAGGAAGAAGGAAGCGGATGTTTGTAGAATTTGCGCAAACGTGAAGTTCACACGGCTGAATCCTGTCTCTGTGTCTCACTTTATTATTGTTACGCACAATTAAATGGCTAAATGCCTTCCTTGAGACACAAACTAGGGAGAGGGAGAGAGATGGAGAGAGATGGAGAGAGAGCCAACAAGGTGTGACAGGTAGAGTCCTAATCCTCTATAATAGCAGTGTTTTTTTCATCATGGCTCCAAAATCCCTAGCCAGAGGATAGGAAGGTGTGTGTTCAACAAGTGCAACATTATGAACTAAACATCGGCTCAGGCACCTGTGCCAGCGTGCAAGTATACAGTACAGTGCGCGGCAGAAGTAAGGAATTGTGTGTGTGTGTGTGTGTGTGTGTGCTTCAAAGACAGTGACCTTTGTATTCTGTGTAGTTGTTGCTACATGTCAAAGCTGGGGGTGAGATGTGGAGTTGACAGTCTGACAACTTGTATCCCCTCTGATCTACGTGCACACACACACACGCACGCACGCACAAAGAGTGTACAGTTACATTTGCGTGCATACATTACGTCGACTCATTTCGTAGATCATCTTGCGTACACAAGCAACAAGACCCATTTAATGGATCTCGTTGTTTGTGGTGCTGTAGGTGGGGGAGACAAGGGTGGTGTTTTGTCAGGGATCAGCTGAGGTGAATGTGTGCTCGTGAGTGTCGCCTACACAGTAGATTACTTATTGTATAATGCGCGTGTGGTAATTAATTTTAGTTTTCTGCGAATTCTCCCTCTGCCCTTCGTCTCATGCCTCGACCCCTGCACCTGCTTCGAATGCCATCAATGCATCTAATCAGAACATTGAAGGCTCTCAGTAGCCGTCTACTGACCTACCAAGATCTGACAGCGACAACGCGCGTTGTCAACTGATTTACGTGGTCGGTTAAAACTGATATGAGGTTAGGGGACTTACGTGGTCAGTTAAAACTGATATGAGGTTAGGGGACTTACGTG
>NC_139716.1:35217929-35222929 GCF_964188405.1 Protomyctophum parallelum
TCACCTCCCAATGTATGAATGAATGAACCATTGTAAAGCGCTTTGAGCTCTTGGAAAAATGCAATTCATTATTATTATTATGGTGGTGAGATGCATGCGTATGCAGCGCGCTGAGCTCCATCTGAATGATGATTTCTGAATCCCAACCTAAATCCCAACGTCCCAAAATGTGAGGAGCGAAATGTCATTGCAGTGAAACGATCGCTCACTAGTCGCTATCAATTGAGTTAATATCCGTCCAACAGCTATTATTGCATTAAGTATTGGTTTTAATCAATCCTCTCTCTCTCTCTGTCTCCCTCTCTCAGGGTACCATAAACCCTAATGAACCATGTGCCGGACAGGACTGCAGCAACGGATGCAAGTGCAACCCAGAGAAAGGTGGCAGGGTAAGTGGCGACGCCATCTTGGCTCTTCTATATATACACAGTAGGATCTCCTGGGCTGTGCTGCAGCTGATTTCTCCTTCTGTGGTCAGTTGGACGCCATCTTGGCTCCACATCTCTTCCAGTTCAGTTCAGTTCAACTCAAAGGCAAAATTCACTTTCATGTTTGGGGTCTATTCTGGCCTCTGTGTGCAACCCAGTTTTTCAATATTTAGGCCTAGATATTTGATATAATTTTTATCAGACACGCCCCGTTTGAGAAGCACTGACACCAGAGTATGAGCAGAGAGGACTCCTGGGCAGCCATCTTGAGGCGTTTCCCTCCAATCCGTTGCTTTAGCAGCAGTTGAAATACTAATAGTGTTGTCAGTGTTTTACTGAACATAGTCATTTCACCGCAAACCCACTCCACAGAAAGCATGTCAATACCCACAATGTGTAGTTAGGGTTGTCACACCATGCCTTACGCTCAAATTATACGTTTTCCCTGCTTCCTCCTCTTCTAGCTTAGACCCCCCCCCCCCCCCCCCCCCCCCCCCCCCCCCCCCCACCCTCTCTCTCTCTCTCTCTCTCTCTCTCTCTCTCTCTCTCTCTCTCTCTCTCTCTCTCTCACTCACTCACTCACTCACTCACTCACTCACTCACTCACTCACTCACTCACTCACTCACTCACTCACTCACTCACTCACTCACTCACTCACTCACTCACTCACTCACTCACTCACTCACTCACTCACACACACGTGCACATATACACACACACACACACACACTGTAAATGCTTAATTTACTTTCACTCAAATTGACTCAATCTTATTTTGGGTTAACGTAGTTGAGGAAAATTTGGGTAAAGCTGTTATGCATTAAGAACGGTAGTTGCACTTTGTTGCTGCCGATGTGAAGGATTTCCAGATGGCTTAACTTACAGTAAACTGTCAACAAGGACACATTGATACATTTGTTACATATTTATCTTCCTCAAAGAATTAATTTATGACTGAAACTGGAATATGTCTTGTATTTGTCCTCCCCCACACATACACATGCGTGCGTACCATAGACTGTAAACAATATGGACAAAGCTTTCCCCGGATCTAACATGGATGTAAAATGAAGCCTGTAATTCCTTGCACTGTAAGTCGCCATATTTCTAGATCCGTTTGGGCCCAGCTGGCTCCGTTTGGGCCCAGCTGGCCATTGGCTGGCCCAGACAACGAGGCGGGACTTCCCCCCTTACTCTTCGTTGGTTTTTATTTTGACTGAACGGGGGGTGGCTCCCGTTCATAGACTGTAACGGTAGCCACGCCCCTCAGAACATACGCGACTTTATGGTAATTTTTGTAATAAATGGGACCATAATTTTCCAAAAAGAATATTATGACATGAGAAATGAGACTTTAAACTAGTGACTGGAAGCAGAAAGTATTCATGACCATGTTTATTAAGGTAATACAGTCTAGGTGAAGTTGGGCCCAAATACATGGTCCTCTATGGAGCTATGGGTTTTTTGGGCCCAATGACAGCGCCACAACAGGCCATTATATGAACTTTCAGGAAGTCCCGATTTCCTTAGTGGCTTCACGAAATATCTGTCTGACTGCCCCCCTGGTGCGTACGCACGCACACACACACACACACACACAGGAAGATGGTTAACCATCACTTTAGCTATTAGCTATGCGTGTTTCAACAGCCGTCATCTAACAATAATGGTATTAATATCCTATGGCAAGCGATTAGTCGCGCGCACACACACACACACACACACACACACACACACATACACATACACACACACACACACACACACACACACACACACACACACACACACAATGCCTTTAAGTAAATAACGTATCTAGTGTTCTCATCATTGGCAAAACACAAAGTTTCCATTGATAATAACATTCCTATTAAAAAGTAAAAAAAACACTTGAATCCTATTCTGGGCTGAACTTTCTCTGCGTCACTCACACGGTACTTTGGAAAAAAGGAGGGAGCCTAGTACGCCACACGTATGTGTGGCGTGTGCATGTGCGTTTATGCACCATATTCACTGAACCCTTGTGCTGACCAGGCCAGTGAGGCCACAGCAAGCTTCACACCTTTTTTGGGCGATATTTTACCCTCGAATTTGCATGCACCTCCCAACTCCAACACCATGCTGAAACCTCCCAACTCCAACACCATGCTGAAACGTCCATCCGCACAATGCTTGTCTGTATACTGTACGTAATGTATGTACACAGTGGTGGAAAAAAGTTCTCTAATTATTTAGTTGTACTAATTCAAAATGTACTTGAGTAAAAGTACAACTGAAAAAAAAAAGATCTTTTGAAAAAAAAAAGCATTGTGACCTTGTAGATTGTCTATTTTCAAATGTTTGAAATGTATAGGGCCGAAGTGGTTAATGTATGTTTTGTAGAAATCAAAATCTGCAAAGTAACTAAAGTTTTAAAATAATTGTAGTGGAGAAAGAGGTGGAGTAAAAGTTAAGTATTTATCCTCTTTAAAGTTTGCCACCTTCTTACCTCCTTCCACATAGATTTTTACAGATTCAAAGGCATAGAACTTTTATTGAACTTGTGTGCTGTATTAAAGTATTGGAAATTGGAAATACTCAAGTAAAGTACAAATACCTCAAAATTATACTCTGCTATTAGCAATAATATGTCAAAATTGGTATTCAGACTGCCAGCAATGAGTAAAACTCTCCCAATATATGTAGTCTCCGTCACACATCTAGGGGCCGCAATCTTCATTCAAAGATTTTCCTAGAAGCTTTGTCATTGGTTGAAAATAACCTGGTCGAAATGACTAACCAATCAGGAAGTAGACAGGCAAATCAACCAATGACAAAGCTGCATTTTACCCATTGCTGGCTGTCTGAAAAAAAAAAGAAAGGGTAATTAAACTTTTGACATATTATTGCTTATAGCAGCTTTAAGTAAAGGTACTTAGTTACTTTCCACCACTGTATCTGTATCTGTCAAACCTTACTGGGACCAGAGCGTATACAGTACCTGCTACTACAGTAGGCTACCCTGCAAGCTTCCCCCCAGAAACCCTGTCTCTCCCCGAGCCTGTATCCAAACAACAATTACTGTCTGACACAAAAGCCTATACTTACCTCACCTCTACTGTACTCCATTTACTTGCTAAATAACACACCGACTAACGGCCGCACTGCACCCAGAGCCGCCTGTGCGGGTTCACTCGCTAAATGACATATTGTTTAGGACGCACACACACACACACACACACTCTGTGTTAACTCCTAGTGCAGGGCCCTCAAATGACAGAGTCAGCGGCTACATTAAGGTCTTTAACTGTTATTGTTGAGGGGGGGGACGTTTTGCCGCTAAAGGTGCCTATTTTGTCCCTGTCCCGTTTCAGTTTTTACTTTAATGGAGGCTTTAACGGTTCACGAAAGCCCGAGCGTTTGAAAGTTGCTAAGGTCAGCATTCCTCCAGCCTCTAATGTGGTTGATCCAAAACCAGTGGTGGAAAAAGTACTCAACATTTTTGACTTAAGTAAAAGTATCAATGAATACTGCAATGTAGAAATACTCTCTTGCAAGTAAAAGACCGGGGTACCTGATGCAGGTCGTTTAGAGCGATACGTTGTCACTCTGAACTGCTCTATAAGTGAAGACGGTGTGTGGGACCTTTTTTCTTCTCAAAAGTAAAAGTCTGGAATTCAATTCAATTCAATGTTTACTTGAGTGAAAGTGCAAAAGTACTGGCTTCAAAATGTACTTAAAGTATGAAAAATACTATGCAGAATGTCTTATTTCAAGTTTTCAAATATATACAGTAAACATCTTTTGAAAATAGCTGCTTGTTGATCTGCTTTCTTGTACAACGACAAAAATAGCCGATCTACAAGCTCACAACGTGCCGCGTCGGGACGCATTAGGAGCTTGTGGATCGGCTATAGTTGCTGAATGTTTGCCTCAGAAGAACTGGGACGCTACTAAGGGCCCATGTGGTGACAATTTAAAACGAACCCCATTACAATGAACACTAAGCCTGTTAAGCTCCATCAGGTGTGTTTGGTTGTTGGGTTCGCTTTGCACCAGAACCAGTGTTTGATTTGATTCAGTGCCTCCGCCCCCCCCCCACACACCCCGACAGAATGTGTGTGTGTGTGTGTGTGTGTGTGTGTGTGTGTGTGTGTGTGTGTGTGTGTGTGTGTGTGTGTGTGTGTGTGTGTGTGTGTGTGTGTGTGTGTGTGTGTGTGCGCGCATGTTGAAATTGGAAGGCATTTTGCAAAGCAAATAGCTGCATTACATACAGTAGTTCAAGGTCAAGAGTAGTTGTAATTTTGTAATTGTTTTTCAGGGTAAATGTGGTGGAGCATTAAGCTCCAGTTGTTTGGACTTTTATTTTTAAACTTTTTTATAATGATTTGTGTTTGTCTTGGTCCTGTACCAGTGATAATATGGATGTGCGTAACATTTTTGAAGAAAGAGTAGCCTATAGATGAGTTGTTAACCACTTCCATCATGGTGTCCCGATTTTGGGCATCGTTGCTGTTAATAATGTATAACCAACCGGTTTAGAAAATATATACTGTATACCTTTTGTATACCGGTATTACCTTTTTTATTGT
>NC_139716.1:35227929-35260429 GCF_964188405.1 Protomyctophum parallelum
GACGATGTGTAAACACTGGAAAGATGAAAGGTCTTTTTATATTTAAGGGATCTTTTTTACAGTCTCTTTCGCCAAAAGCAATAGAATACACAGAATACACCACACAGTCTCTTTCGCCTAAATACGTTACTGGCATCGGCAGCTATCTTTTGAGAACTTCAACCACGTGAACCCAAGTGTCACTAATATTATGTTATATTATATCTAATATATTTCCACACACACACACAAGCTATTGTATCATGAGCTACGTCAAAAGTTATTTAACAGATTACGGTAATTTCCGGACTATAAGCCGCACCAGCCAAATTTAGGGAAAATCCCATATACAAGCCGCACCGGACTATGAGCCGCACCGGACTATAAGCCACAGCTACGTTAGCTCAGAGCCTGAGATGGCTCTGCGTTAGCTGCAAAAATCCATAGATTAGCCGCACCGTTGTATAAGCCGCAGTGTTCAAATCATGGGTAAAAAGCCGCGGCTTATAGTCCGGAAATTACGGTATATATTAACAGAATATAGATCTGATGTGGTTAAGTGATGCAGAGCGACTGAGATGGATTTTTGAACAGAAGATATTTGCATTAGCAGAATATATAGAGAAAGCTTTGGACATACGGACAAAGAAAACGTATATGTGATGTATTTTATTTTTATGTTTTAGATTTTTTCTGTTCTGTTTTTGTTTTTACCAAATACTTGGTGTAGCTTCTGTGCGAGAAGTGAACGTGATATTGTTTATTTATGTTGTTGGTGTTTTATAATCCCGTAAGACAAGACATGGAAATAAAGATTCATTCATTCATTCACACAGCTATACCAAAATTGCAGGCTACTTGCACGCGATGGATGACACCTGTACGCACCAACCACACATAGACAGCCAAGTGGAAAACATCAGAGGCTCAGTTATGCGTGTTTGCGCTATTAGATAATGTGCCATTCCTTATTCCGAAGAAGTCTAGGCACTAACTACGTCACTCATCTGCTAGACATGAGCATTTCTCTCTGTCTCTGTTTAGCCATACACATGTTGGACTCATCTGTCAAGCGTGTGGATGGCAAAACAGAGAGATTGGGAGACATGGGAGAAATAATTACCCGCCGACTGCATGGAAAACCTTTTCAAGACCCAAATATGACCAATATTTTAGGTTTTTGAGGGTCGCGACTCGCTAGCCCCTCCTATATACAGGTTTAATGTTTTAATGTTGTTTAATGTTTGTCTTTAGGTCAATGTTTGTTTTAAGAACGCCATTGACAATGAAGATAAATTAATGTTTGCTTAGTCACTAACACAAACACTAAATCCCATTAACAATGAAGAGAATTTAATTAGAGTTTGTTTTGACACCGTTTGTTTTACATCGTCATTACATCACCTAATGTAATACAGTAACATTTATAGCTCCTCCAAGCTATACCGAATTCCCTCCTCGATCTTGTAAGATGATAAGAGCTTCACAAGGTTGTGATCTTTTTTATTCCAAACGAATGCACTGCACCAGAACTTACTTTAGATGAACACACCTTCATTCAGAAGCTGTGAAAGCGATGAGTGAAATCATATAACTTGTGTGTACTATCTTCTTTCTTGATTGTCGTTGGTTCAAGTGATTTCACCTGACTACACTATTCTCTCAGCCAGTAAGTAAGTAAGCAAGCCTTGCTGAGCCACTAGGCCCATATAGTGCAGGAGCCTATCTCCTGTTTCTGTAGCCTTGGGCATGTAAGTACAGCCCCTGGACATGACGCCAACCCTTGATGTGGAGTGCCCCTCAGGCATTGGGTCCCATTTTTTTTTATAGTCTTTTGTATTGCCCGGCCAGGGTATTGAACCCCAACCTCCCAATCTCAGGGTCGGATATATACACTCTTAACCACAAGGCCACAGTTTTAATCGTTTTTATTTTTTACAACTAAATCCATTAGACTGATTAACCAATTCACCTGGT
Source organism: Protomyctophum parallelum (assembly GCF_964188405.1). Taxonomy (NCBI): domain Eukaryota; kingdom Metazoa; phylum Chordata; class Actinopteri; order Myctophiformes; family Myctophidae; genus Protomyctophum; species Protomyctophum parallelum. Next base: position 35,229,886 of record NC_139716.1, read on the forward strand.
AGAGGAAATAACGCTAGAACTCTAGATCTGCAATTTTGAAATCCTGACTTAGTTGGATGTAACTTTACGATGCTTTTGATGTGACTCCTCTCTCTCCTCTGACATGGTGCTGTGTCCCGTGTAACCACGGTAACTGTGCTCTCCAAACATTCCGTGACCCTGGCTGCATGTGTTAGGGTGGGCAGCCCTTTTTTTCCTCTTTTTTTTAATCAGTGGAAAGTACAGAGGGACACACAGATGTTCGTGTTTGGAAAGCCTGTTTGTGTTTTGAAGAAGAGTCAGAGATAAGCAGTCTTACAGTATGTCGTGTCCCACACATGTATGCACTCACACATGCACACACGCACACGCACACACACACACACACACACACACACACACACACACACACACACACACACACACTGATATAGAAAACATGCATGGGGTGCAATTTTAACAAAATCCACAGGAATCCCATTCGTAAGATAAACACACCTGGAACAATCTCCCTCACATACTGTGTACATGCACGCACACATGCACATATATATGCGCGCGCGCGGGCACACACACACACACACACACGCACGCACGCGCGCGCGCGCACGCACGCACGCACGCACGCACGCACGCACGCACGCACGCACGCACGCACGCACGCACGCACACACACACACACACACTCAACCTCATTCTTTGTCAATGCAGGAGGTAAAACGTGACATGGTTTCATAAACGTGACCCACATGTTCTCGCTGATGTTTCTTCTCAACCTGCATGTCTATCCTGGTCTCCTTATAGACTCACATGCTTCCACGGTTGATTTGTCAAATGATATCCCTGCTAATGGTAATAATTAATGCTTTGAAAACTATAGATTTTATTTTGTCCAGCTCATGAATGTACTGTAGCCTGTGGTCGTGGTGTGAACCGTGTGTGAGACAGACAGACAGACAGACAGACAGACAGACAGACATAGCTGCGTATTGGAGTGGAGGCACCGCTCAAAAACCCTGATCTAGTCTGATAATATCAGGGCGCTCTATGACATCACAATCAGAGCAGATTCCTGAAGGCACCCTATGGATGTGAGTCTCCATCCAACCATGTCTTCCAGTAGATTCCTACAATATTTAGCTTCATGTTATATGCCTATCTGCCTGCCTCTCTCTCTCTCTCTCTCTCTCTCTCTCTCTCTCTCTCTGTCTCTCTGTGTCTCTCTCTCTCTCTCTCTCTCTCTCTCTCTCTCTCTCTCTCTCTCTCTCTCTCTCTCTCTCTCTCTCTCTCTGTCTCTCTGTGTCTCTCTCTCTCTCTCTCTCTCTCTCTCTCTCTCTCTCTCTCTCTTCGCCCCTATCGTCACGTACATACTCTTTGTCTTTCCATCTTTTGATATAGGGGCACATTTTTTAACTCCCATTTTACTAATGGAATTTCACATGGACATGCACGCACGCATGCACGACACGCACGCACGGCATGCACGCACGCACGCACAGACCCACAGACACACTAATTACAATGATGGGATGGATTTAGAGGGCGGCAGTCACATATGTAATGCATAAATGTGTTTATACATTTCAAATTAAACACCACTACATAAAAACAAACAAAATGCCAAGGATGTTATCACAACGTAATCCGATTTCATCTGTGTTTCATCTTACATCTGCAAGCATTATAATTGTTTTTCTTAAGACAGATTTAATCTGTCTGAGGTCTAGGCTGCATTACCTCAATATCAACCAGCTGTAAGTTGTTGTTAAATTACGTTATGTCGGTTTTAAAGTGACATGGCCCACAAGTTACGATTAAGATGGATGTATTCGCCGGCTAGATTTTAAGGTGGACATGTGGATGATGAGGTTGTTATATAGAATTCATATCACAGTTAAGCCCTATATAGAGTGTATGCAATCAGATAGGATATATGGGATGTCAAGGCCACTCGGTAGGTGTTACCTCATAACTTCCGTGAGAGTGAGTGTGGGGCAGATCATCGTGCAGATGTGACCGATGCGGAGAGGGTAGACCACAGAGTTCTTAAACGCACGTAGCACATGGTCCAGTTTAACAGCCCATTTTTTATTTAATGGTCCAGTTCCATGTAATGTGTGGCAGACCGACAATAAAAGACACATCAAACCTGTGGCTTGAGTTGAGTCGTAAACGCTGTTTTATGAAGTGCTTTCGTTACGGACGTGCCTACGGCATACGGCGTACGGAAAGTGTGTGATGCGATTAAAGGAACATTTAGCCGTCTATCGATGTCTCTTCTTCTAGAACGCCAGTTGTGGACTTGCTTCCTCACTATTATGCACAAATAACAATGCATGCCATGTAGGAAATCCAACACACTACATTTCATGCTTTCAAGTTTCATATTTACCGTACAGTTTGGCACTGTTCACAGCCCACCTCTGAGACACAGAGCGAGTAGAAAGAAATGGTACCATCTTATGATGACAATCACATTTAGAAAAAGGGCAAAGTGTTCCTAAGAGAGAGAGTGGGAGATTCTCTGGTGTTTTATTGGTGCCGGTCGCTGATCTAGTCTACAATGCAAATCTGGCCGGAGGCCATGGCGGCACACGTGAGTCATGCTTTTGGGAAAAAGACTGCGTTTGTGACGCACTAGACAACGACCATATTTACACTGTGGCCATTTTACTCTTACGTCAGACAGAGGGGGGGTCCCCCAACTTGGGAGGCATGCGTGCATGTGTGCGTGTGCATGTGCGTACATACGTAATGTATATTGTCTGCATATGTGTGCATTCATCTCGGAAGAAGTTAGTTTTACAATAGACCCTCAATATACCCACAATGAAAGTCATGGTCACAACATGCACACGCACGCACGCACGCATGCATGCACGCACGCGCACGCACGCACGCACGCACACACACACACACACACACACACACACACACACACACATGCACGCATGCACAAACTCTCTCATAAGTATTCCTGTGTTCACAATCACATCTCTGTCTCTTACTAACAGATTACATTCGGTGGAAGCCTTTATTTCCCTTACCTGGAATGCCATGTCACATCATCTGCTATCTTCACATCATGCACACACATTTAACTATCTTTATCACTTTACCACTTTTCTGAATGGCTGGAAAATGGAAATTAAGAGTCTACATAGTACACATAGTACATGCATACATACATTTCCTGAATATATCTGGTTTCAGCATTTATTATGTCTTCTCTATTATTAAGGTTATTGTAGCGGTCAATTTGTATTGAGGGGCCGGGGCAGGGTGTCGCCAGACATGGCCAAAGCATTTCAGGGGGTCCCCAGCCAAAAACGTTGAGAACCCCTGATTTAGTTCACTAAGGGTTTTGCCTGCTAGGTGAACGTTGGAGGTGTTGTATTCTAGTCAGGGCAACCTGCCTAATAGCCTCCAACTCCTCTTATACTTACAGACAAGTAAGACGCGCAAATGCGTGAAGCGAACGCAGCTTGTGTGTGTGTGGTTGTGTGTGCGTGTGTGTGTGTGTGTGTGTGTGTGTGTGTGCGCGTGTGCGTGTGCGTGTGTGTGTGTGTGTGTGTGTGCTACAGCTGCGCCCTGTGTGTGTGTGTGCTACAGCTGCGCCCTCTGGTGGCGGGCGGGTGGTGTAACAGTGGGACAGACACACACACAGACATTCAGCCCTTGCTGTCATAGTAAGTGGCTCACTGCGTTCGCAATTAAATTCGGTGGAAGCCTTTACCCTTACCTGGAATGCCATGTCACATCATCTAAGTTTCCCATTTACCGTACAGTTTGGCAATGTCCACAGCCCACCTCTGTGACACAGACCGAGTAAAAAGAAATGGTACCATCTTATGATGACAATCACATTTTTCCCCCTTTACCTGGAATGTCATGTCCCATCATATCATGTTCAATGCTGCTATCTTCACATCAATATATCATATAGTAGTAGTTAATGTCAATTTTGAAACAGATTACATTCGGTGGAAGCCTTTATTTGCCTTACCTGGAATGCATCGTATGTTCAATGCTGCTATCTTAACATCATGCACACGAACACGAACAAACACGCACACGCACATGCACGCACGCACACTTGCATCCTGAAAAGAGGCCCGTATGCTGATATGGCCAGGTCTATCTGTGCTGTGTGCCCTATCTCGGCTTTGCGGTGTCATAACTCGGGCTTGCCACAACAAACGAGGCCTCATGATAAATGAAGGCGGTCGGGATGTGTTTCCAGATGAGTGGACGTGATTGCAGGGAGTGGATGGGAGGAGCGCCGCGGCTTTGTCATTCCTTTGCTCAACCACTTGAAACCCAGCATCCATATTAGGCCATACATGTCATATAGGCACACCTACAAGCTCACAACGCATCTCAACATGACGCGTCGTGAGCTTGTAGATCTGCTATTGCCTGCCGGACAAAAAGCACTCGCATATTTTACTTAATAATAAACTTTATTTATATAGCACCTTTCATACATAAATGAGTAAAAGTATCAATACTGCAATGTAGAACTACTCGGCACACATGTCGGCAATCGCCCGGGGGAGCGATACAAATAAAATGAAACGAAATATAAAAATGCTGAAAAGGTAAGAAACAAAATAATGTGGCAGAAGCTAAACATAGTGAGACATAAATCTGGCATTCAATGAGAGGTATGTCTTGAGAATTGTGTATTATTAATGATAATATTTCTTTATAATCAATGAAAATTAACTAAACGGAATCCATGAACTATTCCAACTGTTTCCAGGCAAACTACGGTTACATTAATGTCAGTCCATCGCTAGAACTTTAATTAGAATCTGTATTTAAGTCAGAATTCACACTTCTGTCCCAAAATGTTAGACAATTACAAAGCATTTCTCTCTCTCTCCCTCTCTGCTTTTTCCAGAGGTCGTTTGAGGTCGCATTCAAACACGCACACACACGCCTGTGCGTGTGTGTGCGTGTTTACAGTATGAGTGCTGAATAATTGGGTTATCAAACCCAAATACCCCAACTGATTAAACCAACCCCCAGACCCCGCCCCCCGCTCCCATCACCGTCCGCCAGTGAGCACACGGTGTGACAGCTAAAATCTTCCCCCTGGCACACCCAGCCCACCGAACAATGGGTCCCACTAAACCCCTCGGGGGGCCCAAAAGTGCACGTGTACGGGTGTTTATGTGGACATTGCCTGCGTTCACATCTGTGCGCGTTTGAGTGTGTACATGCAGGTGTATATTTAACCCTCACAGACCAGTCTCCGCACGCACACATACACACACACACCCCCCACACACACACACCCCTCACACGCACGCATGCGCACGCAGTGGTGGAAAGTAACTAAGTACATTTATTACTAAGTACATATACTTTTTCTTTACTTGGTTATGCCTATTTACTTTGTGCCACGCTGTGAGCTTGTACATCTGCTTTTTTTTTTAAAGTCTTGAAAGTGAAAAAGGCTGAATAATTTTGGAAATGCGGAAAAGTTTGAGAAATACTGATCTAGAAGGCAGTTGTATAATCGGGTCGAGTGAATAAAGAAAGAAAAACAAAAACAAATCGGAGTACTTTTTTTCACCACTGACTGCGCACACGCACGCACGCACAGACACGCACAGCCAGCGCGGCGTGGATTCTGTCTGCCCAAGCAGACTCTCCTCTCCCCCATGCAGCCAGGAAGTGAGGTCTGCATGGCGGCGGGAGCAGTAAGTCCCCGGAGCTTATCTGCTTTAGAATGGGCCTCCATTGTTCCCATTGTGGCGGCGGGGATTTGCACCTCCAAACTGACCAGCGTACTGGAAGTTGATGCAGGAATGGAAGTGCTGGAAACGGGCCGGGCAGAAGCCATCGACTGGCTGGCATCGGACACTCTGGCAAACGATGCCAACGGGAGAGAGAGAGGGGGGGGGGGTGGGCGGAGAGTGTGTTGAGGGTGTGAGAGTCCGTTGAGGGTGTGAGATGGCATGGCATCTGAGGTGTGTACTGTGTAGGCAATTACCCGGAAATGCATCAAAACCGATATTTAGAACCAGACGTCTTAATCTCGCTAACCGTAGGTTAATCGGATAATTGAGGATCATTTATTTTTTATTTTTTTTTCAATTAAGTGGATTAGTATGATTAACCAATTTAAGCTTGTGTTAAACTGCGTTATACAATGGTGGCGTGCAAAAATAGCCACCGATAGCTTGTTCACGTTGGTGATGTTGAGAATCAAGTGTTCTAATGTTGATTTCACAACATTACTGGCAACAACATTGCACACTAGTTACATAGATGTGCTCATCATTGTTCAAAAATATTAACTTACAAACTAACAAAGTCTTGGTGGACTGAGACCAAACTGACCGCTTCATCCATTATTTCACAATGAGTAGACAGCCCTTAGTAACATTATACATCATTGTATGTAGATTTCCATTGATGGGAGGCAGCTTTGGTACTGGTCAGTTGTGTCTATATGGTCTCTGTCGGGTAGAAATTTTAAACTTGTTACTTTTCAGGATTCCAATTCAAAAACAGCAAAAGTAACAGATCTACAAGGTCTACGCAGGCTTTGTGCTGCGTTTGGATCTTGTGGTTCTACTACTTTTGATACTTGTGTGTGACGCTGCCGCTGTATGATCAAGTATCATCATTAGTTGATGAAAAAACACAAAAAGCAGAAACAATATGCATATTGTCACAGCCTGTATTGTATCTGTGGGCTGTGGCATAGCCTGCAAAACAGACGAATCTGCCAGTGCAAAGAAAAAGTTACATCTTGTGTACCAGGTACATAAGTTATTTTGGTTTGGCTTTCTTCAGACAATGCAGCAGCATATTATGACAATAACAACAATAGAATAGTGATACAAAATAATAATTAAAAGACAAGCTTAATAAAACATTAATTCAAGCTCCCGGTTACCATATCAATGGTTCTATCGCTAGCACACGGCCACGACCCTGGCACGAAAAAGGACAATTGTTACTTCCGGGTCATGCGGCCAGGAAACGGCTCTTCTTCTCTGGATCTTTTGTGTATTCTATACTGGCACCGGCCACTCGGGAGGGAATGTGTTAAGGTCAAAGTGTCGAACTACAAGTCGCCTTCCATAGATGCTGTGCGCTTCAAAATGTTGCTGCTAACTCTGATTGGTTTGGGAGGCAAGGTATGCTCCGCTACCACAGAGATGCAGGAGACCCTCGTTTAGGTTTTATGCCGACCTAGGCGGTATAATTCTCAAAATTCTGAACAAAAATCAGTGAGATGTCATTCGAGGCGTGTTGCTCAAAGCTTAAACTGGCCTTTACACACACTCTTGACTCTTCACACACACTCGTCGTAGCCTCTTCGTATGAAGATCAAAAGAAGGGATGAAAGAGGAGAAGACATGGGTGAAAGAGTGGAGGGCTCGGAGGTGCAATATTGAGTGTTAGGTCATGGAAATCCTAGATGACACCATATGTTCTGTGACCTGGGGGCTACTGTACAGGTACAGCATGTGCCTTTTACCCTGCTGGCATCCTTATTTTAAACATTTTTTAAACACTGCAATGTTTCAAACCATTTTAAAACGTATCTCATTCGCAATCCGATGAAAGTTTGTAGGATGGCTATTTCTTTTGCCACATTCGTCATACAACCTGTTCACGAAGGGCTGCGACACAATGCGCTGTGAGCTTGCACATTGGCTTTTTCAGGCAAAGCAATTTGGGGTCAAGGGGGAAAACGATGGGTGTCAAGTTCAGAGCCCTGGGGCGCTCTGGTCAGCCAAGTATATAGGGCAGGGGTCTTCAACAGGGGGTCCGGGACCCCTAGGGGGTCCTCAGTGTTACTATATAGGGGGCCACCAAGTCTTTGTGGGATATTAACCACTAGAATCTCTATTTTGGGGGCATTAGCCAAAAATAGCACATCTGCAATTACCGCAGTACCTCGTGCTGCAAGGCGTTCTATTGTCTCCAATAAAACAGGGTTGATGCAGAGAGAAAATAAGAGCAGACCAAGTACAAGCATTAAGGGTTTGAAGTGGTAAACTGTCTGAGAATTCACAATCCAACACAACATCACACAACGCTACCTATGAAAAAGTTTAATCTGCAACACTGCTTCATCTCTTTCTTGGTCTGAAAAAAAAAAGTTGAAGACCCATGAATAGGGTTTAAGTGGCTAATCTAGCAAGACAAAACGGAGGGTGAGTGGAGGAAAAAGGGGTCTTGACTCTTGTTTTATCTTAAGTGGTCTTATAATATGGTGTTAAAAAAGCAGGTTATTTTCGTGTCATTTTTGTGACATCTCCTCTATATCCACATTCCCTGCGGCGCCATGTTAAAATACACACTCAGCGTTAAGGCAACCCCAGGCGAAAGGAATGGTATTGCACCCTATACAAACATGCAGCGGATAGCATGGCACAGGAGAGCTAGTTTTAAGGAGATAATTGGTCCAGTAATTACACCTAGCACTACATTCCTGGTCATATTATCTGTATGTGCCTCCAGGTTGTGTCGTGAGGTAGTCAGTCGCTCGTTGGGGTGCGTGCGTGCGTGCATGCGTGCGTACCAACGTCCAGCGTGCGTGCATGCGTGTGCGTTTGCGACACCATGCTTTGAGGGGAGTTTTGGTGAAAGATGCTTATCCAGCTTTAGAAAAGACAGGATCGGGCTAAAACACAATGCGATCGCAAAGTCTTTAAGAGGACAGCGATGGATTACGTTGGGTTTCTTGGAAAGCGTTCATTATGAGGGAGTGTATTATGGGATGTTTGTGGTGTCAGAGAAAGAGGCTAAAGATGAGACACGAAAGAGCGGTGGGGTTTAAAGGTTTAACTGTTTCTAAGGAGAATATTGACATTTTCCGTGTCTAGTTACCTCGGTCTTCAAACCATGATTGACTTCTCTAAACTCCTAGAGCAGTGGTTCTCAACCTGTGGGTCGGGAGGGGGGGGGGGGGGGTCAAAACTGGTCAAACATTGGTGTAATTGTCAAATAATATAAGAAAGTGGGAGTTGTCTTAAGACTGTAGATCTGCTATTTTCACTATTTATCAACTCCTACAATTTTAAGTTCTTGTCGGGGGGGAGGGGCGGAATATTATTGTATTGGGGGTCCCCTTTTGAAATACGGTTATTTTTGGGGTCCCCATTTCAATTATGATTATTTTTGGGGTCCCAATTTCAATTATGATTATTTTGGGGCGTCACGGCCAAAAATACTAATAGTGATACTCGCTGAACTCTACACTTTGTCTGACACAAAGAGGAACAGTTTGGGAACATCAGCAGCTGCGACGAATGTTCCACTAATTTACTTTTACTCACTTGATTCTGCATGTTTTATTTATGATGTATTATTTAGACATAAGACCATATAGAGAGAGGACAACACATGATGCTTATAGGAATGCACAGCTGTGTGAAGGAATCGGTTGACATTCCTCCTCCATGTCCTTGAGCAACAATTTCCGTGCAAAGGTTGTTTAGAAACTTGTCAAATAGTTGTGTGAATGTGAAGTGGCTGATGGGGTTGCGGAGGGATACATAGAGCGCCCCTCAGTGGTCACATCATGAAATAGACCCCTCGGTCCAGCTGGTTGTGAAGTGGCTGATGGGGTTGCGGAGGGATACATAGAGTGCCCCTCAGTGGTCACATCATGAAATAAAATAGACCCCTCAGTCAGTCCAGCTGGTTCTTGTGAAAGAGAGGTTTGTTTTATTCATTGGTTCTTCATTTGTCCCTCAAACTATTCTTGTCGTGCTGCGACGCATTGTGAGCTTGTAGATCTGCTATTTTGAGAGCACAACACAACAATAAATGACTTTTCTTTTAGTTCTACTGGATATGCTCTCCAATAAGTCCCTCCCTAACATTTTAGTCTAGTTTTTTTTGTTGACCAAATTGTTAATATATTTAGTGTTAGCTAGTTTAGTCATCATAGCTTTGTTTTTATTTAGCTTTTATTTAGTTTTCGTCAGTGAAAAAAGGTAGTCGACGAACATTCTTCGTCATAGTTTTAGTCGAAGAAATCAACGGAGGTGGTTTCCTCCCTACTGTTTAATTGACAAATGCAAAATGTCATAGCTCATCACTTATTGCCACGCTATGAGCTTGTAGATCTGCTATTGCTTTTCAGAAAACTGTTAGGACTTAGAAGACATTTGTATAATCGGCCTCCGGTCCTAATGGGTAAACTGCCTGAGTTGAGAAGCAGTTATAGCTACTTAGCTGCTATTGGCAGTGAAAAGCTGACAACTGCACACAGCCAAGTCATCTTCTTCTTCACCTCACTTAACACCCAACCTTATATAACACCAGGCAGGCAGACATACTGTAGCACCCCACCCTGCAGCCAACAGAGGAACGCAAGGAAGCCTTTTGAAAATGACCCCCTTTTACCTGAAAAGTATAGACACTAAGCAAGGCGCGTTTCCAACGTGTGTTCATAAAAACCCAAGGTTTTGACGAGGTCGACCTCGCGACCTTTTCAAAGTGCCCTTTCTTCTTTCTGCTGGAGCTCTTTAGAGAGGGACCACTTACAGAAAAACAATAACGCACACAAAACTATGACCTTAACTCTGGTAAAGACTGGTTATTAGACGCAAGGTATACAGCCGGGGTGGGGCATGGGGACATAAAGAACAGTGAGAGAGAGAGGGAGAGAAAGAGAGAGGGAGAGAGAGAGAGAGGGGGGGGGGGGAGAGAGAGAGAGAGGGAGAGAGAGAAAGGAAGGAAGAGCGAGTTCAAGTCAAAGTCGATATTTAAATATGGAGGGAGAGAGTAAGACGGTCACTGACCCGGGGGGGGGGTGGGGGGTGTGGTGGGTGTTGCTCAGGGTAAAACATGAGAGAAAGTAGACGCCCTGTGTAGAACCTGTGCATATTTCACCCGGGTGAAACCAGGTGTGAATGCTAGCTTATTACCCAGTTAGCTCCTCGAGTCAGTCGCCTGTTTCTTCCACGCGGCCCCACGTAGCCCTGTCATTACACACTGTGCCAGCCCCAAGGCGCTCACTGCAGGGCAGGGAGCAGAGCATCCAGAGAATGCAGCAACGTGACTCTGCATTCAATTCTCATAAGGGCCCACCATCTATTATTTTATGGATTTGCACGACTGTGAGGTTTGCCGCGTTGCCGACACCCGACTGACAGTGGTGGAAAGTAATGAGTACATAAACTTAAATACTGTATTTAAGTACCATTTTGAAGTTTTATTTTGTACTTCCACTACATTAATTTGAAGACTTTAGCTACTGGTTACTTTGTAGATTTTGATTATTATTACAAAACAAAATATTATTTCATTGTGTTACTAAGAGTACTAACAGTGTGTACTTGTGTTAGTGTGTTACTAAGGGAGCGTTGGTATGTTGCGTTGCCAATGCTAGAGCTCTGGTTTACCTTTGTCTTCGGGCAGAGCACTCCTCTTCTTTGAATAGGGCCAGGTGTGTGCGTGCGTGTGTGCGTGCGCGCATGCGTGCGTGTAGAAGTGTCCTTGAGCAAGACTCTGAACCCCTAATTGCTCCCGATGTGCAGGTTGGTGCCTTGCATGGTTTCCTCTGCCATCGGTGTGTGAATGTAATGCACAATCTACAGTATGTAAAGGGCTTTGGATAAAAGCACTATCTAGATAAATGCACCATTTAAGGTTTGGACAGGAATTAGTGATGTACTAGTGATGTATAGGTTAGGGTTGGGAAACAGTGCAGTCCTCATACAAATGCGCGCGCACACACACACACACACACACACACACACACACACACACACACACACACACACGTCGTGCAGCACATACATTCCTGCCTTTACATGTTTTTTTGTGTATAGATGCCTTGTGGAAAAAAGACAAATGCACACCTGCCAGCATTGCATATAATGCATAGTTTATTTGTCTGTCTGTCTGTCTGTCTGTCTGTCTGTCTGTCTGTCTGTCTGTCTGTCTGTCTCATCGTTGACCCCGCACCCCTCCCTCCCCCTTCCTTTCACCCCACTCTCTCCTTCCTCCATCCATCCATCATCCAGCTCTCCTCTCTTGGCCCTGTTATACCACTGCTTTTAAAATATGACCTAATCACGGGTTGTCAGTAGGTTAAGCTGCAGTGTGTGTGTGTGTGTGTGTGTGTGTGTGTGTGTGTGTGTGTGTCACACGTGTAGCGAAAGAGGAAAAAAAAGAGTGCTGCATTCGTATCTATTTACTGCCCTCATGTGGTTCTCATGGGGTACTGCGGGTAATGAAATCAGCAACAGAGCAACTGTCCTGCCATATCAAACTTTACTTTACATACTGTAAAAAAATAAAAACCTTGACAATGAATCCAAAGCTGAATTATCTGCAGAAACGTAGCAATTTATAAACTAATTCCAGAAAGTTACCGCATTGTTTGGGGGGGGGGGGGGGGGGGGGATTTACAAACTGTACAGTAAACCCTCGCCTGCCTCCTCCTCTCACATTTCCACTCACAGACCACCATGTCGGGCGACAGGCCATTGCATGCCCACATAAACCTCTTTACTGTCTCCCCCCCTCCCTCCCCCTGTGAGCTTTCTGTATGATTGTGAAGCGTGATTGCACACAGGGCCTTTCTACGAGAGAACCCACAAATGGGGTGTTCCGCCCGGGCTTGTTTGCCTCTCATCCGAATACACAACCGTAGACAGTCCAATTGAGAGGAAAATAAATACACAAGAACAAAATGGCTTCTTCCCCTAGTAGCAATTTGTAAAGGAAGATGTTCTCCGCGCTCATAACAGCAAAATGACAGTGTGTAATTGAAAAGCTGGGAGTACACGAGGGCCCCGCAGGGGCGAGTGATATCCAAGGCATTTATCTCCTCATTGCATGTTCAGATGATGTCAGAGACGAGACGAAAGCCAGTGGTGAAATCACACAGGCTGGGGCAGACTGAACTGAACCGAAGTGGTCTGAATGAACTGAACTGAACTGAACTGAACTAAACGTAACTGAGTTGAACATAATAATAACGGGGGGCACGGTGGCACAGTTGGTAGTGCTGTTGCCTCACAGCTAGAAGGTCCTGGGTTCGATTCCCGCTGGGGGACGCTGTGGGCACTGGCGGCGTGTTCCCTCCTCCGCGTCATCAGTGCCCATACCCGAGGCGGGGCTTGGCGATAGGGCCTTTCTGTGTGGAGTTTGCATGTTCTCCCCGTGGGTAAATACCCTCACAAAAACATGCCGTAATCCTGGTCTCTAAAACTACCTCCCCCTGGCCAGCCGGGGCGCCTGATGGAGGGGAAAGGAACTGGTCGGAATAACGTGTCCCTTCCACGCGCTACGTCCGGCCGGGGAAATTCCCCTCTGTCAGGTGTAAAGAAGCAGCTTGGACTCCTCATGCATAGAAGGAGGCATGAGGTCAGTCCGCTGCCCCCCCAGGTTGGCAGAAGAAGTGTAGCGCCCAGGATTACATTAGATAATTGGCACTGGGTGAAAAAAGAAAACTGGGTTACAAAATCGTGGGATAAAAATTTAGAAGTTAAGAACATAATAATAACTCTCTCTCTCCCCCCCTCAGGGTCGTCATGGACTACTGGGACCATCGGGAGGCTCTGGTCCTGAGGGCTTCCCAGGGGGCGCGGGCCCTGCAGGGCCCAAAGGAGAGAAGGGCCACCTCGGACTGAAGGGCCCGTCCGGACCGAAAGGGGGCAAGGTGAGATTCCCACATCCTCATTGGGTCTTTCATGAGCAGAGACTTGCGAACGTCCTTTCTCCTCCTTTGCGGGGTGCATAGGCAGGGTCCATACATATGCAGGGGCCATAGGTCAGTCGCTAAACCTTTTGTCCACTGTTTCCCCAAACAATGGGTAGGGACCCATTTGCGGGTCACGGCCGGGCCAATTTTTATGGGTCACGACTTGGGTACATATCCCATTTTCTTTTCTACATTAAAAACATATAGAATCGCGACGTGTTGTGTGCTTGTAGATCTCGACCTTTTGGGTCTCGACTTGAAAGGTCTGGGAACCACTGCTACAGTCAATCAATACATCTGTCTGTGTGTCTTTTTCAGGGACCTATGGGCGTGCCAGGGTTCCCAGGAACTGATGGCGTACCAGTGAGTATTATCATAAGCACTCACACACACACTTATTGTACTGCTGTTGACCGGGTAGCTCTATTGGTAGAACACTCGCCATTGGACCACAAGTTCACAGGTTCAATCCCGGCCACCACTGACTCAGTGTATATGAGTAGCGCTGCTTGGATAACTGACACAGCTGGGAGCTGCATTGGTAGGTGTTGCGCTACATTTCAGCAATCCATCTCCTGGGGCAGGGGTTCTCAACCTTTTGGGCTGGGGACCCCCAAAAATACCATGCCATATCCCGCTACCACCCCCTTTAAAAACAAAAGTAGTACGTATATTCTGAAAAAGATCACACTGTGTGAACTGAGCGGTGCAACTATACATTTATTGTTATAGTTACTGTACTGTGCTCTGTACTGTACTGTATTGTAGTGTACTGTGCTGTGCTGTGAGTTACTTAGGGGTCCCCGGGGGATCCCCGGAACATCCAGACCACATTGCTGCTTAATGGAGCGGAGGCACCACTCAAATAAATTCGTTATTGATTTGTGCTGCTACTGAATTAGGCTTATTTAGTAGTTTACGGAATAATTTGGTGACCCCCCGAGGGTAGACAAAACAGGAAAGGGCGCACACCAGTGTTGGTGAGGTGCTGGCCTAAGGCAGTAAACAAGTAAAAAAGAGAAAAGGCCGCACACTCGTAGCCACGATGCTGTATGTTTATTATTAACCAACGTTTCGGCCTTTCGGCCTTCTTCAGGGGGTCACGACCCACAGGATGAGAATCCCTGTCCTAGGGGCTATCGCATTGCGAAGGTGGATAGACACCCTTATTCTTAGCGAAGACTGACGAGAAACAACAGTGGCTTACATACTGTAGATACATACCTGTACATGTCAAATATATTATGTATAATTACGACAGTTATTTTTTTTAAATCCACCTCACATTTCCATAATAGAGTTCACCTAACCTCTCAGCCTTGTTCCTGGATCACACACATTTTATGCCAGCGTGTAATTACGTCCTTTACGTTTATGATGGATAGCACTCTTAATGCGACATACATTAGCATTGCGTTGCTATACATTAGACACCCACCCACACACATAGCTCCTTAAGGGAGTGGTTGCACCACTCAAAAATATAGGCCTATACTGTATTTCAAAATATTGTTTTCAA
Organism: Protomyctophum parallelum; assembly: GCF_964188405.1. NCBI lineage: Eukaryota > Metazoa > Chordata > Actinopteri > Myctophiformes > Myctophidae > Protomyctophum > Protomyctophum parallelum. The sequence continues at coordinate 35,245,080 of NC_139716.1, forward strand.
ATAAAGAAATGTCAAATAATTGTACATGCATTTTAACACAAACGAATAAACAAATCTAAGACATTCCATAAATGCAAATAATGAATTAGCAGTGAAAATACAGTAGCTGCTCTTTCGCACTGCCTTGTGAGCTTGTAGATCTGCTATTTTCACTATTTTGGGTCCCGGGCAAACATCTAATTTCTCTTTTGGGTCACAGGCTGCAACGTCTGGCAACCACTGCTCTATGACTGACCCGTCGGGACTCAATGAAGACGTAAACGTCCATAAATAAAGTGCTCATTGCTGTCTCTCCTCAGGGTCACCCCGGGCAGGACGGCTCTAGAGGTCTGTCAGGGTTGGACGGATGTAACGGATCCAGAGGAGAAGAGGGAACGCCAGGATTTGGAGTTGGACCTCCTGGAAACCCTGGACCATCTGTAAGGAAGAACGCAGACAGACAGACAGACAGACAGACAGGACAAGCCAATGGATTTTTTTAAGTTCATGGAAAAGACAAATGCACACCTGTGCCAGCATTGCATTAGGTATAGCTGGATTTGATTGCATAGTTGCTACATGAGTTCATGCACGCAGATTTAGGTTGGAATTTTATAGATTTAAAATAATAATAATCTATCTATAAAATTCCAACCTAATGCTGTGTGCTTGAGCTCATGTAGCAGCTATGCAATCAAATCAACAATGCATAATGCAATGCTGGCATGTATCTTTTCCATTTCCATCCAGGTATTTATAGACCATGTACTGTAAGTGAGTCACATTTTGAGATAGATACTATATACATTATATACAATGCACGTAGAATGCATGTAGAATATAACTCTAAAATTCTAATGATGTAATATAATTATCATAACTATAATTGTCTGACTGAATGAAGTTATTGTACAGTCCTTTTTCGTTTCTTTATTCCAATATTGCGCAATGAATTTCAAAAAGCTGAACATGGATATTCATATTCTTTGAAAACATTGTCATTTACTGGTTTGCATGCTGTCTCAGCTGGTTAATGCACTGTCCACACCGGTTCAAATGCCACCCTGTCTTGTCTCACATGTCCATGTCCTTTGTTTACGTCTCCTTAGTAGATGCATAAAATAAAACAAAATCTTTCTTTCTTTCTTTCTTTCTTTCAGGGGCCTACTGGTCGAAAAGGCCCAAAAGGAGAGCCTGTCTTTATCTCAGAAGATGACGAAATTGGGGTAATATGACACACACATGCATGTACACTTGCATGCGTGTACACACACACACACACACACACACACACACACACACACACACACACACTTACTATTATTACGTGATGCATTTCCTGTCTGCTAATTATTATTCTCATTCAAATGTGCTTGTATTTCTTTCAGAGTTTTCCAGGTTTTCCTGGACCAGATGGGAAACCCGTAAGATTGTCTTTTGATTTTACTTGAATACATCAGTGATTTTTATGTAATGAAATGAGCAAACAAATTACGTAGCTTATATACGAGTACGTGTGAATTATCGGATGCAGAAGGGCGGGCCTTAAACCGTCCGGAACAAACTGGGTAGTGTCAGTGGGAGACTTTTGGGGACAAAATATGTGATTACTGGGGGCGAGGGGGTAAAAAATTAGGTAACAAGTTACTTTTGGCAGGGATCAATATGTAAAGTAATAATATATATTTTTAAGTAACTAGTAATATTACCGTTTTTGAGTAACATTTGTGCATATAATATTGCAAATAGTATAATAAATATTAACCAAGGGTTGAAAGAGACTGCAAAAGCACTTTTTCCACCACTGGGTCTTATGGGTTTAGACCAGCACAACTCCACTGTGTTCTGACCGGGTGGTTCTGTTGTGTCCTGACAGGGGCTCAGCGGTCCTGGCGGTCTAGCTGGTAATGCAGGGCCCAGAGGTCCTGAAGGCTTCCAGGTTGGTGCACTCCATTTTCTCTTTTATTATGCACGTGCACTAAGGCTGTCCCCAAACATTCAAGGTTTGAATGTTCGCTCGTTAGGGTTGGCACTCAAATCTTAATTAATGAGTTTGAACCATTCGTTTATTTTTTTTAATGTTTTTTATAAAAATATATATATTTTTTTTTTTTATTAACTCGAAAATATATCTCGGCGAGAATGTGATATGAGCATGTCAAAAAAATAATGATTATTTTAATTTGTATTGTTTTACTTTACTGTTTGGAATTAACTGTGAACTGAACGCATAATTGTGTATAGTGATTGAGCGACAGTATAGGCAGCACGTTGGCAATTTCGGTTATGATTTATTATGCCGGCTTTTGAATTGAGTCATATTCTAATATAAAGAATGTAACTGTTCCTCTCCCCATAGGGCCCACCTGGCCCACCCGGGCCCCCAGGACCCATGGTAAGTACTGCACTGTGATTATTCCGCATCAGGGATGATCTCACAACCATTCGAGATTTACCAAAGTTAAAGGGAAACGTTCCAGATTTATTTTAACGTAACACTATCCCAATGTATTCTGCGTGTCAAAGAGCTTGCCCTCAAAGGCGCTGCGCTGATCAATATGGTTTGGTTATAAAGAGTTGGCGAAGTTGCCTTTTAGAAGTTGCAGTTGAATACGAGTATACTGTTCATCACTGTAAGTATAGTTGAAGGGGCATTTTTCTTGTTTTACTGAATTAACTTTGAGTGGACTTTCCCAACCGATAGCGTAGATTGATTTTTCTTTATGTTGAATGTGTGTATATCATCGCTGTTGGGTAGAAACCAGTTACTTTTCAGAAATGGATGAAAAAATAACCTGTTTTTCAATGGCTCCACAGGCTCTTCATTGGCTAAACATTAACATTACAAAGTTTAAAAACGGAGACATACAAGGTTTCTGCCCAACATCGACAATAAGTAATGTGTTGATTTGTCGACTAAAACCATGACGAAAAATGTCTGTCGACTACCTTTTTTCACTGACGAAAACGAAATAAAAACTAAGCTATGATGACTTAAAACTAAGACTAAATATACTGACGAGTTAGTCAACAAAAAAAAAGTAGACTGTAATGTTAAGGGGGGACTAGCGGAGATGAGGACGACTGTAGATGTAGTCGACTAAAATCTTATGATATTTAGTCGACTAAAACATTTCTGATTACTAAAATATGACTACAACTAAATGGAATTCTATTCAAAAGACTATGACTAAAACCCAAATAAAACCACTGGTACCGGTGCTGCCGGTAGGAGTGGTGTGGACTGCACATGCTACTGCTAACCGCCTTTGTCCTCTAGGGGAGCCGCAGTGACGGATATGAAGGAGAGAGAGGAGACAAGGTATGCACCGTACTATCAAAAAGTGGCACATGAACGCTAGCCTGGCGCTAACGCCACTCTGAACCCACAGTCTGGGGAGGCTCATTTGATCTTGTCGCCATTTAACAGAGATGGTGAAATCGCCGTCTTCTGTCTATATATTGCTTTGCAAAACAAAACGCTGTTCATCTAGCTAGCGTTAAGGATAATTTATTTATTTAAACATTTTTCTTTTCTTTTTCCTTTTTACACAACACAACATTTCTGTCGTACATAAAGTATAGGGTTGTCCCAATCTGAAATTGTGGCCGATCACGCATCATTTTCAAATGATCGGTAATGGATCAGGAGCAGAAATAAATAAAATGTGATTGGGACATCCCTAGTATCAATATCCATATCACGATATTAGACTGGATATTGTCTGTGATTTTGGATATTGTACTATTGTGATATGACATAAGTGTTCTATAAAAATAGAAATATATCGGATCGGGAAAAATCGGTATCAGCAGATACTCAAAATAAAATGATCGGAATCGGATCGGGAACATACAAAAGGTGATCCACCAACAGGATTGCTGTATCCTTGGCATTAAAGTCAACCATTTTCCAAAGCATAGCATAGTTTGTTTTTTCTTCAAGGAAGTCGGTGTTTTCCGTTCATGTCAACATGACATGAAATTCAACCTCCAGAAACTATAATTGAGATCTAATGACACTCAAAATTGTATTGGGAGTTTATTGTCAAACTATTGCTATCTTTGCATTTGTGTGCGTTTGAAAGTGTGAATGAAAAGATATAAAAATATTCCCGGGAAGAAAAAGAATATATGCATGAAATTCAAAAAACACTCGCGGTGCAATTAATGCACAAAGGAATGTAAACCTCCCCAGACTCAGTGGAAACAGCCAGTCTGACTCAGACAGTCTGAGTCAGCTGTATTTGTACTATCAGAGTAAAGCCTGATTCATAGTCTGTTGTAAAAATAGCCAATAGCCAATCTACAAGCTCACATCGTGGCACCGATGCAACACATTGGGAACTTGCAGATTGGCTACCTTCGTTGAGCGACACAGTTGTGCGACGAAGCACAAATGAGGCTCTCTGGTCTCTTTTACACATGGTTGCAAAAGTGTCTTCAGCTCTATAGAACCAAAGTTATTTTGCTGGAAAGTCTATGGTATAGACCCCCCTTTGGTTCTATAGAGCCGGTCTGGATTCTTGGAACCTTGGTGACTTTAGGGTTCTGAACCAACTCATTGTCAGTGGAAACACTAGTCTGAAGTCTTGAGTTTTGTTTCATTCATTCATTCATTCATTCATTAGCTCATATTTTGGTGCATTTGCCAAGTTGTATTGACTATCTCTTGTTATTGTTGTTACTAATTGATAAAAACAATTAATTCTTTGACATTAATGCACAATAATTCTGATGATTCTGCAATGTTTCTCTGTCCTTTCCACACCGAGGGAGACACGTGGAAACTTTATCTTTACATCCCAACAGCAGGCTTAGGGTATTCTAGCTGGATTCCTGTGCGTGCGTGCGTGCATGTGCGCATGTTGAACCAATAAATGTACACCTACAGTACACATGCGAAATGTGAGTGTGCTGTGCATGCATGCGTGTGTGTGTGTGTGTGTGTGCATCTTCACCCCAAATAAGCTCAAGCAAGTGTGTGCGAGCATGTGTGCGACGGTGCGTGTGTGCATGTGTGTGAATCTGCAAACGGCATGGTTGGACATAATGGTGTGAATGAAGCATGCTTGGTGATGGTTGCCTGTCAGTCTTCCGTCCATCCCTCCTCCCTTCTCCTCGTTCGTCAACAACTCCTTAATTTAAACCCCCCTGACCCCCCCCCCCCCCCTTATCCCTCCGTCCCCCCCCCTACCCCCCACCCCTCTTTCTCTCCATCCCTACCTCAAATTGACACATCTACCTCAATACACAACTAAATGTTTGTTGCATCTGTTCCCTCTGTATGATAAAAAAAAAAACTAAAAAACATCACCGTGTTTTTACAAAGGCTCAATTCTGTCTGGTTTGTTCTTTTACGTGAAATGTTATGCCACCAGGCTCCGGTCACAACAACATCGTTCTAATTTGGAATTCACCTGAGGTTCCAATTCCTGATTGTCCAATTTGCGAATGACTTTTTGTGGAATTTTTTTCCATTCAAATTCTAAATTTAATTAAAGTTTTCTGAAAACAAGAGTGGATGTGAATGCATTTAACTCTGGACCCAAGTACCTATACTCCTTCCAATTTGATCTATCTTTGATATGGTTTTAAAAACGTGTTTGTGATTTGGCCAGTGGCATTACACATCCAACTGTTTCCTTAACTGCTGTGTGACAGCTCAGAGATGTAGAGGTCATATATAGTCATTTGGTTTTCCCTCAAAATGTATGCAAAACATTTTGGAAGGAATTCCCTTCCGCATCCACACGGGGGTCACTTCAAATATACCATATTTAAATATTGAGATTAAAATGAACACAACATGAAATATGCAGTACGTGCCCTTGAATAATCATTGGTTCAGCATACATACTGTACCTACATAATACAGACTACATTTTATATCCAACAAACTCACAATTACAAATGCAGTTTAATTACATTTCACGTCAAATCTCTGAGCTGCCACTTCGGAGGGCATTCGGTGGACTGTGATTGGGTGCTGGAATCACTTGCTCCTATACTTCCTGTGGTGCTTAATTTCCCTCCGTGACCCCAATTCTGGGCATTTGGTGGTGGTGGTGGTGGTGGTGCATTTTGGGAATTGTAGTTCAAGTTTCACTGCCATACTCCCTTCCCCTTCTTACCTCAACAAACCCATTTTCATTCCGTTCTCATTCCACCAATCAGACAGGAGTACTAACAGTCAAAGGAAGTGCTATCTTCTTCCCACTGCATGCATGTTGTTATGCGCAAACCAAACCTTTGAACCACGACACTACTAATTGGTCATGTTGAATGTGGAAACAGCTAGATTCACTGTTGAGCCTGTTGAGGTACAATTCTGTTTTGATCATTTACAAGATTCCTGTTAAATTTGTGACATCTGTTAAGGCCAGAAAACAACTGGCCTCAAAATTGTTGAGGAACAAAAGATAAAGTAGCCCAGAGCGCGATCTCTCTCTCTCTCTCTCTCTCTCTCTCTCTCTCTCTCTCTCTCTCTCTCTCTCTCTCTCTCTCTCTCTCTCTCTCTCTCTCTCTCTCCCCCCCCCCCCCCCCCTACTAAATTCCTTTCATACTCGACTTCAGTCTCCTCTCCTCTCATCTGCTCTATACTCTCGAGGTCTTCACCGGTCTACCGGAACCAAAAACTACCCGACAGGACGCGAAATCTGTCCGGGTCTAGGTCCACGTTTCATCATTGGGGGACCCTATACTCTGTGATCTGCCGAGAAATTAAGTGCTGTGTGATGACGATCAGACTGACCTGGGATCAGATTACTGCCACGCAATATAGGGGGTGTGGGAGGGGGAGGGGGGACGAAGTTGAGCTGCACACGCTGTCAGTGCAGAGACTTGGAGAGCGCATCAAACTATACCTCCATGCCGTCAAAGTGGAGCGTGCAATCATGTAATTCCGTCTTCATTGAGGTGAAAACTAAAATTTAATTAGTGGTGGAAAAAGGTTCTCACATGTTGTACTGTTTTAAGTATTAATACTGCAGTGTAGAGATAACTCTGTTACATAACTCTGATAATAACTGTTACAAGTAAGAGTCCGGCATTCAAATTTTACTTGGGTGAAAGTACAAAAGTATTTGTATCAAAATGTTCTTAAAATACCAAAAGTGAAAGTACTCATTTGCAAGATTGTCCCAATTCAAGTTTTTAAATCAAATCTTTTGAAAATAGCAGATCTACAAGCTCACAATCACGACGCATTGTGAGCTTGTAGATCGTCTATTTTCTAATGTCCGAAATGTATGTCGGGCTGGAGTGGTTAGTATATGTTTTGTAATAATAATCAAAATCTATAACGTAAGTAGTAGATTTCACATTAATGTAGTAAAATTAGAATATTTGGATCCGAGATGGAGTGGAGTAGAAGTGAAAGTATTGGAAATGGTAAATACTCAAGCAAAGTACAAATACCTCAAAATTGTACTTAAGCACAGTACTTAAGTAAATGTAGCCGTTACTTTCCACCACTGAATTTAATTCCATTGTCTCTTACTGGAGAAGACTATAACTGGCATCTAGCCTACTGTACTGCTACAACAGAACAACAGGGCTTGTCGACTGTCGAGTCTATGAAATACCCAACAGTCTGGGCCGTGGGTTGTGATATCCTCTGAAAAAATGACGGTTCCACTTTCATGGGTCCATCCAGGTTCGGGTCGGTCAATTGGGTCTTGTAACAAATTAGGGTTTGGGTCCGCCATTTTGGACTTGTGAAGAGCTCTCCTCTCCTCTCCTCTCCTCTCCTCTCCTCTCCTCTCCTCTCCTCTCCTCTCCTCTCCTCTCCTCTCCTCTCCTCTCCTCTCCTCTCCTCTCCTCTCCTCTCCTCTCCTCTCTTCTCCTCTCCTCTCCTCTCCTCTCCTCTCCTCTCCTCTCCTCTCCTCTCCTCTTACCCCCTCTCCTCTCCTCTCCTCTCCTCTCCTCTTACCCCCTCTTCTCCTCATCATCACTCCCACTGTACTTCCTACCTTCTTCCTGATTCTAAATCCCTCTCGTCTGATTGGCTTATGGTGCGTTGTATGTATTCTGGACTCTAGGGCGACGTGGGTCCGACTGGACCAGGTGGGCCCACGAGCGTGGACCCGATACTATCGCTAGTAGGCGGGCATGTTCTCATCATCTACAAAGGAGATAAGGTAACACAGCAGGAACCAGAGGGGAGCAACGGGTCACAAGCAACACACGCATAGACATTACACACACATATTAAACTTACATCTGACATACAGTACATACAGAGCGGAACGTTGGCTACGATCAGACACATTCAAGAAGAAAACGTCTTGTTCTTGTGCCACGTGTAAACACAAGGACACGGTTTGGATCAGTGTGTAATTGGACTAAAAAGAGGTCATAGCCATGGCCATAGAGCACTGAAGTCTGATGTCATTTACACATCCTACCTGGGTCGTGTTTTTCCCCCATTCTAACTTCCCATAGACTTTATTTTATTTTATATCGCATCAAATAAGAACTGTGTTCCAAAAATAAACAATTATCCTGGCGGTTTGACTCGTATGGATTTGAAGAATCAACTGATGGCGAGAAAACTCTAATGTCACTGCTACCGAATTAGTTAATTTTTTGCTAGAAACGGACTGTATCAAATATGACAATATCGCAGAGAGAGTTTGTTTATTTTTGGACCACAAGTCTTATGTGAGACGATTCTAAGATGACCCGAGGGATGAACGAGTGACGTCAGGAGTTTAGTCTATAGTACAACAAACAAACACACACACACACACTCAGGAGAAGTGTGTGAAATAAGCCACAGTACCGTGGTAAAGGAGCAGTGATTGCAGCAACCCTCTCACAGACAGTGAGGGGGGAAGAAGGGTCTTGGTTTGGAGAGCTGGGGAGACCAGGGTTAGCTGGTGAGATGGGGAGTCCACAGCCCTGTCTGTCTGTGGCCTCATCCAACCACTCTCAATGCTCACATAGAGTCGCGTAGAGTTACCGTCCCGGATTTGGGGGCGCCAGTGGAATAATGGACGCGGGGCAGCCGCACAGCTCAATGGGTCGAGAGAGGCCGCCAAAGAAATCCCAAGGTTCCCCCAGCCTCCATCATTCCTCCGTGGGGTTACGCGCACTGAAGTCTGTCCTCCGAAAAGCAGACCCCATTTTCACCTCTTATCTTTCGCCAAAGCGGAAACACACTTAAGCTTCCTGTGGTTTTACCATCCACCCGCCACTCCGTCTGCCTCCTCCTCGACTCCGCCCACTTGCCCACCCCCACCCCCTCTCCCCCCCCCCCCTCCGTTCCGTAGTAAACAGCTCTCTCTCCCTATTGGTTACCGTATTTATGCAGGGCGACGCAGGCTCGCCCGGTGACCCCGGCCAGCCAATGATCAATGGCATCGTGGAGTTTGTTGGCTTTCCCAAAGGAGACAAAGGAGCACAGGTTCGTCCTGTAATGCAAAAGTCACAGGCTCAATCCCCACAATGACACCGTTTACTGGACTGGACTGGTATGTTGATCATGGTGACTTCCCCAAACTGGCAGTTGTGGAAAAAAAGTACTTTTATTTTTTACTAAAGTAAAAGTATCAATACTGCAATGTAGAAATGCTCTGTTACAAGTAGAGGTGGTCCAACATTTTAAAGATGTGGCACAACATAATAACTCGCATGTTTGGGGTTATAGTTAAGTTAGTGAAGAATAGTCTTCAAGGTTCTTGCCGATCTACGGGCTATATCGGACCTTGCTAATAGGTACTATGAGTCGTTAGGTTTCAGGGGTAGCATGTGGACAACTCGCTGATTTCATTTCTGGAATTTGATGTGTCCAGTCATGAGCTGAAGATGACCCCTACTGAGTTTGGTGACCTAATGCCTTTACCATTATAGGCAAGAATGTTCAATTACACACGACAGAGCAACACGTAATGGCTAATGAATAGATTACCATGAATCTTAAAGAGCGAGAATGAAACCTACTGATTTTGGTGACCCCATGACCTATCTTCTAGCCTTAGTCTTAGTGCCACCACCCTCAGGCCAAACTTTCCAGTGGCTTTGAATGTTTTTGAGTGCATTGACGCTGCATATGGAGGAATAAACAACCTGAGTGGCCCCACTGACTTGTCCTCAAGTGCCACCCACAGGCCAAAATATAAACTTTGCAAAAGATATCTCATGTAATCTAATAGGCAGACATTATGGTCTCATTGGCATCTCTTTTTTTTTTTTTTATCGCTGAGACAGTTTATTTATTTTTGGACCACAATGCTTATATGACACTTTTTTTTTTTTTTTTTAACACTTTATTGGCATCTCTTTTTTGTATATTTTTGGGCTATCCCACATCTGAGACCTACAGTGAGTAGATATAAATGTTACCATCTTGAGCCCAAACCGCACCAATGAATCGCCATGCTACTCCTTGCAACATGCAACCACTTGCAACCATTATCCCCAATGGCAGTTGCAAGGAGTTGCTGTGGTGCCTTTGACCTTAAAACTGTTCAGTTGCAAGGAGTTTATTTGGTGTGGTTGACCTTAAAACTGTTCAGTTGCAAGGTGTTGCGACTAGTTGCATTGGTGTGGTTTGGGCTTCACTGTAAGCATTTGTGCGGACTCCTGTTCCTTACATAAAGATCATAGCCTATCTGCATCAGTGCAATATAGCTTTATTTGTATTAATTTCTCGTCATTTAATTCTCTTTCAAGATGTGTTAATAGTCAGATAGATATGTTGACAGATAGATGGATATTCTATCTTCAAGAGCAGAGATTTTCTATGCTCTCTTGCCATCTTTCTCTCTCTCACACACTTGCTCTTTGCCTCTCTCTCCCATCCTCTCTTCCTCAGGGAGACACTGGCCCTCAGGGATATCGTGGGCACACCGGAAGACCCGGCCTACCTGTAAGTGTTGCTCATTATCATTTTTAGAGCAGTCGTATGAGCAAGAATAAAATGATGCTTAGCATTGATTTATTTATCACACTAAATCTTGCATTATAGGTGACGGTCAGGTACGAGGCTTGAGCCCACGTTATGGGCTCAACATGATGATAATAACATGATGTGTAGATTCAAACTCCACTTGCACATCACAGTTCTCTCTATTGGTGTTTGTGACTTCACCCTGGGGTTTTTCAGTACAATTGACATCACTGTAGTAGTAGTAGTAGTAGTAGTAGTTTTCTAAGTACGTAGTAGTAGTATCTCAAATGTATATATATAGCACTTTTCTAAGTAGTTAGCTGGTGAAAGCCATTTTGAAGCGGTGGGTTTTGAGAGCGGTTCTGAAGGCTTGGAGGTTGGGAGCTTCTCTGCTAGTATTGGGGGAGTGCATATTCCACAGGGTTGGGGTAGCCAAATAAGTACAAACCTTACACTACTTGGTCTTGGGGACGTCCAGGGGTGAGCAGGAGGGGAGGGGTCATGACATTAAGTGCTACCGGTGAAGTTTTTCAGAAAACTGGATTTAGAAGATGTTTTTAGAACCGGTCTCAGCCAGGTTAAGGCTAGCTTGATTTGAACAAAGCCTGCTCAAAGTTTTCCCTACCCAACATTGTATTTCTTTCCGCCAGGGAGCTTTTGCCTACCCAGGTGAATATGGAGAGAAGGGCATTCCTGGATACCCCGGGGGGCGGGTAAGAATATTTCTTTGCTTTTGTTTCTAGAATAACTATAAGGAGACATCTCCTCACCGCCTATTTATCACCTTTTTCTGTGCCTTTATTTATTTATGTGAACAATCAGAACTTTCCTCTCAGTCTTTCACCAGGCCCCGTGGGAATAATACTGCTAAATAAGCACTTTGAGGGGACATTCAGTGTCTGTCTGTCTGTCTGTCTGAGTTTTAACCTATTAAGCCTGTTTCTGCGTCTATTTCCTACATTGGTATGACTCTATTTCTTCTTCTGTGATCTCGTATGCTACGATTGCACCTGGTTGTTGTTGTTGTTGTTCTTCTTCTTCGGTTTATTATATTGTGCATGTGCTTCTTCCTGACAGGGTGCTCCTGGCTTCGACGGCCCGCCCGGCTCTCCTGGCCATCAGGTAATGATCCTAAATGATCACATCATGAAGCAGATATTTATAGTATTACTGACTTTCGACCAACACAAATCATGATAGTGTGTGTAGTACTGTGCAAGTTCCACTTCACATGGCATCTACATACACCACGTTATAATGTTGTGTTTGCATTAATGCATCTTTAATGCTTCTTTTTCAATCAGGGATTTGTGGGAGACCCAGGTTTCCCCGGGCAACCCGCCTATAGAGCAGGACCTAAGGTAAGCCATGAGGGTCATTTTTAACCTAATGGTACAGTGGTTGAGACCACTTGCAATACTCCAAGATCGCCAGCAGGTGGTGCTGATGTCATTATAGTGGATTATACAATAGCTGATCTAGAAAATGTGTGTAGGCCTACTCTTGATGTGTGTGTACACTGATTTCACAATGCAGCGCACAACGTTACCTTTAATTAACTCAACCGTTGTTATGCTTTGATTTTATGTAAGTGAACTGGCGTGTTCTTATTTTGTGTGTGTGCCTGTGTGTGTGTGTGTGTGTGTGTGCGCGTGCGCATGTGCGTGTGCATGTGCATGTGCGTGTGCGTGACAGGGAGAACAAGGTGATGCTGGTGCACCCGGACAAAACGTGTACGTTTCGCATATAGGAGCTACTGTTCAAGGTAAAACACACCTGTGTTGATGTCATAAGCTATGATGACTAAAACTGAGACTAAATATATTGACAATTTCGTCAACAACAAAAAAAACTGGACTAAAATGTCCCCTAACATCAGAACATTTTGTTCCACAGACCCCCAGGAGCAAAGATTTAAAAAAAATATATATATATATAATATTTTCACAAATCTTCACAATTTAAAAAAAATAGCAGATCTACAAGCTGACGCTGTATATCTTCTAATTTTCAATAGCCAAAGTATAAAAATAATGGTTAAAAGTGGCTGATTGTAAAATCTAAAATGACACTTGCTTTCCCGGTTTTAACAGGTTAAGGTTTTTATTTCATTCTAGTTCATATATATATATATATATATATAAAACCATGGTCTGTGTGCAGGTTCACCGGGAGACATCGGCCGTGACGGGTACCCCGGCGATATCGGTGACGCTGGCTACCCCGGTCTACCAGGACCACCAGGAAGATCAGATTCATATGGACCAGGTGAGATACCAGCGGTGCATTGACATGCTGCACACCTGTCCTCTACATTCACATGCTACACACCTGTCCTCTACATTCACATGCTACACACCTGTTCTGTACATCCACATGCTACACACCTGTCCTCTACATTCACATGCTACACACCTGTTCTGTACATTCACATGCTACACACCTGTCCTCTACATTCACATGCTACACACCTGTCCTCTACATTCACATGCTACACACCTGTCCTGTACATTCACATGCTACACACCTGTCCTGCTACACACCTGTCCTGTACACACCTCCTACACACATGAAAAAAATAATTTAATATAATATAATATATATATACATAGTTACATACAGTATATATGCTGACTTATCCACACTATCAATCACACATAGTCAATCCTAATCAATCATCTCCTCTCCTCTCCTCTCCTCTCCTCTCCTCTCCTCTCCTCTCCTCTCCTCTCCTCTCCTCTCCTCTCCTCTCCTCTCCTCTCCTCTCCTCTCCTCTCCTCTCCTCTCCTCTCCAGTTCCTGGTCCTGGTAGGCCTGGGTTTCCCGGCACCCCGGGTCCGAAGGGAGAGAGAGGAGGCCCAGGTCGTCCGACCTACGGCGCTCCGGGCCTATCAGGGTCTCCGGGTCTTCCCGGAGGCCAAGGAGTGCCAGGGCCACAGGGAGCCTCAAGTAAGTTCATCACTAATAAGTCTGTTTAGATTCTACAATTAAGACAGTGAAGGGCCATTCCTACAAGGATAGACAAGCCTAATGTGACTAGGGAAAAAAGGAACAAAGACTGGATGGGCAGTGATGGAAACTGAAAATGTAGACGAGAAGAAGAGAGATACAAGACTATGTAAAAAGACAGACAGACAGACAGACAGACAGACAGACAGACAGACAGACAGACAGACAGACAGACAGACATGGGAACTTAAAGTGGCTGTTTGCACTGTCCCCTTTCTGAATGGTGAAGGCTTGACCCTTGACCCCTGCATCGTCATCAGTAGGGGGTCATTCACCATAGGCCAATCACGCACAGGTATCCAGGAGGCAGCCATATTGCCAAGGTTACCATGGCGATATTTGGCCTGCCCCCCATCTGAAGTTAACATCCAGAGACTGAATTAAAAAAACAAAGAAAAAAGAACAATAATGAAACAAACCTAACTCTCAAAGCACTCTTTTCCAGTTCACGACTGTTTCCAGGGTACTGGTAAGTATAGCTGAGAAGAGTGCAGCCTCCTCATAAGCTCACAGTTTAACTTGGACTGGAGGAATTCTACTCCAAGCTGCTTTTCTCACAAGCTGGCCACAAGATGGCACCAACTCCCCACTCATAGCAAAGTGCAAGCTTCAAGCTTATGAACTGAGCCTGACATTATTCTCTAAGGGTTGTGTGTGTGTGTGTGTGTGTGTGTGTGCGTGCGCGCGTGTGTGTGTCTCACAATGATATTCCCTCTCGTTGTTTTAACACTTTGTGACAGTGGCAGTGGTGGGAAAAGTATTCAAATGTTTTACTTAAGTTATAGTATCAAAAGCCAATTAAACAAATCTTGTACTTGACAATAGAGTACCACAGACGAAAAACAGTCTAATTCCAAATTTCATTATGACCCCCTCCACGAAAAGGCCTCGTTGTCCTGACCCCTTATCTATCATTTATACATTATGGATAAATAGTGTAGACTGTTTTTCGTCTGTGGCATTTTGTACTTGAGTAAATGTACTTGGTTACTTTCCACCACTGGACAGTGGCACTGACCAAGCAGCATAAGCTAACATTGCTCTCACACAGTGACACTGAGCTGGTCTTGTGCGACACCACTGGCTGTTGTTCCTAGTTACACTTAATAGTGTAACTAGGAACATTTAATGTACATTTAATACTATACGTACCGTACATTTAATGGACTATATGCACATAGAATAACTCTTCCTACTTCCGGGCTGCTTCCTTACTTCCTTCACAGGTGTTACCGATGATACAAATTAAGGCTCTGTTCCATTTAGTGTGCAGTGGTTCTCAAACTGTTTAATTTCAAGAACCCCCATAACTCTGAACTTTGGTTCTAGAACTGGTTCCGTAACTTCCGTTCTAGATTCTTGGAACATTGGTGTTTTCATGGAAACCGGCGGACATTTTTTTGTTCCAGTTCTGAACCAAGTCATTTTTTCAGTGGAAGCACTCTGAACTGGTTCAATATTAGGCACGA
>NC_139716.1:35265429-35547929 GCF_964188405.1 Protomyctophum parallelum
TTGCAGGAAAGTAATTGTACCACTACCTGGATCCAATGTTGTTTAGTCACAAGCTCTTGTTAATGCATTTTCATTGGTTCAGCGTTTATAAAAAACCGACACAGACTTGAACACTTTCACATGACTAAAGATATTGTCTTTGTGTTGAAATAAATAGCCGATCTACAAAGCTCACAACCTGAGCTTGTAGAGCTGCTGTTTTAACTACTTTTGACAATGTTGTACCATAGAGAGTTAATTTATAAAACAAAACAAAAACATAAAAACATTTAAATACATGTAGATACAAGGTTTCTGCCCAACAGCGACGTCCTTAATATGAGGGTTATTCTCATTCACAGGAAACAGAGAGAGAGCGAGGTGAGATGCGGGAACAGAGAGAGAGAGAGGCTAATTTGATGTAGCCGATAGCATGTGTCTCTCTATTTTGTCACTAGATTTCTTTGGTCAATTTCATCGCATCTCTCTCGGTCTCTCTCTACTCTTGTTGAACGGTATAACCTGGTTTAAGATGAGGCAAACTTTGCTTTTGCGTTTAACTGAATGAGCCTCGAAAATTTACTTATTCCGCTGATTGACTGTTATAATTAAATATTTTTTTTCAGTCAAGTGCTTGATTGGCGTATGCAAATGACCCCCGAATGGCTTTGTGTGCTGCCAAACTCTCTCTCTCCCTCCCTCCCTCCCTCCCTTCTCTCTCTCTCTCTCTCTCTCTCTCTCTCTCTCTTGTCTCTCTCCATCTCCCTTTTATTCTGACTCAGAGTCCTGGTCCAGATTCCTCTCTCTCTCTCTCTCTCTCTCTCTCTCTCTCTCTCTCTCTCTCTCTCTCTCTCTCTCTCTCTCTCTCCCTCCCTCCCCCCCCCCTCTCTCTGTCTGACCTCCCTGTGACCGTCCCTGTGCATGTGTATCTGTCCAGGTGAGGCCGGCTGTGAAGGGCTTACAGACGGCTCTGAGGATGAGGGACAGGGTGGGTAAATCACCTTTATGCCCGCCCGGCGGCGGCCAGAGCTCTTTTCACTGACCCAGACATAGCCTACTGTATGATCACCAGTGTTGGGCAGTAACAAGTTACTTTTAATATGTTAACGTAATATTATTATTTTACCCACATAGTGTAAGGTATTGCTGCCAAAGCAGTAGTATTATACCATATTACTGTGTAAAAAAAATAGTACATATTACATATTTCTCAGGTTTTGTTGGCTGCCTTTTGAAAACATTTTGTTTAAAAGGTCAAGAGAGATTGCTGCTTTATTTTACAGCCTTTTTTGGCAAATTGGTGACTCTTATTATCTGGCCAAACAGATTGTATTTGTGTACATCTCTTTTTTTGGGTTGGGGGGAGTGGGGTAATTATGTAAGGGATAGTGTAAGGCTGAGCGGTCATTGTTTATAGATAAATCACCAGCAGGCTGATTAACCGGCCTGAAGCTGATTTATCTATAAACCATGACTACCCAGCCTTACATTATCCCACTTATTACACGGCTACTTAATACATAAATTAATAAATTGACCGAAAACACAACAAAACGACTTGTATTTCCTTGCTGTCGCGCTGGCTGCTTATGCCCAGCTGCAGCACAGTCCGAAAACAAGGAAGTGAGTTGATCAAATAGAAAAGATACTGCTTCGTCTATTTCTCGCTCAAATGTTTTCAAAAACATTTTTGAGAGCAATGTTTAGCTGTAAATTACACTGTGTGTGTGTTTACATGGCTGTCATGTTGGAAACATCATCAAATCAGTGGAGCACAGCAGGTGCTCCGAGGGTTTGATTAGTCATCGTAATTATCCAGAAATAACAGGCCGGTGAATTCGGCGATTGACCAATCAGAATCAAGCATTCAACCAAGCTGTGTAATAAGTATTATGTAAGGTAGTATACTTGTATTCTAAGTAATAAGTCATAAAATATAATTACTTTTTTAAAGACTAATATGTAATAAGTAACGTATTACTCTCCTGAGTAATATTGCCCGACACTGATGATCACAGATGTTGGGCAACTGGGATGGCATAAGCTGTCCGGTAACACAGCCATTCTTTGAGCCACAAGGGTTTGCGACCAAGCTCAAATCTTTTAGAGAAAATTTCCATGGATGTAGTGTTGGCTCCTAAAAGTCCTAAAAACGGGATTCTGTTGAGACCCCCCCCCCCGGAGACGTGACGCTCTAGAAGGGAGCGTTCTCAGGGGGGTCCGAGCCAAAATGGTTTCCTGGTTGGACCCAAGGATATGTAAAGAACCAGAGAAAAGAGATATATCACTCTCTTGGTCCGGCAATTCCGTCTGGAAGATTTGTCTGCGCTCTTCAGACACTGGGAGGCAAACTGGAGCCGAAAGTTGGATGCTATGGTGTAGATTAGAAGGTCTGTACTCTCATTCTTTACATATCCTTGGTTGGACCCACAAGTATGTCATACCTTCATAATATGTATTGTAGAGCCTTGGGAGAGTACCAGCACCTTGTGTTGGATGGGACCTTTTATAGCTAAGGAATTCTGGGAAATGCAGTCTTTTGGAATTCCCAGCTGAGTGGGATCGTCGTAGCTTTGCTGTCAATCATTTGTTCATGATGGAACCAATGGATGTCTCCTGTTCCCTGCTTCCCTGGGATTCCATTTGGGGCGGAGTCAGCTGATGATTGACAGCCAAGGGTTTCTGTACTCATTCCCCACCCACTGTGACACGTTTTAGGCATTCCATCCAATCATTGGACAGATATAGTCGTATCCTCCTCCTCCAATCAAAGCTGCTGAATCCTGCCGCATGTTTTTATTTCCTTTGAAGCCCCGCCTCTGCTAAGAGCTTTAACCAATGAGAGTTTGAATGCGTAGAGAGGTTGAGGTTAACCGAAACAACAATAACAATTGACACAAAACAACGACTATAACCATTCAGAATTTATAATATTTTTTTCTCATTCTACTGTTTGAAGTCTGGCTAACCGACGTTAACTGATTTTTTTTTTACTAACTTCCATTCAACCGACAAGATGCAAATAACATTCTAATAATCAAACCTAATGAATGCAAACAATCAATCAAACACCAAACCGTAACAGCATGAAGCGAAGCGATGGACAATCACTCTGTGAAACACATTCACACAATATTTTGTATTTCAAAAGTTTTGACCTGATGAACCTTTTGAAGATATAACTAAGAGATAATTTTGATAACACAATTGACACATTCAAGATTCCCAGTATCATGTAGAAATCAAATGTTAGCTATTTATACTAGATTGTGCCACACATCGAGCGCTGTAAAGTATATACTAGATTGTGCCACACATTGAGCGCTGTAAAGTATGTGTGTATGTCTTCCAAAATAGATGTCTGGTACATGTAGTACAGTATTAGCTATGTAGTGTATAAATATATGTTCTGCTGTTTATGTATTTAACCACTTGAACCCCTCGCAACTACTATTCTGGGGCATTTCAAAATAGGCGAGCATTTATCGAATAGGTGACGATTCGCCAAAACATAGCAGATCGTCAACCTCACTTACAAATCTCTTCGGCGAAGACATTTGGTGTCAAGGGAAATATTTAGATTCTTAAAACTGTGTGCCACGCTGGGAGCTTGTGCTTTTCTGCAACTTTTTGGACATTTTAGAAAAATCTTGAAAGTGTTGAATAATTTTAAATTACGAAAACGTGCGAGAACTACTGATTCGGAAGACATTTAGTAGATTCGGCCTCGGGTCCTAATGGCTTAAGCCACTGGGGTGCCCCAGTGAGTCAAGGGTTCACGTGGTTACTTACACTGCAAGTCTTATAGCACAAATACATACATGTAAATGGTGTAAATGGTACAAGTTGTAGCTTGACAGCCTAGAGACGGATGCTTCGATAGCCTAACGGTCCTCACATTGCTGTTGTGCGTGTACTTGTTGCCTGTATGCTAACGTGTGTGTGTGACCGCTACCAGGCCAAGTGTTACCTTGCCGCGTACCTGGCGAAGTGGGAGATCCCGGGTACCCCGGTCTACCGGGACGACCAGGTAAAGCTCAGCACGCATCGACTGGAATTGGTTACTTGAGATTTAGCTGGGATTTGTGTTTGTTTGTTTGTTTTTGTAATAATGTGATCTGAATAGTATTTCGTCCTAATCTCCAGTGTACAGATAAATGAAGAGAAGACTCCTGACCATTGTTCATTTATCATTGTGATGCTTTGAGTTAATTCAAATTATTTAAAAACAAGTATACTGTAAATCATAATAATAAAGGTGCTATATCACTTAGAGCAGTGGTTCCCAGACTTTTAAGCTCAAAACCCAAAATAGACATTTTAATATCTCCCTGGGACCCAAACTAGTGAAACTATCTACAAGCTCTGTTGTGAGCTATTCTGCTTGTGAGCTAAATCTGCTATTTTCACTACTTATAATTTTTTTATTTTCCGTCTTTTTGTTATGGAATTCCTTTGAATTCCAAACCCACTGTTTGGGAACCAGGGACTTACAGCGACTTTAGGCACAAAAAGAGGAATGGCATTGAAAACGTACAAGGTACGTTTGGTATCCCTTTGTGAACCTCAATGCCAACTCGACCTGCGAAGGACAATTCCTTACAGTAATATACAGTATATCCCATTGTCAAATAAGTTTGTTCAAATACTTTTACAATTGCCTGTAAAGACTGCAGTTAGAAGCCCTTCCACCCTCGTGTCCGTTTGCAAGTTAAACGTTTCTGTCCTTGTTCAAAGGTCCTAAGGGTAAGGATGGATTGCCAGGAAATGCTGGCCGACATGGCTTCAACGGTGCCAAGGGAGAGAGGGGAGACGGTGGGTTTGGAGGACAGCCAGGACCATCAGGTAAACACATGGCTCTCTAGGAAGAGCAGCACATGAACCCAGACGTTTTTATTCCCAGGAAGGTAGAGCCAGACCAATGTAAACAAATCTTAGTGCTTTTCTGGGTATCTCAATCCTCTTAGGAGACCTTGTATTGAACTGTGCTTTCCTCGAACTGTGCTTATTCTACAAACTGTTAATAACATAATCAATCAATCATTCAATCAATCTAACCACAACTTAATCACGTGGCTCACTAGGTAGAGCCAGAGCCTTCTATTAGAGAGTTGTGCCACCTCCGTTCACTTCATCGGGCCAGGTCTTGGACATAGCCTTTTATTGGCGAATAGTGACAAAGCCCTGAACCGGACGTTTACGGAATGCACTGGAGTCTGATGAGCATTTGTCACTATTTCGAATTACATGAATCACGCGACCGGTGCTTGGCGTTTTCTGCCCCCCTCATTGACGCAACTCTCTTTTGTAAAATGTTTTACACATCAACTAATCGATCTAAATCAAACTCTGTTTAACCACTAAACTCTGACTTTACTTTGTCGTGCAGTGAGGCAAAAGATAGCTGATTTGCAAGTGCACAACACACAATGTGATCTGTTGTGAGCCTGCAATGTTTCAATAGATAATTTTATTAAAATCTATTTCATAAATAGATAAACATTTTCTTAATAAAATATTAAATAGATTAATATTTAAAATAACCTCACATTTAAAATAAATCCATCCCCTGAAGGTTTCCCTGGACCCAGAGGAGATCCTGGTGGTCCGGGTCTTCCGGGACCAGGCTTTGACGGTGCCAGGGGAAAGGACGGTCTTCCAGGACGGCCCGGAGGCAAGGGCCTGCCTGGAGATGTGCATGGTGCCGCAGCAGGGAGACCTGGCCAGGACGGGCTGCCAGGGGCCCCTGGAGACAAGGGACAACCCGGGACCCCAGGAGGTCCCGGAGGGCCCGGTGAGTGAATGGAAAAGAGTGCATAATTATAAAGGTAGAGAGAGAGAATGAGTAATAGGGAGAGAGAGGGGAATGAGACAGATTAGGTAAACACATGAGACCTCCAGGAGTGTTTTTTCTGAAGCAAACGTTCGTCGAAATTCGCCGATCCACAGTACAAGGTCACAGCGTGTTCCGCCATGGTCCGTAACGCTGCGGTGCGTTGTGAACTTGGTGATCGTCAATTTCGGCCAATAACTTAGAGATTTAGTGTAGATGGGGGTGTTTAAGTGGTCTCGTCTGTTCCAGTTCAGAATTTCCCACCAAAGATGATAATTTCTGAACAACATATATCTCCAGTGGTGGAAAAAGTACTCAAAATTTGTAAAAGTATCAATACTGCAATATAGAAATACTAGAAGTTTCAAGTAAGTATGTCTGGAATTCAAAATGTACTTGAGTAAAAGTACAAAAGTATTGGCATCATAATGTACTTAAAGTACCAAAGGTAAAAGTAGGCTACTCATTGTGCAGAATGTCTCATTTCAAGTTTTCATATGTATAAATTAAAATGAAAATAACACAGGTTTCTGTAGCCTATGTTTTGTAATAATAAGCTAAATCTATAAAGTAACCAGTAGGCCTAACTATAGTTTTAAATTATTGTAGTGAACTAAAAGTACAATACTTGGAGATGTAGTAGAAGTAAAAGTAATGGAGATTTGTAATACTCAAGTAAAGTACAAATACCTCAAAACTGCACTTAACCCCTTTTGGAACCCCTTTTGGCTATGCTTTAGCTATTGGAAAATAGCAGATCTACAAGCTCATAGCGCGCCACAAGCTTGTAGGTCTGCTATTTTTGAAAAATTGAAGAACCACTGACATAGAAACATAGCTTTTTCAGAAAACTGTCAGGATGTAGAAGACAAGAAGTGCAGTAGTACTTACGGTAATAAAATGCACCTAGTTGCTTTCCACCACTGTATATCTCACTGTTCTCGTCTCCCCGTCTCTCGCCAGGTCTGGAAGGGCGTTCGGGTTTCAACGGGCTGAAGGGAGAGCGCGGTACGGACGGCGGTCCCGGTGGTCCCGGGCTGCCGGGACCACCCCCGGAGCCCGACGGCGGACTGCCCGGACATCGCGGTCTTCCCGGTAACAGGGGTCTGAGCGGATCGCCAGGTGAGGACATTCAATTCCACAGTCACGGAAAATAACGACTAGTCTAGGATTATGGTATTGAACTACTATAGAACGGCGATTCCCAAACGTTTTAGCCCGTGACCCAAAACAGAATCATTGGATTCTGGTTTAATTCATGGGAATGTTTTTTGAAAATGTTTTCAAATACTATTTCTGATAATCCAAACTTAGGAAACGAAAGAATATGGGGACCCATAACAATGTGTCTGCAATGAATAAATGGTTCCAGACCCAATGTTTGGGAACCATCATGTACTGTATGGTATATGGGACAATACTTTTTGTATATAACACTATGGAGATGTAGATATATGATTCAAAGGGATAGGTATTCTAATATATAGAACATGATGGAATTATGTTACATAACCACTGTGGAACATGATATAATGAATGTATATAATGTATAGGCCTGCCAACTACGGAACATGATATAATTATTGTGTATATAACAACTATTTATGTATGTAACCACTATGTAATGACTATGAATGGAATATTCTATGATTATGTTGTACTGCTGTATTATAACTAATCACTGTTGGATGGTGGTTCAGTCTCGGTTCAGTTTATTTTCAGCTTTTGGACAAGAAAATGCATGTGCAGTATTTGCAGCAGTGCAATTTATAATATAAACAATGAACGCCGTGATTTGGTGCCACGGTGTCACAATCTCAAACACGTCTATGCTCGCCTGAATAGAGAGACATCTTCATGTTGTTGTTTTTTATATATATTGAAGATATATATATATATATAGGCATCCACCAAGACCTAGATCCCCCCCCCCCCCCCCCTATAGCCACCCACCACCCCTTTCATTCATCTTGTTTGTTGGTACATTTCTCACTCGATTCTCTCTTTCCCCATCCTCCACCCCCACCCCCCCCTATTTGAAACACAATGGTTACATATTTCTTTACAAAGTTCATCATCTCGTCTCCCTCCTCCTCCTCCTCTCCTTGTCCTCTCTCATATCCTTTCCTACACTCACCACTGTCCTCAACCTGTACCATCTCATCCCTCCATCATTCTTCTCTTGTTGGTGTTCGTTCGGTCACTCGGTAGGCTGCCAAGGTGAGGTATTCTTTCTCTCCCACCCCCCCGCTCCATACCTTTGCTTCCATCCCTCCACCCTCTCCAAGCAAACATACCAAACCGCCCTAACTGTCGCCCTCAACCCTTAAGCCCCCAAAGCACCTGACTGCGCTCTCATCTTGTAGTGTACGACGACGTACACTGCAAAACAAAAACACATGTCCATCATAACAAGTCAGTTAATCTTTGTTGTTTGATTCTTAAGGTTTGTCCGCCCAACCGGTTGAGTTCATTTGGTATGTGCTTCTGAGTTGGCTTGTGTTGATGAATCGAGTGACAATGAAACAAGCAGACTGACTTGCCTTCATTTTCTCACTCTATGGGCTTCACTTATGGTACTTAAATTCAAGTGACTCATGATTAAAGTCACTTGGATTCAAAATCAAGTGAAGTTCGCTGCTTTTGAGGCCGCATTGACAGATATTCTACTTGTTCTATGGCAAGATTTTCAGACCTAAAGCAAAATTAAAGGACTTGTTAGGATGAACATTTTGCCCTGTATTTCAGCGCCTCTCAATCCAACTTGAGAGAGTCAGAACTGAAGCAAAGAACATACTCCCAAATATGCGTGACGTTTTGGTCACTATTTGGTTTGATATTGCAGCCGGCACTAACCTGTAGCTGTTTGTGTGTTGGAGCCTAAAACATGACGTTAAACCAGTGGTGGAATGTAACTAAGTACATATACTCAAGTAATGTACTCAAGTATAATTTAGAGGTTATTTTACTTTACTTGAGTATTTTTTTTTCAATACTTTATACTCAACTACATGTCAGCAGCTTTGGTTCTGTAAGTATACCTGATGCCAATACTTTAACTTTTACTCAAGTGATATACAGGACTTTTACTTGTAACAGAGTATTCTACAATATGGTATTGCTACTTTTACTAAAGAAAAACAAGTACTTCTTCCACCACTGAAGCTAACATATGCTAGGTATGTGTGTGTAACGCAGTAACTCCAATAAGCTTGTGTGAACTTAATGCTCCTGACATGAACTCAACTTAACAATGTAATCAGCTAGTCATGGCTAGTTTGGTTCAATACAAATTTGAATTGTTATTTTTACAATG
Organism: Protomyctophum parallelum; assembly: GCF_964188405.1. Taxonomy (NCBI): domain Eukaryota; kingdom Metazoa; phylum Chordata; class Actinopteri; order Myctophiformes; family Myctophidae; genus Protomyctophum; species Protomyctophum parallelum. The sequence goes on from NC_139716.1 coordinate 35,274,558, forward strand.
AAGCGTTTGTTGAAATATGAAATATGTGTTGTTCCAAACTAGACAGTTAAATGTGATCCTTTAAGAGTAAAAAAGCATATAGATTATTTCAGGAAACCAGTGACTTTAGGCTTTGTAGGTACAGTATGTGCAATTAAACCAAGCTAATGCATTCTGGAATTGCACTTGATTTTTGTCTAGTTATGGTTATCTTACTTAATCTTGTTATGAATCAGGCACTATACGTAACATTTTATTTTTTTAACAATCTTAGGCAATTCAAATGTATATACATTTTTCATGAATTCATTCATATATTTTCTTGATCTTGAATTGCCCTTAAATTTAATTCAAATTTAATTATTTTGGATATTATAGCATTGTCAGACATGTCATGATGAATGTATTAAGCTTCTTCCTAATCTATGTGCAATTGCAGCCTAAGGCTTCACTCACACCTTCACATCTAGCATACAACATTGTTGCATGCTAGATGTAAACAAAGGGAAAGTGTCATGGCCGCCCCAATGCATTTCCAATGGAAGTCACATGGTTTGACATTTTTGTTGTACGGCTTTCGGCTGTGTTTCGACTGCCCCCCTCCCCCTCATACAACAAAAATGTTGTGTCAAACCATGTGACTCCCATTGGAAATGAATTGCGAGCTTGCATCAGTCAACAAGTCTCATGCATCAGCTTTACAACAATCTTGTGCAGGTGTGAGTGAAGCCTAACTCGTAACAATGTAATCATCCCAGAGCATTTACATTGTTGTTTTCTCAATTGCCATAAACTGTGTTTGTGTGTTAAGACAAACTTAATTTCTTTATATACAGTTTTGGTGTATTTTGCCAATTGTTAATAAACACTTGATATGCTGTATGTATAATTTTTGTGTGAAAGGTAAGTTGTAAATAACAATAACAAAGGAAAGGAGATATGTTTGCGTTACATGTATAGATTTCTTTACAAGTTCTTCAATATCCATTTCTTTCTTTGAATATTCAGTTGTTATTCAATATTCAATTTAGAATTTAGACAGATTTAGAATAGATGTGTATTTATTTCTGTATTTACTCCTTGTTATGTTATCCAAACGATTAGGATTTAGATTTATATGGAAAATCACACCTCGTACGTTTTTTCTTTTTTTTTTCCTTGTTTCTTTGTTGTTGTTGTTTTACAGTAGTGGAAACTCAAAACTAAAGGTTCTAACTGCATCTGTTTGTCTCTCCATCCATCCATCCATCCACCCACCCATCCAGGTTTCCCTGGTAGGAAGGGAGAGAGAGGTGACCCAGGTTTCTCTGGGCCTGCCGGTATGAAGGGCACCCCGGGACACTCTGGTACCCCTGGCGGACCAGGACCCTCAGGGCCACAGGGTCCCCCAGGACGCGCAACCAGAGACGGAATACCGGGAGCACCAGGACTAAAAGGTGAGGTGGACCTACTCTGTGTTCTGGTGTTGGTATCAAGCCCCCAGAGAGGTGGACCTACTCTGTCTGTGTTCTGGTGTTGGTATCAAGCCCCCAGAGAGGTGGACCTACTCTGTGTTCTGGTGTTGATGTCAAGCCCCCACAGAGAGGTGGACCTACTCTGTCTGTGTTCTGGTGTTGATATCAAGCCCCCACAGAGAGGTGGACCTACTCTGTCTGTGTTCTGGTGTTGATATCAAGCCCCCAGAGAGAGGTGGACCTACTCTGTCTGTGTTCTGGTGTTGATATCAAGCCCCCACAGAGAGGTGGACCTACTCTGTCTGTGTTCTGGTGTTGATATCAAGCCCCCCCAGAGAGGTGGGCCTACTCTGTCTGTGTTCTGGTGTTGATATCAAGCCCCCACAGAGAGGTGGACCTACTCTGTCTGTGTTCTGGTGTTGATGTCAAGCCCCCACAGAGAGGTGGACCTACTCTGTCTGTGTTCTGGTGTTGATATCAAGCCCACAGAGAGGTGGACCTACTCTGTCTGTGTTCTGGTGTTGATATCAAGCCCCCACAGAGAGGCAGCTTGTGAAACGTTGAAGCCGCGCTACTGGCCAAAGCTGGAACTGCGGACGGGCGCGCAGCTGGAGTTTAACACGAAGTGCTCGTTCATGAACCCATTCAGGTGCGTTTGGATACCAAATTGTTTGTGTCCAAATCGTGAAAATGCGGAAGTATGGGTCCTTCAAACGACACTGAGCAACTTCTATTGAAATAAATAGTGGGGGCGGGGCTGTCCGCCCCATGGCCTCTAGTAGTTATATATAATTATATAACTGGTTGGTATTCATCAGGAGCACCAGGAGGACTGTCTTTTGTGTGTGTGTGCATTAACCCACTTAAGACTGGTTCTGCGCCGGGCCCGAGAAACCGAGATTAACTTACCTTTGCAATCGATGCCATGCCCGGCATCCCGAGATTTGTTTTATTCCCCATAATCCAGGTTTTTTTTTTTTTATACGTAGCATCTTTTAGCATGTTAGGCTAACGGACCGTGACGTTTACCTAAAAACGGCCAAAATACTCGCGTGTATGCTTGTGCACGCACACACACGCGCAGTCTTTATGTGCATTATGGATCATAATATGCTCAAAATGCGATGTTCGGGGCTTGATTAGAGCTTAATTTGACTTATATGTGACAAAAACAATTGTTCCCCGATCGGAACACCTCTCCTCCTGACCTGTGAAAAAGCTAGCGGAAGTTTACTAGTGTGACATTTTTTCAAAAACGTCTGACACTGGCGCGCTAGAAGCCACTACAGCACTGGCGCTGATCCAGTTAAGACCTGAGGCCGATTCTACGAAATGTCTTGTAAATGGTTTTCAAACCTTTTCATATCAAGGACTCTCAAAATTATTCATTCAGTCAGACAACTCTGAATTTAGCAACACGCGTCAGCACAGCAGGAGGGAAGCCAGGAATGAGCAGGTAGGCAGAGAAGGTTATAGCCCATCTGATCAGAGTGCATGTGACTATAGTCACCTGATCAGATAGGTGCACTCCTGAGTTGTCTGCCTGAACTATAGCAGGCTGCCCATCATGTATTTAATTTGACTGCCGACCCCCATGTGAAAATGTTTTGTTCCAAGGACCCCCAGAAGCAAAGATATGTATGAGTTGAAAACGTTTGCTGTGAAAGAATACATATTCAAACAAAGATTTGCACACATTTTCATGATTAAATATTGTTTTGCAGATCTACAAGCTCATCATCAAGCACCAAGTGCCATGCTATGGGCTTGTATATATATATGTATAAAATAATGGTTAAAGTGGTTAAAAGTGTAGGTGACACACACGGATGCATTCCATGTCTTAATGGCTTAATTTCCCACCCTTCAGGAGAGCGAGGTTTCCCAGGCGTGGTGGGATTCCCTGGTCTGCCCGGCAACGCCGGTACCCCCGGCCGTTCCGGTGGGAAGGGTCTTCCCGGGGGGTCTGGATTCGATGGCGAGCCCGGAAGTCATGGATATCCCGGAGCTAAAGGTTGGAAAATAAGAGTCTGAATAATGATGTTGTGTGATTTGATGCTGATCTGATGAAGGGTTTGCTCATCCTTTCTTGCAGTGGTGTAAAGTAACTAAGTACATTTACTTAAGTACAACTTTGAGTTTTTTATTTTATTTTTTACTTTCTGGAGTATTTCCAATTTCCAATACTTTTATTTCTACTCCACTACATCTCAGAGGCAAATATTGTACTTTTACTAGTTAATAGTTACTTTGTGGATTTTGATTCGGCTATTTGAAAATAGTCCATCTGAGTTAGATCTGCTATTTTCTAAAGATTTTTATACATACCGTATGAAAACTTGTGAAATGGGACATTCTGCATAATGCATACTTTCGGCACATTAAGTACTTTTTGATATACCCAGTACCTTATACCTGTAACAGCGTATTTCTATGTTGCAGTATTGATACTTTTTTTTTAAACTTAAGTACAAACCCACCACTGAATGTATTGCTACTCAATCCTGATCATTGTTGGTGTGTTATTGACATACCGTGCCTGTGGACCTGTCCTCCAGGTGATCGAGGTTACCCAGGTCTTCCAGGTGTTCCCTCTCAGCCTCCACACTCTCACTTTGTGGAGAAGGGAGACCCCGGCTACCCTGGAGGTAGCGGACTGCCCGGCTTCCCCGGACCAAGAGGTGAGCTAAGAAATAAAATAAAAGCTATCTACAAATAAACTAGAAAGTGATGCAAATTAGTCAGGGAATATTATCAAAATAATGTCCAATCTGGGAATACATTCCTTATCAATACATTTCTTCACCAATGTGTTATATATATATATATATATATATATATATAATAAAGGTGTCTAGTAACACATCTCACAACGATTGAAATTCTGTTTCCCATAGGCGAAAAACACTCCTTGGCCTAAAAAGAAATTCCTTAAATGTGAGGTCGTCACATTTGGAAAAGTGGCATCGCCGTTTTTAGGAGTGTTTTTCGTGCGAAACAAATGCTTGCAGTGGATTCAGAATCATGAAAACCCCCTAGGTTGACCCGTCACATGCTTTAAAGCAGAATGAAAATGTGTGTACATTTTGCCTGAATATAGGTTGTTAATGGTACGATCAGCAGATGTCACAGATTCCCCTAGGGAAACTGCATGTCAATCTTTATGAGATGTGTTACTAGACACCTTTACAAACACATTGGTGACGACATTTATTGGTGAAGAATTTATTCCCAGATTTTGTATTAATATCTCCTGACTGCATGTGGTTGCCTCTTGCAATACATTTTACCAGACTTTATATAATATGAAGATGCTGATGTCATATGTCACACATAATGATGGAATTCCCCATAGAGCCGCATGACGTTAGAAGTTACTAAAATACATTTATAATAAACACTGGGGATGTTATTGTGTCCTCCCAATAATTTCCAATAACTTCCAATTTGTCTTTGTGTCACTGCCAGTCTGCCACGATGATTTGAACTGTGAATTTCTAGCGTTCTAGCGGTTTTTTGTGGAACGGTTGGGATCTGTAGTCGTGGTTACGGTCCCATAGCACGGATGGACGCGGTGGGTGGAAATCACAGGTATTGCGGACTAGTTGAAATAAAAACCTCCCTTGCCTTGTGCGTGTGGTCGTTTTTCAGGTGACAAAGGGTTCCCTGGCACTCCCGGGCGTCAGGGTCTGCCCGGACTTCCTGGTTTTGGTGAGCAGAATAAAGGACTGCCCGGACAGCCTGGCTTCCCAGGGACCCCCGGTAGCCCAGGCTACCCAGGAGCTAAAGGAGAGGCAGGCATCATGGGCTTCCCTGGTCTGTCTGGACCTAGGGTAAGAGCACGCAGGCGCACACACACACACACACACACACACACACACTGCCCTCCACACCCTCCTATCAAACATCAGGCTCTTGAGCTCTACACAGTGTTGTTAGCTAAGCTGTTGCACCACAGTACGTCTACGTCGTAGGTGGTGCACTTCTTTCCCCTTGGGGTTGGACACATGCAGTATTTACTTATTTTCTCATCGTTTCTTTTCCATACAGTAGCAAATGACTGAAAACATTTTTTTTTATCAATTATCTTACAGAGATCCTGTATTTTCTTGATTTAAATCGATTTGAATTCTCACCAGCTCAAATCGATTTTAATACATTTACAGAGATTTAAAGATTTTAGTCTACTAAATCTTATAGTAGTACTAAAATGTATTTTTGGCAGGCCATGATGGCGTCGCAATGCCCGATTTATACTTGGCCCTGTGCCGAAAATAACAGATATACAAGCTCACACACAAATGGGTCTCGTTCACACTAAACACGTTTAATTTCTAAATGCTTTCGCTAGGGTGATGACGGAGGAGATGGTTTCCCTGGCAGCCCTGGAGAAAATGGTGTGCCTGGTGGCAAAGGTGAGTGGAAACTTACATGCACGCACGCACAGAATAACATAGCATCTATTAGGTTTTATTCACTCATCCACCCATCCATGCATTTGTTTTCCCAGGTGGCAGAGGAGAGTCGTTTTCGTATCCTGGAGGTCCGGGAGCTAAAGGAGCGGCAGGGGACCCTGGCCACCCAGGTAAAGTTTGCAGCATACTTCAAAAGTCTTACATTTTATTTTATTTTTTTCCCAGCTTGCTGAAGTCTCTTGGAGGATGAAATTCTTATACTTGTTATAATCAAATAGATGTTTTGATCACCGCACAGCTTAGAGTTGATTATCCCGCTTACATATGACCACTTACCAACGATTAAAATGTAAGGTTTATTCATATTTTGTGGCAATGTGCTCTTTAAATATAAACAATGCTTTGGGACTGTCTTTATGAATAAACATGACCTTATTTCTCCAACAAGAAGCTGTGGTAATGACCTAGAAACAAGTACCACCAATCAACTTTATTTTATACAGTACATGTCATGGTTTACATTAAGTGAAATTGTACAGATGCAGTGTTCATTTTGAAAGGAATGTTTTATTTAGTTTTAGTCTTTTGAACTAGTCATAGTTTTAGTCATCATAGCTTAGTTTTTATTTCGTTTTTTATTTGGTTTTCGTCTGTGAAAAAAAGGTAGTCAACAGCCCACTGAATCAACACTGCAACGAATGAAAAGTACCCAATGATCAGATGTGAATGAACTGTGTCCCCTGAACCCTGATTGGCTGTCTCTCTGAATGAACTGTGTCCCCTGAGCCCTGATTGGCTGTCTCTCTGAATGAACTGTGTGGCTTGAGCCCTGATTGGTTGTCTCTCTCATCAGGTGGCCGCGCCCTGGACGGTGCCCCCGGTGACGGCGGCTATCCTGGAGGTTCTGGCTACCCCGGAGCCAAGGGAGCTCCCGGTGATCCAGGAAGACCTGGACTGATGGGTGAGAGAGAGAGAGAGAGAGAGAGAGAGAGACCAAAGCCTTTGTTAACCCATTAAAGATTACCGTAGTTCACAATTTATTTTTAACTTATTTTCTATATTACTGAGCAAAGTAACATATTGAAGATGAAAGTGAGGGCAGAAAAGTGATTGGCCGGAATGACATTTGTGATGATTTGGTTGGTTGAGCATGGAATGTGATGTATGATGATGTATGATGATAAGAGCGCCCCTCACTTCACACAGGTGTGATTTATTTTATATATAGCCAATGCAAAAATCCAAAATGAAACGCTTTCCTGCTTTTAACGTGTTGTTGTGAACATCTCCCTGTCTCCTCACATCTTCAGGCTCCCCTGGCTTCCCGGGTGCCAAGAGCCTGCCTGGTTACCCAGGAGGCCCAGGTCTGGATGGTGGGCCTGGTGGGCCTGGACTCCCCGGAGGTCCTGGAACTAGTGGTGAGTCCAAATCTACCCATGCACGCACACGCACACACGCATACTGTATGCATTGCACATACAAACAGAACATAAGACGTGCATGCATGGATACACTACACACACATGCACACGCCTTGAGTCACCTAGGACCATTATATGCATCAATTGTACCGACAAAAAAAACGTGGACATTTTTCAAGAGTGGAGGAGTAAAGTAAAAGGAAAGGAAAGTATAATTGAAGAGTGTTATGTATTTTTAAAAGACGTAAAAAAGCAAGAACTAGTGTAAAAGCTAGATGTGTTTCAGTTTTGGGAGTTAAACTATGGAATAGCCTTAGTGATTGAAATTGGACGTCTCAGAGAAAAATAATTCAGGAGTACAGTTTTGAGTAAAACATTTTCTTTCTTTTTTCTCTTGCAGCATATTTTAAGGTTTTTAATATTAACATAACATATATATTGTTCAGGAGTGTAATGGATAGACAAAGAATAATCATTGTACGTCAGCCTAATCCTTTTTATCAGTCATTGAATTTAGATATTGTGAGTGAGTTGGTTGCAATTATGTACATTTGTGATGATGATTTCCTTGTTGTATGTCCACACAAGTGTGTTTTGATTTGTTGTAAACAAAGACCGAAAATAAATCATTCATTCATTCATTCATTCATTCATTCATTGTTTTTGTTTGGTTCTCCAGGTCTGCCTGGTCCCCCGGGTTTGGATGGACTCAACGGTCTGGGTGGACCTAAAGGTCTCCCCGGAACACCAGGTACCGCCCTCAATTTTCAGCACATAAAGGACCTTCATCACCTGATGAAGGTCTTTGGACCGAAGCGTGATCCCAATGATTTTAACAAAATGTTTCATTTGAAGACAGTGTTCTTTTTTTTGGCACTCGTTTGGTCCTCTCTCACGGAAATGTTTCAAAAATAGCATAATTAGAAGATCTACAACCTGTTTACAACACGTCACTTTGTGTTTGTTGATGCTTGTAGATCAGCTATTTCCCCTATTTTTTAAAATAATTTAAAGTTTAATATTATTAAATGTGTCAGTTATTTTTCATATCTTCCCTGTGCAACCAAACAGACCAAAGATACATTTAAATTTTATTCATATATGTTCTGATGTTGAATGCCAAAAACACAACTATTTTGTATGAGCATGTAACTGGAGGTCCCTTGCGGGTCAATTTGGTTTCATTTTATGCTCCCAAGAGTTAAAGTACTGTTAAACGTCTGCATTACTTAATTTACAAGTATACACAATTAGAGAATGTAGAAGAATTGTTATTTTGATCAACGTTTGCCTGTTATCTCTCCTATGGTACCAACATCAACACTGCATGGAATTGTGGTCAAAATCTTATCCAACGACAACAAAATATTCTTGGGTCTGAGAGGCTAAATGTCATCAAATGGTGGTCTGTGTGTCTCAAATGCAGAATGGATAATGAACCTTGATATGAAATGGGTTGAAAACCACTGATCTATGGGATTTCCACTTCCAGGTGGGAGTGGGGGAGGTCGCATGGGGACACCAGGCAACCCGGGATTCAAGGGAGAGAGGGGAGTGTCGTTTGCAGGAGGACCTGGCTACAATGGCGCCAAGGGAGAGCGAGGAAGCCAAGGTAAAGATGAAATAATCAAATTTCTCTTTTGGGTCTTTGAGAAACACTCTATACTTTCATACTTTTTTGTGTGTAGACATTCTAAAGCATGCACGTGTGTGCCAGGGCTGGACTGAGACAAAAATCCGGCCCGGATATTTTCATGGAATTTGGCCCAGACTGGCCCACCACAACCAGCGCGCAGATACTGACTTTTCGGGTCGATGCTCATACAAATACAAGTATTTGTATTTGTATTTGAAATACAAGCCCTTAATACCACCACATTTACAGTACAACATGAATGATACACAAGCAACACACAACTAATTTAACATTTGGCCCAGACCGGCCCACCAGAGGGTCGGCCCACGGGCATATGGCTGGTACGTCCTGTGGCCAATCCAGGCCTGACGTGTGTGTGTGTGTGTGTGTGTGTGTGTGTGTGTGTGTGTCTGTGTCTGTGTCGCCAGGTGGTCCTGGAGGTCAAGGTTTCCCTGGTCTACCTGGAGCTCGCGGTGTGACCATGGGTTCTGACGTTCCTGGTCCACTAGGAGATCCTGGTCTGCCCGGATTAGACGGAGAATGGGGTAAATATCAGCCATGCAAATCTGAAGACATTTCAAACGGATAAAATACATTGAACCATTCACAGATTATTATATCCGCCACAATGTAAGCATTTAGGGCCCTATCTTTATTAGCCATATTTTAGTATTTTGAAAAGACATTAGAATACCGGTAGTTCAACTAGCCGGTGTACATCGACACGTTGTGAGCTTATAGATGTTATAGATGTTTTTTCAAAATGGTAAAAAAAAGAAAAAAGGCAAAACATTGTTTAGGCATAAGGGTAAGGTAAGATAAGTACCTTAACACTTTGACTGCGGCCTGGTGGCCACAAGTGCTAAATAGTTTGCCGGAATTGGGGAGATTACTACGGTACTCAAGTTCTTCCGTTTTCCCCGCTCGGAGGAGGCTCGCAGACCTCCATTGTAAGAAAAGGCTAATGTTAGCATTAAAATCCAAACTCTGAACATCAGATGTCTGATCAGCACAACGGACAGCGGCGTAGTTTTCGAGTAAAGAGCTATAGAAGATCCTAATTCTAACAGTGAGCACGCTCTGTGCGTGCTGGGGAGAGCAACGCATTGCCTAGCAACCAGCTCAGGGCAAAAAGCAATTTTTCAGATCCATATAAAGCAATATAAAATTGGGCAACAGATGGCTATTAAAACACATATATACGTCAATAGCAGACAATGTGTTAACCCCCTCCCCTCCTCTCTACTCCTCTCGTCTTCTCCTCTCGTCCTCTCCTTTCCTTTGGTCCTCTCCTCCAGGTGTCCGTGGTCCTCCCGGCCAGGTGGGGTCTCCTGGACCTGGCTCAATCCAGGGAGACACAGGTGATTCTGGGCTTCCCGGCTTCCCTGGGACCCCCGGGTCGAAAGGAGACTCTGGGCGCCCTGGAAGTCCAGCACTCTATGGCGCCATGGGCTTCAAAGGTGAGGAAGTGCTTGATACATCACATGCTGACTGGACTTAATGCGGAATGAGTTTGTAGGGCGTATCCTTCATGTTAGTATGTAGTTCAAGGTTGTACTTTATTGGTACATCTCGTGTACAGGTTATTAAGAGTAAAACTTATTTTTGTTTGGCTTCCTTCAGACAATGCAGCAGTATAGAGATAACATAACATCAAACACAGCAAACAAAAGGATAGAATAATGAGTGCAAGAAAGAGCAAACGAAGAGTAAAAAAAAGAGTAACATATGTACATGTGCATGTTTTCCCTGTAGTAGCAAAGTTAGGTAAAGCTTATGTTCCATATATACAGCATAGAATAGTTTAGAAAGGTTCAATTCGACCATAATAGTGCAAGAGGAGTGTGTGTGTGTGTGTGTGTGTGTGTGTGTGTGTGTGTGTGTGTGTGTGTGTGTGTGTGTGTGTGTGTGTGTGTGTGTGTGTGTGTGTGTGTGTGTGTGTGTGTGTGTGTGTGTGTGTGTGTGTGTGTGTGTGTGTGTGTGTGTGTGTGTGTGTGTGTGTGTGTGTGTGTGTGGGGGGGGGGGGGGCTGTTTCCCGAGTCCTTCATAATTTATTCATAGTGGCAATAGTTGACGAATGTGCATACTAGAAGGGTCTTTGTAACACTGCCAGTGTAAATATTGTTCACTTTGGAAGTTTGTCATTCATTATTTTAATTCCGCCAGGATCAATATCTTGTTGTTTTATGTGTTATTTAATCAAACTAAAGTGCATTTCTGTGCAATCTTCTCTTCTAGGAGAGAGAGGCCTGGATGGCTATAGCGGAGGGCCTGGTGCCAAAGGCCTTCCTGGTGACAACGGTTACTATGGAGGCAAAGGACCCAAGGGACAACGAGGTAAAGTGGCAAATATTGTCTACATTTTAATCTAGATAAATAGATAAGTATACTGTATATTGCAGCTAGATATAGATGTAGCGACTTACACATTGTGTAAGACCAGAGTAAATGGCATGAACCCTAGTTAACTAGTGTTGTAGTACTCAAGTCCTTGACTCGTCTCGAGTCTGGTCTCGAATCCACATTTTAAACCCATTTAGGGCGGGAACCCGTTTTGGTGTTAGCATTACGTTATGCTTTAGCTATTGAAAAATAGCAGATCTACAAGCTCATAGCGCGACCACCGAGTGGCGCGCTACGAGCTTGTAGGTCTGCTATTTTTGAAAAATAGAAACATAGCTTTTTCAGAAAACTGTCAGGATGTAGAAGCCATTCTTAGAATCTGATCTCAGGTCAGAATGGGTTAATTTGACTTGGACTTGACTCTGTCTCGGACCAAGGGACTTGGGACTCTTCCCTCACTGAGTCCACTCGAGTCACTACAATGATTGTTGCGACCGTAGGTCGAGGATTACTACAACCTCACAGTGCATTTGCACTGCAACGAGTTGTGAGCTTGCAGATGAGCCATTTTCCGAATGATCCACATTTTGAAAACGTGTGAAATGGGACAATCTGCATAAAGAGTTTTTTTTTAACTTTTGGTACTTTGAGTATATTTTGATGGCAATACTTTTACCTAATTAATTTCTACCTTGTGATGATGCTAGTTAGTAAAAGAATCACCTCTGTCTAGAATAGATACTGTAACTGGTGGAAAGTAACTAAGTATTTTCTTTAGGTATTTGTATTTCCAATAAGTTTAGTGGAGTAAAACAGATCCAAATATTGTACTTTTACTCCACTACATTTATTAGAAAACTTTAGTTACTAGTTACTTTGTAGATTTCGATTATTATTACAAACATACATTAACCACTTCAGCTCTATAGATTTTGGCCATTTGAAAATAGCAATGTGAGCTTGTAGATCTGCTATTTTCAAAAGGTTTTTAGACATTTGAAATGGGACATCTGAGTACCTTTACTCTTGGTACTTTAAGTACATTTTGATACCAATACTTTACGGACCTTTACTTGTAATGGAGTATTCCCATATTGCCGTATTGATAGTGAGTACCTTTCCCACCACTGCGCAGCAGTAAATGTCCAGATGTAAATCCATTGCGTTGTTGTTGCAGGAGCCCCTGGTCGTAAGGGAATGCCTGGCTCTACCATGCCTCCCCAATCCGTCAGCACTCGCCACTTTGGAGACCATGGAGGCCACGGGGGAGACGGGCTGCCCGGCGATGCTGGGGAACCGGGTGGTCCTGGTATGCCCGGCCGACCAGGTGAGTCGGGGGGAAGGGGTTGCGAGCTTGTAGATCAGCTATTTTTCCAAGCTCAACACCCGAGCACAACAAAACATAAAATTAGGTTTTCTTTTAGTTCTACTGCATCTCTTCTGAACTAGTCCCTCCCTAACATCATCTTATCAATAAATGTATAGTCTTTAAGTTTAGTCATCGCTGTATTCGTTTTCATTTAGTTTTCGTCAGTGAAAAAAGGTAGTTGACGGACATTTTCCGTCATAGTTTTAGTCGACGACATCAACACTGCAAACAACACTGTTACTATTCAGAACGTTTTTTTAAAAGAGAGAAAAACAAAAAAAGAGAAATAAAAGAATCTGTGTACCAATGGATCTGTTATTTAGTCACAAGCTCTTTCATTCATACTATCATGTGATCATTTCCCTTGCTCCAGGTGCTAACGGACGCCCCGGTGCTGCGGGTCAGCTTGGTAGGATGGGTTCTGCTGGTTTGTCTGGACCTGTTGGAGATGGTGGACCCCCTGGATTCCCTGGACCCACTGGAGAAGCAGGTCTCTCTCTCTCTCTCTCTCTCTCTCTTTCTCTCTCTCTCTCTCTCTAAAAACACACAAAAACAAAACATGAGGGTGTTCAAAATAGACCCTTACAGGTCTGTAACTGAGAGTGTACAAATGGAACCAAATGGACCTTTGTGCGATCATTTGGTTCCATTACACTCAGAGTTGTGGGTTTTTTTTAAATAAAAACGTTTGAGGACCACTGATCTCAAAATTTAATCTCCCCTCCAGGTTTTCCCGGTAAGCCTGGCTTGCCTGGTGCCCCAGGCGGTGTTGGCCGCAGTTCCAGCATCGGCTACACCCTGGTGAAGCACAGTCAGAACGACCAGGTTCCCATGTGTCCTCAGGGCATGGCTAAACTCTGGGATGGATACAGTCTGCTCTACGTGGAGGGACAGGAGAAAGCTCACAACCAGGACCTTGGTATGAACTCTAGTTATTTATGTGATGTTGTTTTGGTTTTTTGAGGCACTCCAACCCACCTGGCTTTGTCCCCCGTGACATCACGTGGCAGAACCGAGTCTATGGCTCTGCCATTCATGCCCCCTGTGACGTCATGTTTGTGCATGCCTCAAAGGCGTGCCCCTCACTTCACACAAGTGAGGAGCTCCAGTGAGGAGCCCCCACCGGGAGGACGTAGAGCTAACCTCCGTCCTACACCTCCCACCCAACACTCCCTGCTGATTGGTGCCGCACCCCAGCCCGTGGGAATACTTGCAGCAAACACTAACCTCAATCTTAACCGGCCACGTAGATCGCTAACCTTAACCTCAGTCTTAACCGGCCGCGTAGGTCGCTAACCCTAACCTCAGTCTTAACCGGCCATGCCTCAGTCTTAACTGGCCACATAGGTTGCAAACCCAAACCTCAGTCTTAACCGGCCACATAGGTCGGACTAACGGGAGGCCGTACTTATGGGCAGTCCATCAAATATCACCCTCTCTGCTGGCTTTCCTCCCGCCCTCCCCCAACATTTTATGTGATGGTGTTGACATGTTAGCTTCATTTATGAATACAATTTCATGACGTAAATATGACCCAAATAGACCCATCACTTTTCCAACCCGGAAGAAGGGGTGAAAGAGGGAGTATGCGCTGGGTGAGCAACTCCATGCAATTGGATGGGAGGGGATTTCCGGTGCCCTCTATTATTTTTTAACTCTATGATACTAACACCCAATGCCGATTCGTTCAATCTAATTCACAATGTCCCCCCCTGTTGATAGTTTTAATTACATAGCTCACTCTTGCCCTCTTTCTTTGTTACTTACTTTTCCTTTTGCGCTCTCTCACACTCTTTTGTTCTCTCTCTTCCTCCCTCCCTACCCAGGTCTAGCCGGTTCCTGCCTCCCTCGATTCAATACCATTCCATTCCTGTACTGTTCGCCCAACGAGATCTGCTACTACGCCAGCCGCAACGACAAGTCCTACTGGCTCTCGACCACCGCTCCCATTCCCATGATGCCTGTGGGAGAGCACCAGATATCACAGTACATCAGCAGGTAAGCTGGTCTCCGTGGGCGGTTATGAAATTACAGAAGTTTAAAAAAGCATCAGTGGGGGATTTAAAATTATCATCTTATTTTAAATATGTATGTATGTATGTATTTGGTTAAAATGGGTAGGGTTTAAAAAAAGGCAAGAGTTTGCTCTGGTGCACTGGCCTAAAAGTGGGTCCTTAAAAACTGCTAAAACTTCTGAAATGTATGTATGTAGGTACTGTATGTATGTATGTATGTGTGTATGTATTTAAAAGGGGGGCTTTTTTGTAAAAAGCCCAGCCCACAATACCTCCATATATTTAAAAATAATTCAAAATAGGGTTACCAGTGAAGGGCAAACTGCCTATTCACTGGGGACTATGCAAGGCAGAGGCGTCCACCCCCCTGAGTCCAAGTTAGACTAGACCGCATACCTAAATGTATGTATGTATGTATTTGGTTAAAATGGGTAGGGTTTAAAAAAAGGCAAGAGTTTGCTCTGGTGCACTGGCCTAAAAGTGGGTCCTTAAAAACTGCTAAAACTTCTGAAATGTATGTATGTAGGTATGTATGTGTGTATGTATTTTAAAAGGTTTTTTTTTTGTAAAAATCCCTGCCCGCAATACCTTCAGATATTTAAAGATAAGTCCAAAATAGGGTTACCAGTGAAGGGCAAACTGCCTATTCACTGGGGACTATGCAAGGCAGAGGCGTCCACCCCCCTGAGTCCAAGTTAGACTAGACCGCATACCTAAATGTATGTATGTATGTATGTATGCAAGTATGTATGTAGCCTATGTATGTATGTATGTATGGGGTTTATATGGATTTGACCCTATAAACTATAAACCTTGAACTGCATTCAAGGACGCCCCCCACATAATTATATTAGTCCTGCCCATCCTAGTGGGGCAGGCTAGACCCGGCCTTGCTTTAACCCTGAATTGACCGATTTGTTCTTTGAGAGCTGCTGTTTTGACCCTGTTACTGATACTGAGCACTCTGGGATGACCTGTGCAGGTGTTCGGTGTGTGAGGCTCCATCCATGCCAGTGGCCGTCCACAGCCAGGACATGACCATCCCGACCTGCCCCCCAGGCTGGAGGAGTCTGTGGATAGGATACTCCTTCCTCATGGTACGTCATACAGCAGTGATTCTCCCACTTCTTTCCATGTGAAGGATCCTCAAATTCAAAGCATAATATACATACAGGTGGTTCCTAACATTCAGGAAAAACTACTATTTAGACCAGCCATATTATTATACACGTTATGAGCTAGTAGATCTGCTATTTGTGCTGTTAAGTTGGTTATCGTTTTTTATTTGTAACGCTTTTTTTAAAGCGTTGTTTCTTTGCTGTTATTTCCAATAGTTTAAAATGTAAAATTTATTTTTTTATATTTAATACTACCGTATACTAACCCTATAATAACCCTGCTTCTCAGTGTTGATTTCGTGCTCTAAAACTATGGTGAAAAATGTCACGGCCCGCCAAAGATAGATTTTAGTCGTCAAATCAACTATAGATATTAGGGCCCTATTTTCATCAGTGCCTTATCCCTTATCCCTGAACTTCTTTGCTTTTTTACTATTTTGAAAAACATTCTTAAATAGTTTAACTACTAGCCTGTCTACATCCACACGTTGTGTAGATCGGCTTTTTAAACTAGGGTTTTCAAAATAGTCCAAAAAGGCACTGGCAAAAATAGGGCCCTTAGTCAACACAAATCTTATGATATTTAGTCAACTTAAAACCAGACGGTGACTAAAGTATGACTGTATATTATTCATACTACGACTAAAACTAAATAAAGATGTTGCTGTCACAATCAACAGCACACAGCGGCCGGTGCGGAGGGCGGTGGCCAGTCGCTGGTGTCGCCCGGCTCGTGCCTGGAGGACTTCCGCGCCACGCCCTTCATCGAGTGCAACGGCGCCAAGGGCACGTGCCACTACTTCGCCAACAAGTACAGCTTCTGGCTGACGACAGTGGAGCCCAACCGGGAGTTCGGCCACTACCCGCCACAGCAGGAGACACTCAAGGAGGGCCAGCAGCACGCCAGGGTCTCCCGCTGCCAAGTGTGCAGCAAGCTCTTGTAGTCGTCGGCGTACCTCCCCCCCCCCCCCCCCCCCCATGGCTGTCACGATCACAAAGTTTAAGGTGACGATTAAATTGTCACACAAATAATTGCGATTAACGATTTAATTGTTGTTTTTTTTGCATTGAACATTGGAACGTTTACAATTTGTATTTCCGTTTGCCATTTAGGCTTCGTGATCACAAATTGCACAGGGCAGATATGACAATATAGCTTCAATATACAAAGAAATCACTTTCCAAAAAGTGTACTAAACAGCGGAAATAGTTGAACTACAAGCTTACAATGAGTCACAAAGTGACATAAGCGTGTATTTCTGCTATTTAAAAAAACAAAAATCAACATGGAAACGAGTGATTATGCAAAAATAATTGCGATTATCTCAAATAATTGTGACAAAAAAATGTGACAGGCCTAGTCCCCCCCCCCCCCCCCGCCCACCAGGCGATACGTGGAGGAGAAGTGGAGGAGGGAAAGGTCCATGGACAGAGATGAGAAGAGAGACTGAAAATATATTGAGGTGGAGGAACACCTCAAAGAGATGAATAAATAAATGACACAAAACAGAGAGAGTTGGTGATGGCATCGTGACGAGAATATAGAAAGAATATTAATAACACACACGCACGCATGCACACACACACACACACACACACACACACACACACACACACACACACACACACGTTTGCTAAATGGCTAAATTGTTATTGTAAATTGTCCGCACATCTACAGTACATACATACTTACATACATTTGACTGAAATAAAATATGCCCCTCTCCTGCTGGTCTCTGAATTGGGGGGGTGGGGGGCTTGAGAATGTGTTTTCCATGCTCGTTAGGAATTGCAGAATATAATGGAGGAGAAAGGGGAGACGGGGTGTGATTGCTATTTTAGTAGATGAGAACTGACACTTGGTGCTATTGTTTTATGTTATGTGATTTGACTTCATGTTTAAGTTTTCTTTTTTTTCCCCCTTTTTTTCCGAGAGTCAATCTCGGCTACCTCGGAGATTGCCAGCCCATTGGATAGCACCACATCGCTTTTACACGCCACACCTCCACTCCATGCAATTAAGCTTTCTTAATTAAGCTTCAATTAGTCAATTCAGATATTGTGGATTACATAGATATATACATTCAGCCATTAAAATGATTACACCACTACCATAACAACTGTTGCCGTGACAAATGATTATCTTTATTTAAAAGATACAGTAGATGAAATCATCCCGTAGGTCGTATGTCATATAGACGTATATACAGTATGATTCTATTGTATTTTGATTCAGTACCTCAACTTATTTTACCCATAACTTTTCAATCTTACCATAGCTCACTCATGATCCCTATATTCTCTATTTTTGGTGCTACAATAACCTGGTTATCAACTTGAAAAGCGGTAGCAAAGTATGTTGTTTTTTTCTTTATCAAAACATTAAAAAAAAACACAAACTAGCACTTTCTCAAAGAAGCAAAGCAACAACTAGTTCCAGTAATGACAGACTTTCTATAATAGAACCCTTTCGTGTGTATTGGGAACATGTTGCACTGATGTGATTCACTATAATGGGTTGTAAGCAGAAATAAGGCAATGCGAGGGGTATACAACTGATCATTTAATGTCACCACGATTAATATTTCAAAATATTTTACCATACAACATTTCCCCCCCGCCAGAAACGGTGATCCAAATGGTGTTTGTAATTTAACTGGCCTTGCCTTGTGACCATTCCTAATAATTGCTATTTTAAGTCATTCACTTGTTCTTACTATCTTCACCTCTAGTAACTGTGGCGCAAAAGCTCACAGCTCATTCTTTTCTCCATGTGACCAAAATAAGGGCCATCTGACAGAAATCACTGCTTTAATCACACATCCCAACTCGAGCCAAAACTGAACACACACTAAATGCATTGGGAAGGAATTTAATCTGCTTCAAATATAGGACACACTCTGCTAGAATGTTTTTGTTGTTGTACATAGTGCTTATTGTCATGCTTATTAGTCAGCAAGGTATGTCAAATGCAAAGGTCTATCATGTCTATGTCGTCGTAATTCCGTGTTCTTTGCTTTTATCTGTCCCTGTATGATTTCACTGTCATTGGATAAAAGAGGTGCTAGAGGTGTTCCGTTATCACATCATTGATATTACATACAGTATTATGGTCATATCCTCAACATGTGAGTTGCAGTAAGCATCCTAATGTTTTCTGTGTTTTGAGGACATGTGCCGCTGCACACAAGTAGGGGTGCAACAGTTGACCGAACTAATCAGAATTAAATTGATTAGAGGATATAATCTACAATTGATTTTCTAAAATAGCAATACGTAAGCTTGTTACAGCTATTTTTGCACGGCCACACTGCTGTACGAACAAGTGTTAAATAGGGCTTAAGTGGTTAATCAGACTAATCGATTTAGTCAACTATTATTATCATTTGGAATTTGCTTGCGTTGGTTACACACAAGTGAGTGGTATTTCAGATACATTTTTTGCTTAGGTATCAGTTTAGTGTTTAGGATATTATGTGACATTTGTGCATATGGGGCCAGTCCCTCATAAATTATCCCAGGACAGTGAAAGCTACATTGACTTGTTAACCACTATATGGCCTTTGTGTTTAGCACATAGCTCTTTACCGGTTGCCCTAAGGTTTATCACTACACATTTTATTTCCTTTTTTTATTTTTATTTTTCTCCTCCCCTCGTTACTGTCTGTCTGTTTGTAATCTAGATTGTAATTATTTTTACCTTAATTCACTGTATTATCCCCTGGCTTTCTGGGTGTATTTACTGAAATATCTGGGGAGGGAATGGGTTGAACAAGATATGTACATTCAATAAAATGCCTTTAGGATTATGTTTTTTATATTGAAAAAGACAAAAGAAAACAAATGTCATTCACCAATTATTGCAGACAAGTTAAAAGAGAAAAAAGGTAATCTTATTTCTAATGTCTACTTTGCTCGTTTGATTCGATCATGTTAGCACAAAAATTGTGAAACTGGAGGGGTCAGAACTGAATTATGCAATGATACACATTCTATTCTTCTATGTATACTGAAAGTGCCTATATGAGACAGAAAAAGAATATGCAATTTTCCTCAAAGAGGATCTTCAGCCACAATTGGTGATGACATGACTGATACTGTACTGTCTATTTTTTGTGCTCATGCAACAGTATGAAATAAAGTATCAAACGTAACTGAGAATATTTATTTTATAGCAGAGCATTTCTGTTTGTAACGTTTCCTCTTTAAAATATTTTTATTAGGGAAAATATTTGCCAGAGACAGAAATGTATAATTTTTTATCATCAGCATAGGACTGATAGGAAATGTTATGTTGTTGAAGGATAGACCCAACCCAAGTGTAAGCATACAGATTGAACAGGTACATTGTTGTTGTCGGGAGGAAACCACCTAACTCCATTTAAGGTTGCATAAATCAGTGCTATTGAACACGCTTTATGTCTGTTGGTTAAAAAAATATTGAACCAATGAAAAGTAGTAAATGGACAAAACCTCCTGGACCCACAAACTGTCTGCTAAAGCAACTAACTCCACCACCTCTCCCCCTCTCATGCAAGTAATTGTCTTGACAATATAGTCATAACAACACCATATTATATTTGATGAGGCAGTATTGCTTTGTTTTCTAAATATATTTTTAATTTCCTGAAAAATGAACATGTTGGAGTTAGGTGATTTGCTATATGAAATCAAATGTCAGTCTTGCATGTATTATTCTCTCTAATCATTTTCCCAAAGAATACAATTTCACACATTTGTAAAATTTCAATTAATTTAATTTGTATTATTAGATATACACAATATAAGAATGTACAAATCATATATGGCATTAATGGCAGTTATTATAAATAACTGATTAATCTGATTAATAATAGGAGTTAGCAGATAAACACAATATGCAGAATGTACAAATCATGAATGGCAATCAGAGTACAAATGATATGGCAGCGCAAACTCGTCTGCCCTCTCAATACAAATTGCTACATAATTCAAATCCGAAGTGAGTTTGTCCTTGAGAAAGTGGATCCCGACTGCGCCACTGGGTGGTCCTCCTCAAGACTTCACCCATAGACATACTGTATATTATGATCTCACCAACCACCACCAGTGTTGCCATGTCCGCTTATTATACGCGACATTGGGCTCGTTTTTCTGTAATATTTACAACTAAATATTTTAGTTGTGGCCTTGTGGGTTGCGTTTTTTGGGGGGCGGGGCTAAAGCCTTAATTGTTTCCTCATGTTGTTTAAACAACGGTTACATTTTGCCGATCTACAAGCTCACAGCAGCGCGTCGCATCGCGTTGTGATGATGTAGATCTGCTATTTTATTTATATGTTTATTATAGGGCTTTTTGGGCTTGTTTTCCTGGCTTGTTTCTCTCACACAATCTGGCAACACTGACCACCACCACAACAAGCAGCCTGCTCGAAACGAAGCGACGTGTTTAATATAATATTTTTCTATTGAATTGGGAACCCACCAACAGGTTAGACATTACATGTTGTCTGTGTTTCAAACAATGCGCTTGTTTAAATTCACATGGCTCGAGGAGCTTGTTTTGGGGCTAGATAGACGACTATAGCGTTAGCAGCATGCTAACGGGCGTTAGCTCAACTAGCTAGCTTTATTTCGACCCGACATCAACAACATGTTGTGTGTTTATGTTGGCATTCTTCTAGAAACGTTAAACGTGTCACTGTCACCAAATCAGACAGTGAGGCCAGGGCAGCCAAGAACATTAGTCCAAACATGTCATGTTTTGCTTGGTTTTCTTCTCGTAACTAACGTTTAGCGAGTTTTCTAGTCATATTCATGGGTTCTGCGGCTCTGCCTAAGAATAATCATGATACACATTAGCCTGGGATCAAATTAGGACTATATCATAGATCGGTGGTTTTCTTAGTTTCAACCCTTTTCATATCAAGGTCCATTATTTATTCGACATTTGAGCCACGGACCACATTTGATGAGATGTACCCTCTCAGACCCAATGCTTAGTTAAGAATTTGTCAACAACAATCCCATACTGTATTGATGTAGTACCATAGGAGAGATAACCACTGATTTCAGTCATTTGGATTCCATATAGTACCCTACCCCAGCATGTCTTCTATGGCAGTGGTTCTCAAACTTTATCATATCAAATCGATACTTGTTACCCCCAAGGACCCTCAGAGAGAGAGATTTTTAGTTACCTGTACTATATTTTCACCTGTACTTTTAGATTTTTCCTGTACTTTTAAACAGAGAGAGAGAGAGAGAGAGGAGGTAAAGTGTCTAGTTATAGTGAGAGTTGAGGGGGCCCAAGGGGGGTCATCAGCCTCTGTTGTTTGAGTGTGCTAGGTCGTTACTACAACAAGAACAACAACAACAGATCCATCATCCACCTGTTGGTGGCGTTGTAACTGGCCAATGCGAAAAGGGTGGGATATATTCCTCAGCCTAGTATGAAAGTCTGTGAAAGATTCCATGTGAATTGCCCACTGCCTTCATGATCCACCTGTTGGTGGCGCTCCTGTTCTCCTGTTGAAGTAGAAGCTATTTCAGAGTTAATATTTTCAATGCCAATCTGGACATAATCAACCAGCTGTCCCAAAGATTAATTAGTATGCGCGAGACCTCTCTCATGTTTGAGTCTCTGCGTCAACCATCTTAATTTCAAGGACCCCCAGTTTGACATGCATTAGGCCTCAGATCCCCATTTAATGGCATTTCCATTTCTGGAACCCCAATTTATATTGTGCAATATAAATGGAACCAAATCCATTTGTACGCTCTCGGAGTTAAAGACACATAAGGGTCCATTTGGTTCCCATCTATCATTTAGCTAAGGACCTCTTGGGACTCCCTCAAGGACCCCTGGGGGTCCCCGGACCCCACTTTGAGAACCACTGTTCTATGGAAGCAAATGTTGCACGTCAAAAATAGGCGATTAGTTTTGTTTTCTTAGTGTTTTATGACTATGAGAACAGCAGGAACATGAGTTCTTTAGCATGATAATATATACCACCTAAACATCATAATTCTACATGTTGTACTAATTGTTTAGCAACCAAAGCTCTAGTGTATTACTCTAGTCTAGTGTAACTATTTATTACAACCACCAAAAACAAGTGCAACACGAGATGTAGCCTCTAGCGTATTGGCTTCATTGACAGTCTGAGATTGCTGTCAATGCAGATCTTTGTGTCCTCCCCTGCAGTGTCTGGACCTCAGAATGGGTCTCGCATATTATAGTCCATTAGTGATTTCCACGCTCATGTGTCGTTAAAAGTTTATTACTCCTTGTTATCCTCTTAAACAGAGTTTTCCATGATCTCCTTCCCAGCCAAACCCATTAAGATTAGAAAGTATTGAAAAGGCCTGCTGGATTGGATACCTCTTTTCAACCTATTAAGACCCTGAAAGCATCTGTGTCATTTTAGATTGTATCCATATACTTCGGCTATTCGTAAATAGCAGATATACAATGGCGCGTCACTTTGTGCCACACGGCCTAGCCGTGCACTGCAGAGGAATCAAACCCCAGGCAGTCTCCATAGTTGTGGGCAGGTACTTGACCCACGCTGTCGCCACTCTGCTATACCATCTTAATCATGCACAGGCTGCTCCTACATACTGCACCTTCCGATCGTTGAAAACGTCTTCCGTCGTCTCTTCTCCACCAGGTACGCTGGAATTTTCGGACACCCACTCGGACATGTCGTATGTGTTCATCAACGACTCGTCGCAGACCAACGTGCCCCTGCTGCAGGCCTGCATCGACGGAGACCTGACCTTCGCCAAGCGCCTCCTGGAGACGGGATGCGACCCCAACATCCGCGACAACCGCGGCCGCACCGGCCTGCACCTGGCGGCCGCCCGCGGCAACGTGGACATCTGCCGCTTCCTGCACAAGTTCGGCGCCGACCTGCTGGCGACGGACTACCAGGGGAACACGGCGCTGCACCTGTGTGGCCACGTGGACACCATCCAATTTCTGGTTTCCAACGGGCTCAAGATTGACATCTGGTAAGAGAACGGATGAACCTGTCTGTTAATCAACCTACCTGCCTGTCTGTCTAGCTGTCCATCTGTGTACCTACTACCTACCCAGCAATATGTATGTCTACCTAACCTAGCTACCTGTCTTATCTGTTTGTCTGTCTACCTAGCTACCTCTCTGTGTCTCTGTGTACCCAGCAATATGTCCTTCTACCTACCTAGCTATGTTGCTATATATGATGGTATCAGAGACACCTAGGGCCTAGGCTGTTTTTTTATCTGTGTTTGGCCAACAGAATGTCTTATCGTCACATTCTGACACAGCTAATCCGTTAGTGAATGCTTGTATACGCGTGCCACGGAGCAGATTCCATTAGGAATAGCTGCGCTAGCGCTGGGCAGGTGAGGCAGTAAAGCACAAAGACAGTCAAAACAAATGTGTCCATTGGGAGAGTTAATTGGCATTATGACCAAATTAAGAGAAAAAAGGGGTGAATATAATTGGCTACTCAATTATTATATATATATTTTTTAAATATATATTGACCTTGAAAATGAAAAGAATACACACTTAAGCACTTTCAGTTTAATTTAGAATAATACAAAAATGCAGATCTACAAGCGAGCTTGTAGATCAGCTATTTCTGCAACACTGGTGCACAAAGAAGTAGTGCAGTAATTTACGAAAAACGGGTTGACACCAGCAAAAGAACAACAACAGTGGGGTTAGTTAGTTCTGACGTTTTGACCCTGACGGCGTCACAACCTCTCTCTCCCTCGTGGCTCTGTCCCTGTAACCGTAGCAACCATAACGGCTCCACCCCCCTGGTGCTGGCCAAGAGGCGCGGTGTCAACAAGGACGCCATCCGTCTGCTGGAGGGGCTGGAGGAGCAAGAAGTGAAAGGCTTCAACCGAGGACCCCACTCTAAGCTGGAGACCATGCAGATGGCCGAGAGCGAGAGGTAAGGATGGAGGGATTAATGGATTCAAGTTTTCAGTCGCCACGACTGATTTCAGTCATTTGGATTCCATACAAGCCAACATTGTCTTCTTTGAAAGCATGTCACACACCAAACAAAACAGATCTACAAGCTCACAAAACGTTGCACTGCTGCATGTTGTGAGCTTGTAGATCGGCTAGTTATTTTAAGACGAAAGAGGGTTTGAAATGGTCAAACTAACAATAGAATACATGTTAAGAAGCATCTTCCATAAACATGAATGGTCTCGGAAATGCCATGAATGCAAAAAGGCAAAGCCTCAGCCTGTGATTTCTCCAACCGGTTGGCTGTAATGTAGCACAGTAGCAACTGTTGAATGATAATACCTAAACATAACATATTCGGTCATGATACTTTATTTCTGCTTTATTCCATGGAAATTGTACGTCGCCACATTAACCCATTTTGGGCGGGAACTTGCTTTGGTGTTAGCATTATGTTATGCTTTAGCTATTGAAAAATAGCAGATCTACAAGCTCTTAGCGTGCCACCAAGTGGTGCGCTACGAGCTTGTAGACATTTTTTTCAGAAAACTGTCATTTTCAAACAGACATTTTTAGAATCTGATCTCAGGTCAGAATGGGTTAATGAGTCACGTCGTAACCTGCTTCCAATCCTGCCCTCAGTGCCATGGAGAGCCACTCCTTGCTGAACCCCAACCTCCAGAGCAGCGAGGGCGTGCTGTCCAGCTTCCGGACCACGTGGCAGGAGTTCGTAGAGGACCTGGGCTTCTGGAGGGTGCTGCTGCTGCTGGTGGTCATCGCTCTGCTCTCGCTGGGCATCGCCTACTACGTCAGCGGAGTGTTGCCCTTCTCCGCCGGCCAACTGGAGCTGGTGCACTGAAGCCGAAAAAAAGGGGGGCTTGTTGTTGTGGGGGTTGTTAATGATTGGCTCGAGCAGATGGGGAGGAGGGTAGTAAAGGACAGGGAGGGACATGAGTGATAGCGGCGCCGGCTTTGGATGTTATCAGACGATTTAATCTCCGTCATCAGCCGTTATCGACACCGTTCAATGCAGCCAGTATGGAAATTGCCACATACTGACGTTGTTGTCAGCCATTGTCCTATGTGGCGTTGGTCACGTCGTCCGACTGTTACTAACCATAGCGGCTAAATCTAACCCTAAACTCAGTCTTAACTGGCCACATAATTCCATTAACCTCATAAGTCCGTTTCACAATGTTTTAATTTCGGCGGTAGACTTTCACTTCCGCATTTCCTCGTCGCCTACTTGGGGTAGGCATTATGTGGAAATGTCCATACTGGCTTCATTGCATGGTCCAGATAAGAACATACTGGAGATTATCGGTTGATAACATTCGACAAGAAGGAGGAAATGAATGAGGTTCTGATTTGTGGTTTGAGGTGGTGCCCTGATGGGCGGATAGAAGAACGATGAGAGAAGACAGACGGTAGGAGTAAATACTGTTTTTGGCTGTATTTACAGTGTTTTTTTGTTTTTTTTTAGTTTTGTCGCTTGGCCCCTGGGCTCCTGAACCGGTACCAGTACACAATTTATACAAGCTCGCATCCAGGGGTTTGAGGTTGCGCAGGTTCAGTTGTGAACCACCCTCCTGTGTCGGTAGCGTGACACTGGTCCCGACCGCTCATTAGTCCAAACCCAAACGCGGACGCTACGGGGTGAGTCTTAACCGGCCACGTCGTAGTCGGACTAATGCACAGTCCCCCCTTAACCACACCAAACCCATACCTCAACTTCACCATCGCTAGCCTATTGCCTAAATACAACCATTGATAAACTTACATCATTCTAAACACAACCACAGAAATGTGACGGTTTCGAGGTTCGCTCCGCTCAGCTGTGGCTGGTCATGGGATTTATAGTACTGCCAATTCAGGAGCCACTAGGTTTTCATTTTTTTTGTACCTCTTTGTGGCCCAAACATGTTGTGGCCTGGCGCTCTGAACACAGTAAAGGAAAACCTCTGAGATGAATGGGATGGCAACAAGGTCAGTTTTTTTGCAGCTGCTGCTAATTTCCGAGCCTGATTATGAGCGTAATGGAGTGCACTCCATAGGGAGACAATTTGGTTAATTTCCAGTTACTAATGCATAATTTCAGAATGCAGTTCTGTTTGTTGTGTGATCACTTACCATAAGCATGAATGACGTTTGATGTTAATCACCTGCTCCTTTTTCTCAGAGGACGGAGGAGGAATGCAGTCTATAAACGGTGATCAATGTAGAGTAAAGAGACGGTAACCATCTCCAGATCCCAAAGGGGAATGGAAAGAAAAGTCTCATTCATATTCATTATGCCTCATTCATAATACTAAATACTAAATATAAAAAGGGGGTTCCTCCTACTAAACAAAATAATTTTCGAGATCTCTGGAGGAATGGTGGTAATTTGTAATGGTTGCCAAGTTTTAGAGGAGCAGAGTGGCGCCCGGTTGGGAGCCTCTACAGCGGTGCCTGTTGGGTACTGGCTTACTTGGAACGATGCACGTTGGAAATGAATGCCCCACCCAGATATTATGTCTGTCTTTTTTATGCCCATATATGGAATTAGTTGTAAGGCATGGCCATATATGGAGACAAGTGTAGTATACAGAAGTTAGAATGATGTCAGAACAGGCCAGCTTATGGACACTGGGCAGGGAGGGGCCTGTCCAGAGCCCGGGCAGAGGCCTTTTGGGGGGTGGGGGGGGGGTTCTGAACAACCATGGGTCCGACTGACTCAATACTGCGCGGGCACTGCACTCCTTGTGGTGTTGTGAAACGCCTGTCGAATTTGATGTCGGTGGGACGAATGGTTCTCCAGTTACGTGCATTACAACCGTACACACACAGACAGACAGAGACGTGGTGCATTTATAGTTAGATGTAAGGAGTTAACTTCTTTGATATGACAATGAAGATAAGTATGATTTCTCTGGTTTCTGCTATGGCCTGTGTAGAATGTTAGTCTGGTTCATTTCGGTCCTGAAATCATGCCATGCTTACACAGAAGCAAGTTAAAAGTGATGATGTGCATTGAGTAAATGCACAATTGTATTGTACCCTTTCGGCTAAGTAATGGCAATAGAGGACATTAGAAGCATTTTAAATTCCTTCACTTAGCGGGGTGCATACTTAGTTTAGACTAGTCATTGGTTAGACATGGGTTAAGGTTAGGTTTAGGTGTGCTGCCCCGTGGGAGGTTAGGGTTAGGGTGAGGGTTTGAGACCAAAAACTGTCTAAACGAAGTACTGCACCCCACTTAGCAAGTCCATTTTTAAGAGCAGTCAAAAGAGGAAACTTTTTTTAGTTTCCGTTTTTCTTTATTTTGCTCTAACCATTAGCAGTAGACCCTGCTTATACTGTACACTAGCATTTAAATAATTGTGTAATAAGTGTTTATTTTAATAAGGTGTGTGGCGTACCAGATGGGTGGGCATTACTGCATCTGGACTAGCCTGGTTAATAAACCAGACCGAATCAGCCGTTGGCAAAAAAAAATTGCCTACCGGCGGATTTCGGTCTGGAGAGGCTCAATTGTACGCCCATTTTCTACACGCGAAAACGTGTGCGCCCAATAGGGACACGGTATGCAATATGGGCGGGCTTTGGTACAGTGACGTTCAATGCTTGAGACCTTTGACTGACAGTAGCTCTGACCAATTGCGTCAAAGAGAAAATGTTTCCCTGGAAATGAAATCCAAGCTGAGCCTCCCCAGACTAATATCCCGCGGATCCGTGCGATATTAGTCTGGTTTATTAACCAGGCTACATCTGGACATGGTTGGGTAATTTGGCAATCATGCAAACCTTCACTGGCTTAATTTGCAGATTTGTTTCTGCATAGCCTCTTTGGTGTTGACTGCATTGTCATTAGGTCAGGTCCCAATAATCTGGGACGAAGTATGGTGCAACAAGTATTGGCATTATTTGCCAGTGCTCTTTAGCCAGGTATGACACTATTTGAATTGGGAAGAGTCACTTTATAATCTTAACTTGTGTCCTTTGTTATTCCTCTCCAATACAGTGGTTTTCACTGTCAGTTCTGCATACCAAATATTTGGTTTTTGAAATGTAATATCGGGTCTAAATGAGACTGATTAGACTGAAAGATCTGACCTGACACTGATAACCATTTGCTACTTTATGTCCTGTTACAAGCTGTATTGTGCATTGCTAATATTGTTTTTTTCATGTCGTTTTCCTTTCTTTTGTAATTATTGTAGTTTCTTTTTACCATGATTCCTAAACGGCAAAGTTGTCCTACAGGCTGATCTTTTGTATGTACGATACATTTATTATTTATCAATAATTTTCCATCCTGTAATGACACAACGTTGCTATCTTTATATTATATGTAATTCTGTAGAAATTAATGAACTAATTATATGTAAAATGTAATGTCTCAGATAACTGAACATTGACTGACTGACAGGTTGAACTGCACGGTATTGTGGCTGTTGCTGGCCACGTTTGTTTTGGGTTTTATTTTGTACACCGGAAAGTACAGAGGTAGAATAGCACCTTGACTGTGTGCCTTTTTGAAGGAGAGCAAACTTTAGAGCATTTCAGTGCTGATATTCCCACTGGAAAAAGCATGTCACTTCAATACAGTAAAAAATCATTCATGTCATAACTCATATATGTGCACGTTAAGTTGGGGAAAAAAGAAAAAAAATCTTTCATTTAATGGGAGCAGCTGTTCCATTTGTATGTTTGTTTTTTGCATATTTTATTTGATCCTATTGTAATTGTAAACCATGTAGATTATTATTATTTTGCTAAAGCTCTGCAGAACATTTTTTCCCTTTTTTACAAGTCTTGTAGAATTATAGAATAATCGATTTTAGGTAAACTCATGAACCAATGTCTAAAGAATAATAAAATAAAACGGATTCTGATCTACAGGTAGCACATGTTTATTCATTGCAATGGATATATTGCACCAGAACTAGCTATAATTTAGTTTACATAGTAGGCCTATGTAGTCCCTGGGTGTGGGATTTACCATAAATTGATTGCACTCGTATTGTTATATTATTTGTACTTTAAATGTATCATTTGCCATGCAGAATATATAGTAGGCCCACGAGGCCTAGCCTACATTGGAATAGAAATGTATTAAAAAGGGCACTACGTGTTTTATAGCTTGTAGATCAGCTAATTTCAAATAGCCAACAGGGCTTAAGTGATTAATGTGGCCTATGTTCTAATATGATTTGAATCTGCAAAGTAGCCTAACCCTAACCTATATCAAGTTGTAATAATAATTGTAGTGGATGGAGAACAATATACCTCTGAGATAGTGGAGTAGTCTACTAAGTACGTAAATGTACTGAAATGGAGTAACTAACTAATGTATGAATATCTTGTACTGAAGAAGTTGTTCACTTTACTCCATTACCCAAAACCCATCATCACAGTGATCACACCGCCCAGTCCATCACACGCCCAGACCACTGATTGATTGACTGGATGCAGCTGTAAAACAACATGGCGACATCAACACCTCACGGTAATTTATAAACAATTAAACTTTTCTGATCAAACTGCCTAATTCAACAGGGTAACAGGGCTGTGGCAGCTAGAAGTCCTTGTCTCAGATACGTTTAAGTTTAAGTGAACATTTCAAAGTTTATCTATAGAGATCCAATGGAGGGTGTGTCGCGCTGGGATCTTGCTTTAGTAGTAGCCGCAAATGTATCAATCAATTTGATAATCATAAATTAGGCCATGCACACTAATGATTAAATGATACATTTCAAGTTTTCAACGTAACATCTATAGGCTATATATATATACTATAGGCCCAATCAGAGCCACCGAATAGAAGTGTGCACACACACGCACACACACACAGGGTTGTAAATTACAGATGCATGAGTTTAAAATACATATCAGTAATATACGATTTAAATAAATACAAAAATGCAAAAGTAGCAGATATTTTCATCGTCATGTTTCAGGGCTACAAATCTTCAAGTTTTTGAGCTTGTAGATGTACTAGTACTTTTGATGCTTATTTTGTGTGTGACGCTGTAGTATGATCAAGTAGCTACAGTAGGCCTATAGGGCAGTGGTTTTCAACCTTTTTTCATTTTGAGGTCCATAATTTATTCAGTATTTCAGCCACATACCACCATTTAACGAGATTTAGCCTCTCAGACCCAAAACTTATTTATTTATAGTTTGTTGGATAAGATTGTGTCCACAATTCCATATATATCTGAAATATATCTGACGGACGGATGTTCCGGCCCGACACTTCCGCCGATACACTCTCTGCCTTGGGTTGTGACCAGGCTTTCCTCTTCGCAGATGAGTAAGGCTGGGACCGGCTATCATTTAGCTGGGGACCACCTGGAACCCCCTCACAGACCGCTGGTTGAGGATGTGTTGAGAACCACTGAAGTGGAAAAAACACACAATGTTGAAATATGGAGATAAGATCATGTTTCTGCCAGACAATCCCAACAGCAACAATATAATAATAATAATAATAATAATAATAACCCCTCCCCTGCAGAGCGGCCACAGGGACACATTAGGAGGGGAGTGTGCAGGTGCGTCCTTTATCCAGCCAGTGTTTATGATGATGGTGATGTTGTGATGCATGAGCAAGACTGCAGCTTCAACGACATCACTCATCACCCAGACCCATCACCGCACAACGCACTGGATGAGGAGGTACATTGATCCGTTTCACCACTGTTTGTGTCTGTCTTTTTTAAATTATAACTTGATCTAATAGTGACTCATATGGAGTGTACAAACTGTACATATACATACGTACGTACATACATGCATACATACATACATACATACATACATACATACATACATTTAGGTATGCGGTCTAGCTTAAACTTGGACTCAGGGGGGTGGACGCCTCTGCCTTGCATAGTCCCCAGTGAATAGGCAGTTGGCCATTCACTGGTAACCCTATTTTGGACTCATTTTAAATATATGAAGGTATTGCGGGCAGGGATTTTTACCAAAAAGGCCCCCCCCTTTTAAAATACACACACACATACATACCTACATGCATACATTTCAGACGTTTTAGCAGTTTTTAAGGACCCACTTTTAGGCCAGTGCACCAGAGCAAATTCTTGCCTTTTTTTAAACCCTACCCATTCTAACCAAATACATACATACATACATACATACATACATTTAGGTATGCGGTCTAGCTTAAACTTGGACTCAGGGGGGTGGACGCCTCTGCCTTGCATAGTCCCCAGTGAATAGGCAGTTGGCCCTTCACTGGTAACCCTATTTTGGACGTATTTTAAATATATGAAGGTATTGCGGGCAGGAATTTTACCAAAAAGCCCCCCCTTTTAAAATACATACACACATACATACCTACATACATACATTTCAGAAGTTTTAGCAGTTTTTAAGGACCCACTTTTAGGCCAGTGCACCAGAGCAAACTCTTGCCTTTTTTTAAACCCTACCCATTTTAACCAAATACATACATACATACATACATACATACATACATACGTGTATGTATATAAACAAAATGTTTTTTTTTGGAGGGGGCTTGGAGGGGGCTTAGACTCTGAAACCCGATACTTAATGGTGAAAATATTCCTAAATGGAAATGCCCCAGTAGCTCCAATCCTGTATACACATGATACAGTACTGTACTTTTTCTAGCAAATTCACCAGTTCCACTCCTCTGTTTCAGTCTTTGAAAATTCTTCCCATTTTTGATATAAACAAACTTCAAATATGCATTTTTTTATTCCAATTCATAAACTACTCCCAGCCTGTTTTCAAAATGTATTCCATTTTAATAACGAAATCCACAATCATTACACCAGAGCATCCATTGATCTTCATTCCGCTTTCTTCAGGACAACATCGGCCCAATTTTCCATCAAGTTCAGAGGACCACACTTTTGGAATAACTTACCGTCTCATATCAGAATCTGTACTAGTCTCTGCTCTTTTAAGAGACAATTACTGCAATTTTTATTAACAAGCTTGGGCAACACGCCCTAGTCATGTTATTATTTGATATTTTATTATTAGAATATTTTTTTATTTTTTCATTATTATTATTATTTACAATCATTAGGTTTACCAATATTATTCATATCTTAATTTAAATTTTTGGCACTTCCAGCACATCATGCATGTAACGAATCTTGTTTCCTATTTGAAATATTTGCTTTCTGTATTTCTTTTATTTTACCATATTGTTATTATTTTACATGTGCAAATAAACTAAACTAAACTAAACTAATATAATATGTATATAGTACATATAGAGCACAGAAGTCTGCTCATAAGAACTGTGTTTGAAACAAAAATAAATAAAAATAATAATATATCCCGCACACGGCGGTTTCACTCATATGGATATGAAGAATCAACAGACTGCAAGAAAACGATGCTGTTACTGCTGCCGAATTTGTTAAACTTTTGCTAGAAACAGACGATCAAATATGAGTGACTGGCTGTGGCGTAAACGATATAGAGACACCCCCCCCCCGACAATATTCTTATATGAGACGATTTTAAGAATATGACCCACTGCTATTCTCTGTAGAGAAAAGCTTTTGGCACTAGTATAAGCTTAACCACTTAAGCCCTATAGATACGGTGACAAATGCCCAACATGCCCAACATAGGGATGCCAGGTTGGAGTCATACTCCATCCATGGCATGCTGGTTTCGCTTGCCAAAAAGAACAGATCTTCAAGCTAATGTGTGGCAATACTATGGTGTATATATTAGGCTTCCGTTTAAGGAGTGTGCAGTTTACTGTATATAGAGATTAGGTTTCCTTTTTGAGAGGTATAGTTTTGTGTGTGTGTGTGTGTGTGTGTGTGTGTGTGTGTGTGTGTGTGTGTGTGTGTGTGTGTGTGTGTGTGTGTGTGTGTGTGTGTGTGTGTGTGTGTGTGTGTGTGTGTGTGTGTGTGTGTGTGTGTGTGTGTGTGTGTGTGGGTGGGTGGGTGGGTGGGTGGGTGGGTGGGTGGGTGGTCTATGGTCTATGGTCTATTTTGACAGCCCCGAGCAGCCCCGAGTGCCATGGACCCGCTGATGAAGTTGATGGCAGAAAAGAACTCCTGTCTTCTGCAAAGGTTCCTGGTGAGGATATACTTCCAATATTATTGGATTTAGTTAGTAAATAAGATTAGTTTATTTCGATCATCATCAATAGTATCCACAATGAGACATTACATACTGTATAGTGTATCATTTTAGGCTGCCCTAAGAGGCTGACATAATAGCTTATGAAAAGGAAATGGATTGATGTATTTAATGCCAGCGGCAGCCATGGTCGGAGCCGTTATGCTTCCAGGTAGTTTGCCCCATACTCCCAACCTCGTGAACGTGATATCTCAGAAACACCTTTTGGGGAAGACTTTTGCAGAAAATAGATGATCAAGGTACTAGTATAGAGCCCTGAGGCACTCTGCCCAACAACATATGGGGTTGTGGGAATTTCACGACATGACAAATATCCACTTGGTCTAATGGGGCGCATCACATTCGTACGTTCGTGAATTAAATCCTTGTTTCCTTCACTTGGCGTCCTTTCCTTGTGTCGTAATCCCTCCCACAGAGGAGGATGCATCGATGAAACGGTGCAAGGAGAGAGCAGCTGGTAAAATATGACTTGTTTATGGGCTTGTTTTTGCATAATCGTTCACATGTTGAAAAATATCTAAACAATTATTCAAGAATAGCAAATCTACAAGCTTACAACACGTCACAAAGTGATGTGTTGTAATGGCCCTAGTTGTACTGAGATGGTTTGGTGGGGTGTCGTCTCTCAATAGGAGGTCGAGGAGGACAAGAAGAGGGCAGAGGTGGGGCAGAGAGCCATGTGTCTTGGACCCCGTGCCAGGAGGGAGGCAGTGGTGGGACAGAGGGACGTCTTTTTTGGGGCCCCAGCCAGCAGGAGGGCAGTGGTGGGACAGAGGGACGTCTTTTTTGGGGCCCCAGCCAGCAGGAGGGCAGTGGTGGGACGGACCGTCTGGCGTAGCCCCCCATCTGGGAGGAACTCCACGGTGGCCACCAGAATAATCTATCACCAGTAGGCCTGCCACACTTATTACATAACAACATCATAATCGTTTTCCATACTGAAAAATTTTCACCCATTTTCAAACATTAAAAAAAGAATTGCTTGTAGATGGGCTGTGTCATTGTTCTAAACATTTTGAAAGTATAACGTTAAAATAACGTTAAACATTAATATGTCATGTCCGCCCTGTGGAATTGTCATTTACGAAGCCAAACAGAAATGTAAATTACATTGTATATGTGTTCAATGCAAAAAACAACAACACAATTAAATCGTTAATTGCAATTATTTCTGTGACAATTAATCAAAATTACAGACTGGGTCACCGAGAGAAGAAGAGGAGGAGAGCAGAGTTGAGACAAGGTAAGGACGTTTTTATTAATGTAGTACTGCTATATTTGTTAGTGTTTAACCACATACAGTTATAACATTTAAGGTGGGGTAACAATGTGCTGCTCTCTCTGAGTGAAATATAGGTGGTAATGGTTGTTGTTGTTCAATCTCTCTCAAACGCTAGGAGACAGACTACTAGGCGAGAGAGTGGTGGTGAAGACTGCGTCAGGGCTGACCGTCACCTTCCAACAATAAAGCCCAGGTCAGTTCACTGGCATCTACTGACCTTATGTTCCTACTGTTCAATGTAGCGCTTTTGACATGTAGTACAGGGGTGTCCATTTGAAAATATAAACATACCGTAGGGCTGCCAACATCTCCTGGCATACTGTACCTTTGGACCATAAAAAAGTCACATGATGTCCCTCACGCGAGGATATCACGCTCCACGTTCTGCCGACTACGCCAGATTGTAGCATTGCGCGGAAGCAGGGATTGAACCCGGGGCTCCCACTCGCCAGACCAACGCACAACCTACCGTGCCAATAGGGCTGAGCCCGATTGGCAGGGCTGTTGTTGGCTGGGTCTTGGCTGGGGGCTACACACAGCATCACCTGGGTGGGTCAGTACTCAGTCGTGTAACTTTCCTGACGTTAAGCTGTGTAAATGTTCTACAACACAGCCATGCAAAATAACATTGACAGCTATGAGGTGGTGAAAGCTTGACAATAATTACAGATCTTGTTTTAAACTAATGGATGTAACATTTTCACTGTGTTGCAGGTCCAGAGTGTTGATCAGTGGGGTATCCAGGAATGACATTTTAGGGAGGCAAAAAATACGCTGACCCCCGCGGACCCCCAGAGGGGGGCAAAAACAAAAAAGAACAACACTTCAAAACTGAAAACCGGTAATAAAGTATGCAAGTATAATCAATGTATGTATTTTTATTCTAAAAAAGCACAGTATGGAGCATTACAGATATTAAAGGTGAACATGATGTCCTGCACAAATTAGTGATTAATTTCAACATTGCAATTACAACAGCAACATTAACAGCAAAATTGTGTTCAAGCTGTGTAGTGATATCTCAAAACATGAGAGGAGGGTTGCACTTGACATTACCTATAACTGAATAGTTCAGACCTTAAGTTAAATCTCTCTCAAACGTTAATTGGAGACACAGACTATTTATACTATATTAGGAGAGAGGTTATCAGTCTACTATCTGGTTTAACATGATACGTAAATCATTGTCACAATTGACGCTTTCCCAGGGAAGTAGTAATGACACTGCTTAAATTGAGTGAGAACCAGGGGGGCAGTCAGACAGATATTTTGTGAAGCCACAAGGAAATCGGGATTTCCTGAAAGTTCATATAATGGCCTGTTGTGGCGCTGTCATTGGGCCCAAAAAACCCCATAGCCCCATAGAAGTCCATAGAAGTATTTGGGCCCAACTTCACCTAGACTGTATTACCTTAATAAACATGGTCATGAATACTTTCTGCTTCAAGTCACTAGTTTAAAGTCTCATTTCTAATGTCATAATATTCTTTTTGGAAAATTATGGTCCCATTTATTTAAAAACATTACCATAAAGTCGCGTATGTTCTGAGGGGCGTGGCTACCGTTACAGTCTATGATCGGGATTCCCCACCCACTCGAGAAAAAATAAAAACCAACTAAGAAGAAGGGGGGAAGTCCCGCCTCGTTGTCTGGGCCAGCCAATGGGCCTCTATTGTAAATACGCCTCTGGTGTTGATGTAGAAGCATTCAATACCGCGTATATCTATTCTACGGCCGAGCATAGACATGGTAACTTGGTAAACTTGAAACATTATTGTACTGTAAAAAGGTCTCTTTTCCCTTGATCTTTATCTTTTTTTGTATAATAGTATTAGTTTACTATAATTAGATTAATACATGATAATCAACACTAACACTTTAATTTAGAACACACCCAAATCAAATCATACAACGTACGTGTTCAATCAATCATTCAATCAAAGTAAACGGCGTAAACAATATTAGTTTGCCTCTTCTACAAAAAATGCCATTCTCTCTCTTATTAGTATTTTCCACCACGGAGTAACCTCGCGTCTCGGAGGACAGTCTGGGCGAGACCATGGGGACAAGACGGGCAGTGTCGGTAGGCCAATCAGACGCAGGCGGGGTGTTACCATGTCTATGCTCGTACGTAGAATAGATATACACTTCAATACCTTTCCAGTCCACTTCCACTTCCAGATGTGCTTTTTTTCAGCCAGGTCCAGTTACATTGTTTTGGTTGCTCTAACCATTGTTAGAGCTTTCCTTGGCATAAAGCCAAGACATCCTTAATAAGGATAATAAGATTTGGACAATGTTCTTATGTCACATAAGAACATTGTCCAAATCTTTATCACTTGAAGCTCTCTGCTGTGGGAAATAAAACATTTTACAATTTGATGTTGTGGATTTATTCCTAAGAAAAGCAGCTATTCTCGGGAAAACATTTGGCAATAATATCAGAATATTTATTCTTCATCCGCAATGAAGTATGAATTTATACAATTATACTTGCCTTATTCAATTTACTATTTTGGCATTTAGTGTGAGATCAGAGTCAGTAAATGGCATGGACCCTAGGCATGGCAAGTTTATTTGTATAACAAATTTCAACTAGACATTTCAAAGTCACTAAGACAGGGCTTTACAAAATAAACAATACAAAGTAAACATCAAACTTAACAGTAGTAGAATTCAACCATTCAACCAAAATCTTCACTTACTGGAACCGAAGTGTCAATTTATGGGTCCTTGACATGAAAATGTTTGAGAACCACATTCTAAACAATATGCTATCTAAATAACATTAGTAGAATTTGTGGTCAAGCAAACGGCATATATGTACAGTACTTCTAAATAACATCTGCATAGTACTCATGTTCTTTATACTGTAAATGACCACAAGTTCAAATGGTGCGTGGCTACTAGACCTCAGTGCAGAGGAAGTTCCTTCTCTCCATGCAGTCCCTGATCTGCCACTGGGTGGTGTGGTCTTTGGGTAGGGTTCCACAGTGCCGCCCCCACCCAGAACCACTCGCCCGCCAGGAAACGCAGACCTGTCCACACCTGGAACACCACAACATGGAAAGCAAAGGAGGTAAAACATGTGTTACTTTTATTTAATTAGGACTCAGCTTAGGTTTAGTCAAACCTTGTCGCTATTTTCCAAGCTTAGTTATATGCTGACCTCTTCCTATATGATAAATGAGACATTGTTTTAGATTCAGAATGAGACACATTTTTATTGCCAAGGTTAGTGTTATAGCATTAGGGTTAGGCTTTGGGTTAAAATCTTTACACATGCCACAAGTACATTCACACAGAGCGTGAATATTACACAGCAATAAAGCAACATAATCTTTATTCGGAACAAGGCCAATATTCTTCTGAGCTTCCGCACTGCTAATAAAGGCGCCATTGACCTGTACAAATGAGGCAACAACTACAATGTGACATCTCAACCCGAATCTTCAAATTGGTCATGGCCTCCTGGATCCTGTCCCTGGCGTAGCGGTGGTCGTCCTCGGACTGCAGGCTCACCAGGTCATACTGGTGGTCGCTGTAATGATGATCAGGTTGGCTGGAGTCGACACCGATGTTCCTGCAGTGCTCCAAGGCACTCCCACGTCCTGTTCTCTTTCACCGGGACCATGTTGGGGCTAGGGTCAGGATTAGTGACAGGGTTGGTCTCGTTCACCAGCAGGACCATGTTGGGGCTAGGGTCAGGATTAGTGACAGGGTTGGTCTCGTTCACCAGCAGGACCATGTTGGGGCTAGGGTCAGGATTATAGTGACAGGGTTGGTCTCGTTCACCAGAAGGACCAAGTTGGGGTTAGTGACGGGGTCGTTCTCGTTCGCCAGGAGGACCAGGTTGGGGTTATGCTCAGGGTTAGTGATGATGGTGTTGGCGTCACGTCAACAGAACAGATAAACGGAAGACCTCGCACCTGTTAGTGCGAAAGTTGAGGAAGCCACAGTCGTCATAGTTCGGCTGTCCGGGAGCCCAATTTCTGTGGGTACCAGATCTTCTCGGGAGACCGACGTCATCACGTATCCAAACTTTATTGAACAACGCTCCACGGTCCAAAACAGCAGTTTACTGCACAGAGGTATTCTCAGCAGTTTACAGCACAGAGGTAATCTTATATTAGGCCCCCGAGAACTTCTTGCAGCCGAGAAGATCTGGATGACCTGGCTCAGCTGGCTGGGCACCATATATGGGGGCTGATGTCACGATTATTATTTTAAAGATATTTATTTTGGCTTTTTCTGCCTTTATTGATAGGTTGAAAGTAGACTGACAGGAAATGGGGAGAGAGATGGGGGGGGAAGACACGCGGCAAAGGCCATCGGAACGGGAGTCAAACCCGCAGCACACTGCCAGGCTGGCTCAGCAGCCTAGGTGCCCAGACAGTTGAGTTGACCATTAATGACCTGGGGGGCTTACCTGGGGTGACGTGACCAACACACACACACACGCACACAGATGAACAAACTCATAGCGCAGTAGCACTACGAGCTTGTAGATCACACACAAGCTTGTAGAACACGCACGCGCGCGCGCACACACACACACACACACACACACACGGGAAATGCTACATTTCATAGTTAACTGCATTAACTTATTATTATTAATATTATTATTACTACTTGTTTAATATTAATAATTTATTTAAGTGTAATAATATAGTAGTACTATATTATTATTTATTACACTTAAATAAATATTATAAATCTACGAGAGTATCGCAACGACGTCAGACTGCGGGGCGTGGTTTCGTTAGCTTTTAGCCAACACACTGAGTGCGAAAGCAAAACAAACAGACTTCTGTGCGACCTCTGTCTGGAAAGCACAGCAGCGCACCACAAGACAATAAAACAGCTGAAATATGGATCTAACAATAACAAACACGTGTAGAATGTGAACCGACGCTCCGCCGAGACACACAGCGTTGTTTTCACCATGAATTTAAGAGGACTGTTCCAAGATTTCAACCCCAGGTAACCAAAAACATCCCACCACTTAGCATAGCTAGCAGGTTAGCTCGCCTGCTAGTTTGTTTTAGTCCACAGTCCACACACAGTTGGGCACCTTGTGGTAGCTAATTACACATCTGTCAATTGGTCGTGTAAATAAATTGATTTGTGAGGTTGATAAAAGGCGTTAGATGCTGGGAAGCAACTTGTGCTAACTGTTACCAGAGTAGGCCAGGCTAACCCTGCTAACGCTGGCCTGTGTTTGAACTGTTTGGGAAAACTAGCCTCGCACGACTGCATGCCACTGCTTTTTCTGTCGTGCTCTTATTGTTTCAACCATGTAAATAATGTCTTGTAAGCCTTAATGTCCCCAATCTGGGAATGGGATAGCTCTGGTGAGCTAGGAATGAGATTGTTTTGACATTTTGTGAAATAATCACGTACATTCTTAAAGACGTATTATTTGTATGTGGAAAATATACAGTTAGGATCTTCCTTAATCTTACCTCATCATAAATGGATATTATAGGTCTGTTTTACATCAATGTCTACAAACATTGTGACCAAACAAAAGGCCCGCAAATGCACGACATGAATGATAACCTGGCATGTTACGTCGTTGAATCAAACCGAGTCAATCACATAGATTTCTGGTGGTGATAATAATTTATTCAGTTTGTGCTGTGTGTTATCTTACATACGGTATGATAAACATTAATTTCAAGGCTGTGTACTTATTATATCAATAAGTGATGATTCCTGCTTTTAATCACTTAAGCCCTATTTGTTGACCAAAAAAAGGAAGATATTGTCACAATATTTATATTGCGGTATTTATTTGGTCACAAACGAATATCATGAGCAATTTAATTTTGTCCATATCACCCACAGCCCTAATTTAAAGGAAGAAAGGGTCGGCCTCAGAACAAAACATTTTTTTTTAATAGCCATGATTAAAAATACATTGTATTGTATCACTCACTGCCATTATGCACAAGCTGTCCCTCCAGTCCACATCACCATGGGTTAATCCGCACTAAACCCATCTCAATGTCATCTCGCTGACACTTTAGATGCTACATTAATTCATTTATAATATGTATGAATATGCTCTCCCTGCTGTGTTTTCTTTTCATCACTTTGTCCCTAGCTCTCATCCATTGATTGACATACTCATACCTGTTGAGATAAACCAAGCCATTCTTCTGGAATATCTCCATCTCGCACAGCTTAATGTTGTTTTGGTTTACTGTGCTGAAACTGTTTAGGGGATTATTATTTCTGTATTTTGTGCACTTAAAATTCAACCTCCCCTCCCCCGCCCCCTCTCTGTGCCTCCCCACCAATTCCCCATCCCACGCACAGCAAGTTCCTGATCTACTCATGCCTGTTGCTGTTCTCCGTGCTGCTATCCTTGCGGTTGGATGGAGTCATCCAGTGGAGTTACTGGGCAGTGTTCACTCCCATTTGGCTCTGGAAGCTACTGGTCATCATAGGGGCTTCAGTGGGCACAGGAGTCTGGGCACACAACCCCCAGTACAGGTAC
Source organism: Protomyctophum parallelum (assembly GCF_964188405.1). NCBI lineage: Eukaryota > Metazoa > Chordata > Actinopteri > Myctophiformes > Myctophidae > Protomyctophum > Protomyctophum parallelum. Next base: position 35,316,198 of record NC_139716.1, read on the forward strand.
TGTTATAGTCTCCATGACATGGATGTTTGGATTATGTTGTCTTGTAGAGTTTGCGAACGTGCTTGAATCTTTTAGTTTTAGTCCAATGAGATTGAAATGTGTTGGACTTGCTATTTATTTATTTTACTGGAGAACGGCCATAGCCACTTTTCTAAATGATGACTCATCACATTTGTGATGATGGCCGTTTTTAGCCTGAAGCAAATGCTTCAGAATCAATGGACTCATGAAAGCCCCCTAGTTTGACTTTCCCTTCTTAGGTAGCCAGTTTACTGGACGATTTCTTTCCTCAGACATAATGTCGTTTATGTTTGAGGAGCAGCATCACGTTCTTCGTGTCCGCAATCCATGTGCGCAATTCACTTGGACATACCGGTGCTCAGCGTTGCAAGTCACCCCCCCTTCTCTGTCCTCCGTTTACTAGTCTGTCTTTAATTCCACTACCATAAAAAAGGGAAAGGAAAATAAGATACCTATTTACAGTGGTGTAAAGTAACTAAGTTAATTTTCAAAAGTACAATTTTGAGGTATTTGTACAATTTCCAATACCTTTACTTCTACTCCACCACATCTCAGAGGCAATATTGTACTTTTACCATTTGAAAATAGCCGATCGACGCATTGTGAGCTTGTTAGATCTGCTATTTTCAAAAGATATGTAAACATTTGAAAACTTGAAATGGGACATTCTGGACAATGAGTACCTTATTCTACTTTTGGTACTGTGTACGTGTGTCTTCCCATTCAGGGCTGAGGGCGAGACGTGTGTGGAGTTCAAGGCCATGCTGATCGCGGTGGGTCTCCACGTGCTGCTGCTGATGTTCGAGGTGCTGGTGTGTGACCGCGTGGCCAGAGGGAACTACTTCTGGCTGCTGGTCTTCATGCCGCTGTTCTTTGTGTCGCCCGTCTCCGTGGCAGCCTGCGTCTGGGGCTTCAGACACGACCGCTCACTCGAGGTAAAATGAAACAATAACAATCGCGCCATAATGTGAAGGGGGGGGGGGTTGTAATGAGTCCGAATCCTCCTTCCGCGTGTGTGTGTGTCGCACTCCAATGATCTGCAGTGGTCAAAGCAAAGGTCCTACTCAGACATGCATGCATGCATACGCATAAACACAGTAACTAACCACTTATTTTATTCTTTGGCTGAAAAGTATGATTTGATTAGATTTTGGTCAAAACTCAATATAACTTAAACGCAGGGATATACACATACACGCACAATGAAATGCTTTTTTACGATGTGGTCCCCCAATAGGTAGCCGATCTACAAGCTCAGATAAGCTCAGAAAGGTCAAAATGTCTAAAATATGATGTGAGCATGTCGTATCATGTGAAGATCTGCCATTTAAACCCTAGCACCCAGCCAATCTTGTAGATTTGCCATAAGAGATTTAGTGTACATAGAAAAAAGACGGGACAAAGTACAGAACTGACACCAGTGGTCAACTAAGTGCTAGTTTACTTAACCCATTGATGCCTGAGGCCGAATCTGGGAATGCCTTCTAGGGCCTGACCTAAGGTTTCTGAAAACCTTCAAATTCTGATTCATTCTTTTTTAAATACTTAAGTTGCTACATGTATAGCAATAGCTGATGAGACACAGAGAGCGCGCCGGCATCAAAGGTAGTACAACGTACATGTTGCACCAGGCGTCAATGGGTTTTAACTAAGCATAGATTTTTTTATTTTATATAATAACACTTTATTTAATTTTTCATTTCTCACAAAGGTGTGGCAGAAAAGCATTGAAGATTTATGTGGTTAACTATCTCTCTCTCTCTCTCTGCTTTTTTTTGGTTCTCTCTCTCTCAGCTGGAGGTACTGTGTTCTGTGAATATTCTCCAGTTCATCTTCATCGCTCTCAGGCTGGATAGGATCATCCACTGGCCATGGCTGGTGAGACACGCACACACTCTATCGCTGTTGATTTTGTGTCCCGCCTGCCCTCTGGATATGTTCTATATAGCCTGAAGTATAATCCGTTGACAAAATTGCAATGTGATGCATATATAATCAGTGTTGGGTAACATTACTTTCTAAACTAACTTTGTTAGGTTACTGGATTACTGTCATTAAAAATAATGTTACGTTACAAGATGACCTTCTGGGAAAAGTAACTCGTTAGATAATTTTGAGTTACAGACGATTAAAACCCACCTTAAAAAAAAAAACGAAAAAGGCTACCGGTGTTGGTTGCTGCTGCTTGATGCTTCACCAATTTGCATTGACGTTGATCTCCTTTCCCCAATGAATCCAACAATAGTGTGAATACTTCCACAGCCTTACTAAAGGATAAACTATCCGTCTTCTCTCAGGTGGTTACACGAGAATGTTGTTCATAGAAAACGGCAACATAAAGTATCGTTTGCTGGTGTCCCTTTAGACGAGAACGGTGTTTTCAGGAGGTGAAAACGCAACAAAGTGAAACCACCTTCCAGAGTGGAAATCTTTGAGAATGCCGTTTTATCCCTTCTCCATGTAAACAGGCAAAACGTTGAATCCGTAAAACCTATGACATCATGGCTCACGTTGGCTCACAGCGCATATGCAGAGCCATCAGGCTTGACCTTCTGTGGTCTCTAACGTTACACCTAGCTACAAGCTCTAGTATGTGAAGAGTCTGCCTCTGCCTGTGCTATCCTCTGGTGAAAAGCTAGAGGTTGCACAATGGCAGGCTCTCAGTCAAATCTGGTCACATATCGTCGATGTCGGACAGAAACTTTGTATCTGCATATTTTTAATTAAATTTTTTTTTTAACCAGAGCGTGTGTGTGTGTGTGTGTGTGTGTCTCCACAGGTGGTGTGCGTCCCGCTGTGGATCCTGATGTCCTTCCTGTGCCTGGTGGTGCTTTATTACATCATCTGGTCCGTCCTCTTCCTCCGCTCCATCGACATCATCGCCGAGCAGCGCCGCACCCACATCACCATGGCCATCAGCTGGATGACCATCGTCGTTCCGCTGCTCACCTTTGAGGTGAGTCCCAACTTGTTCCCGTAGTGGCGGAACCACCAAGCTTTTAACCAGATTGTCCAACCTGGCATCCCTATTTTGGCCATGTCCCGAACACTGGGTCAGGACCCACATTTTTGTGAGAAAGATTGTCATTAATTATAGACAAAATTCAATGATTCTTTCCCCCCCAGTAATTTCATGAAATCACAGAAAGATATAATAAATTCCATAAATTAGAAAACGCATGTTTAATAAATACCCTTGTTTAGCGGTTTTCTTCACAGAATCAAATATTTCATGGTCATGAATATCTTTGGGAAAGATGAATAGGCTTTGACTTGTGGACCCACACAATGGCTGCCACTCCTATGCCCTATAAAATAACTAAAATAGCAGTTCTACAAGCTCACCTGTTGCCTCATGACCATTACAATGAGTGGGACAAATATTGTTTGCTCCACAACTGTTGACATTTTTCTTTGTATGGCTTTATTAAATTCATACAATTTATTTCTTTTATTTTTTAATCTAAAAACATTGGATAATAAATACAAACATTGGAGGTTTAGTTAACACTTTTTATGCCCCGGATTTCTTCAAAATAAAGGCAATAGTGCCCTGCAGATGAGGGAGATTTTACTCTGAAAAGCCCTGCATTCCATTTCCCCCCAAAACCGGGAGGTGAAATCTTCTACCTCGCGCTAATGAGTCTGATCTCTGTTTAGAACTTAGAGTATATATTAATAGAGACGGCACCCGGAGGAAACCCTGCTGGCCAAAACACATGAACATGCTGGTCCGTTGACTATCATTGCGCACGTTCATGATGACACGTGAACGCGTGCAATGATAGTCAACGGCAGCGCGTTCATGTGTTTCGGCCCAATCCATCCCAGAATGCACTCTGTTCCTACCCGGAAGGAGGAGTGAAATCGCCTCATGCGCTTTTGAGCAACTTAATGCAAGTGGATGGGAGGAGAACTCGGGTGCCGTCTATTAATATATACTAAGGCAGTGGTTCCCAAACCTTTCCGTGTCAAGGACCCCCAAATCAACATTTATTAGGTCAAGGACCCCCCATTTGAAAACATATGCCAGTGACCCCGATAAGGGAGGATTTTTACGGCTCTAGCATGATTCCGAAACATTAATTTCATGGACCCCCAGTTTCACACGCATTATGCTACGGACCCCCGATTTAATGGCATTTCTATCTCTGGTACCCCAATTTATATTGTAAAACCACTGTTAATTTAACTCTGAGAGTGTACTCTCTGAGTTACAGACCCATAAGGGTCCATTTGGTTCCTTATATCCAGGGCTGCACATAAGTGGTGCGCCACAAAATTCAAAATGCGCTGTCAATCAAGCGCCGGGAAGCGCTTCTGCGTACCAACAGCCGGGGCCGCCTAGAATGATTATTATGGCCAGAATACTAGTAAATTCTGTGGCGAGAGCATTTTCCACCGACTGCCACTCAAAGTGGCTACTGGCCAATCACAGCGCGTCCTTACTCAAAAGGGGGAGGATTCCATGCTGCTTTCTGCTGGGAGCCTGCGGAGGGCGGTTGACACGAAAAACTGACACAAATAGTTTCGTCTTCTCCGTTTCAGATAGCAAACTACTGTAGTCCCTGGTGTAAAAGGGCATGCTTTGGATGCTTTGCACTCTTCCCATTTGCCGCTGTGCTTGTGTTTGTTTTCCGGCTGCTGGAGCAGCATGGTTGCTCGTGTGCGATGCCGTCTCAGAATCCGAGGCAGAAACCATATTAGCGTCTCTCACAGCCTAGGCACCGGCCACCGACTTTTTACGGGTACTAAGGTTTTAGTTCCGACATAGTGGAGTGGGAAGGGTTTAAAGCATTGCGGACTGGCACTGCTGCTGCCCAACATGAACACCGTGTCTCGTGCTGTCCCTAATTATCGTAAAGTCGGGTAGTGTACATTATACATTGTATTTTTGCACCGAGGAGCCATGTGTGTCTGACTGTCTTACGTACGTCGCCTCAGCTAAAAACAAAAGGGAACTAGGGAAGCCTGATGTATGCTTCGCCGTACGATGTGTCGCATGTTAAAAAAATAGCCGATCGATTATTTAAAAAATCTAAATATTGCTTTGATGCTCATATTATCCTTAGGAAGTATTAAGTTGTTTTTATTATAATATGCATTCCATAGGGCTGGACCACACATGGACCTAGATTTTAGCAAATATAGATTTTTTTTAATAATGGGATGAATCTACAACAAGAGCCATTCTAGAGCTAAATCTAGAGTTGCAATACCCTCCATTGACTCCCCACTCATCCAATAAATATTGTTTTGCTACAAGTTATTCATCCCTCTTTTATCCATCCGGTGAGACGGGTCGCCGCATTTTAGGAGCACCAAGAAACTCCTCCAGGTGCTCCTGAGTACTAGACCAAAAAAGTTGTGTGCAGCCCTGCTTATATCTCTAATTGAACTAGGTACCCCCTGGAACTCCCTCAAGTACCCCTGGGGGTCCCCGGACCCCACTTTGGGAACCCATGCTCTAAGGTTTAGGTCTAAGTGTTTACATTCCAAACGAGATGCCTGCTGAAGTCAGAAATTAGGACAGAACATCAGCGTTCTGATCAAAACCATGGACAGTGCCGTAGATTCTGAGATAATGGCAAGATTCTCATCTCTCTTGCAGATCCTTCTGGTGCACAAGTTGGACGGCCACAACAGTCTGAGCTACGTGTGTGTGTTTGTTCCTCTCTGGCTGTCGCTGCTCACACTGATGGCGACCACCTTCGGACAGAAAGGGGGGAACCACTGTGAGTATTTGACCTGCTTTTTTTTCCAATAAGGATCCGTATACATGATTATGTGCCTTGCTGCTTATACTATAAATCCAGACACTAAAGTCGCATTCACATTTCACACCTTCACTTCGGTAGACTCGATGCAAATGGGCGGAGAAGTTGCATCATTCTTGCATATTTAATTTGCTCTGTTTGCCTTCACACTGGCTGTGTGTGTGTCAGCGCAGCTACACCTTAGCGCACAGCCGCGGACAGAAGAAGCTGAAGCCCGACGTCATTCCGGATCTTTAGACAGCTGATGGATGGAAAAGAAGCTCCACCTCCGGGGCTGACTGACGCGACGGACAGAGTCCCGGAAACGCTCTCCTCCGCGTCAGTCAGCCGCGGGGGTGGAGCTTCTTTTCCATCCACCAGCTGTCTAAAAATCCGGAATGATGTCGGGTGTCCGCTTCTTCTGTCCACGGCTGTGCGCTAAAGTGTAGCTGGGCTGTGTGTGTGTGTGTGTGTGTGTGCACAAGATAGCTACAACTTTACCAACTTGTTTTGTAAAGTAGTGGCCAGGCTACTAAAGCCTACATACATAAAATATAGATATAGCCTACTGTCTACAGTAGCCTACACCAAGACACATAATCTACCACATTTATCTGACTCCAGATCAGCGGAGCCGCCCATCAGGATTCCCGGTCCAGGTCTGTACTACGTGCGCAATCTCTTTAGTTTAATGCAACATTGTGCATTAAACTGCACCTGCAGTGATCCACACCCTGCTGTGCTTTAAAGCGAAGTGAAACGCCTGTGTTTTAGCGAAGTAGAATGCGGCTCTTGTGCGCTTCAGGATTCGAATGAGCCTTCACAACTGCCAAACGAAGCGCACTTTCCGACAATACGCAGCAGGATTCGTTTTAATAACAGTATAGCATGCTGTTGTGAATGCGACATACGCTACTCCCCACCCCCTACTAAAGAATTGGGATCGACTTTAGTCCAGAATGGTGCCCGCCGCCCTCTATTGTAGTTATCAAAACCTGTTGCGGAGGCTCTGCAATTGGTTTGGAAGATAATGCTGTGCCAGGGTTGAATGACGTGAGGAGCACTGAGTTGGGTTCCATGTTCCATGTGGGCAACTGGGCAAGCATTAGAGTTCCTTCTAATCTTACAGAGCTCTGGAAGGGATTCAGCCATATTCACTATCAAAACAAAATTGCCCACTGGAGAGAACTTTCGTCATCTAAGTGACACCGACCCCACACTATAACCTCACAGTACATCTCCTATCTATTGATAAAGATAGGAGATATACTTATTTTATTTACGCGCGCACACACACACACTGTATTATGAATTAATTTAATCATTGTTTTACTACTAACAGAGTTACAGCTCTGTAATAGAAATCTTCCTAAGAATTGTCCCTTTCCTCCAGGGTGGTTCGGCATCCGCAAGGACTTCTGCCACTTTCTGTTGGAGCTCCTCCCCTTCCTGCGCGAGTACGGTAACGTGTCCTACGACCTCCAGCGCAGCGAGGACCCAGAGGCGGCGGAGGATCTGCCAGTACCCGAACCACCGCCAAAGGTCGCCCCCATGTTTCACAAGAAGACGGGAGTGGTAATCACACAGAGCCCCGGGAAGTACTTCGTCCCGCCCCCAAAGCTGTGCATCGACATGCCTGACTAATCCGCTGTTTGGCAGCTGACATTTAGGGGAACACTGTACTGACTTGGGCTCATAATTATAGCCAACATACCAGGGGATTTAACCACTTGAACCCTAGTGTGCCTATTCTGGGCATGTCACAATAAGACGGGAATAGGCGAAAATTGCCGATCTACAATTTCGCAATGCATGGCACTGTGAGCTTGTATTATTGGCTATTTTCACTGACGAGCTTTGGTGTAGCGTAGAGAAAGGAGTGGGCCATGCATGGTCCCCGGAGGAACCCTGCTCAATTCCGTATATAGGGTTTAAGTGGTTATTAAGCAAGGATTTTGTTTCTCTTGACTATTTTGTAGTTGACTTCTTGGGCTCTCCAGGAAAGTGAACACTCTTGAAATGCTTGACTGGGGGGGGAACTATATCTGAGCAAAATGGCAGAGCCCTTTACAGTGGCTTAACGAACTGTTATCGATTTAATCGGTAGCCTTGCAAAAACTGAGTTGAATGGAGTCATGTCTGACTTCTCTGATATTTTGGAGGCTGAAAGACGAAGCTGGATCTACGCACACCTTGCTGACGAGTGGACCTGGAGAGATGGAGGACCTCTGTTGGGTTCTGGGGACCTCTCTTGATACTCGGCATGGTTTCTGATGGGGACCATCGAATTGGATTTTTTTTTTTTATCAGTTTACACCTGTTGTTACTACTCAAGTGGTATTTGACAGCAGAACTCTAATGGCACTTTCTTTGCCTTTCCCAGGAGAGGACAGGCTGTGTTTATAATTGTATATAATTCAAGAAGTGGGCCAGATAGGGACCAGATTGCAGACTGACAGATTATAGAGGTTTTCTGTTACAGGTAAAAGGTTTGGTTTATTGCATCTGAACAATTTGCAATCATTCAGCTTCAGTTAAATTGTTAATCACAACAAATGTAACATTGACTTTAAATACTTGCCTGTGATTGTCTTTACTTGATTTGACCTTGGTGACAAACCACATCTGTCTGCTGAAATCAACAGGAAAAGCTGTTCTCGTATATTAATTGACCCATGTGCAAATGAGCCTTCTGTAGTTTCCAGGGGGCTACGGTCTCATCCCAACCCAAAACTGATCACACATTGTCTGGTTTCTTCAAGTAACCATCAACATTCAAATTCTCCAATATTGTTTTAAGTACATCATATTGTTTTTTCCTTTTTTTGGGTCATTACTGCAGCAGTTTGGTCTACATCCTTTAGTTTTTGTTCAAGCCAACACATACATTTCCATTTTATGACATCTCAGGGACCTGTTTTCCAGTAAATTGGTCTCAGGCCAGGAAGCTAACTAATTTGGGGGAAAAGCACATTTCCAAACAATGGCTGGTGTCCATATATAGATTTTCTTTTGTTATGTTTTGTTTTATTAGCATGAGTGGTCACATTGTCAATCTAACCCAAAAACCCTGGCAGTGCTAGTGTTGTGTCCCACCCATTAATTTAGAGAGGACCACATCTTATGGGTAAGGGATGACATGGTTATGGAGGATGAGATGCATCTTATGGGTAAGGGAGAGGGTTATGAATGGGGTGATGCTTAGCACAGTACAGTGGAAATGTGTGCACGTATACTGCTGTTACTGGTTTAGACCAGTGGTTCCCAAACCTTTTAGCTCAAGACCCAAACGAGAAATTTGACTTTTGCCGAGACCCAGACTAGTGAAAATAGCAGCTGCGTTGTGAGCTTGTAGAGCAGCTATTCACTACTTCTTAACCATTTGTTTTCTAATTTATGGCATTTCTTTGATTTTTCATTTATTTCTAAATGAAATTACTGAGAAAAATCATTGCATTTGTTAAATTCATGAACATTTTTGCTTATTTAGGAATGGTTTTTGAAATTATTAAAAACAAAATGTTTAGTGACCCATAAAAATGCTTCTTAATCTGTGACCCACCACAAATGGGTCCGGACCCAGTGTTTGGGAACCGGTGGTTTAGACAACTTCCTAAGGTTACATTATGGTGCTGGAAATGGAAAATCTTGAGGCCATTCAAATTCAATAGATTATTCAAATTCAAATGCTAGGTAATAAATACCTGTCTCTACACAATTGTTTAAGTGCTGAAATTCTTTCCATAGGAAAGAGACCTTTTTGTTTTATTTTATTTTATTTAGATGAGTATGCACGTAGTTTATATTTTTTCATTTGGTGCTTGACAATACTACAAAGAGATGTAGGCTACAGAGATGTGTGGAAATGCTACATGCTGTTTATTATATGGTGTATGTAAACACAATTGCATCCTTTTTATTCCGTCATATACTTCTGAGTACATTATGTTTTGCTGTATTAAAGGTACAGGGGGTGAAGCAATGGGCTAACTCTTCTGCCACATCCATTCTATTGGAGTTAGTCACGCTAGCCCAGATTCCTGTCAATGTTCGACCCAAGGGTGTGGTATCAACGACAACGGACACAGATGCAATAAATCATATTGGAAGAATGATATCAGAGTTGTTCTGTCTCTACTTTGTCAACATTTAAGCAGGCAACACGTGTGTCATCATGGAGGACAAAGGACAAACTGGCTCAGCATGCTATTCCAAGTCTCTGACTTTATTAGACAGTAATTGTGGTAACAATGTGCGTAAAAGTAAAATGCATATCAAATGTTTGTATAAACATGTACCATACATGCCTGGATATGATGTTTTAATACAAAAAGAAGAGAAGAAGCTCCTGCACAATGTCTTCACTTATAGAGCAGTAGTTTATTCAGAGTGACAATGTTTCGGTCTAAACGACCTTCATCAGGTATCTGGTTGTTTCAACACGGCTATATGTTATACGGCTATATAGAAGAACTCAGCAGCGGATTCACATGTCATATTCATACTGCATTAAATGCACGAAATATCAACCGTTATCAGGACGTTGAAATATGGCTAAATATGGCCATTCTGGCATACTAGACGTTGTGGTGTTTTGCTGTGTTCACCCGTACTGAAGGCATGCAGGGTGGTGCAGACATAGCCTGGTCAACGACTCCCCCTGCTGGACATGTCGTTTCCAACTCTATCTATGGTTGGGGTATGGAAACTAAGGGGTACTAATTGAGTCATTCCACGAAACCTTGTGTAAAGATTACATGGATTTTATCTTCATATCATCAGAAATTATCTTGCTTTCTTTCAGTAGATTTTGTCAATTTGTTCATGTCCCCAATGGCCTTCGATGAAAGTGGACTTGAGATATGACTATTTAAAATGTACAAAAATCCATAGATTATGACATTCACAATTTCACATGTATGTAGACCTGGTTCTCGCAACCTGGTTGCTCTCGCAAATTTGGCAACACCGCCCTGACAGCAGCAGCCTCCACTGTGAGGATTTTACACAGAGTCAGAGAGGTGCGCGCTGCGCTCAACTCCAATCCATTGCCGTGTGCGCTCTTGCAGGTGGTTGTTTGGTGTTATAATAATTTATAACTTGTTTGTAATATTAATGAGGGGAAGGGGAGAATGTAATCCTCATGTAACCCCCGTTACAACACCCCCGTTACTGTAATCCAGATTACACATTTTAAAATGTACTTCAGTTCTCCGTTGGTTCGTTGCTTTTGTTGCCTGTGAGTATTTTTGTAGCCTTGATGCCTTGCTTGTTTGATCCCCTAGTTTTCCCAGTATAGTTTTCCCCTTGCTTTCCTTGTGTTCCTCGTGTTCCTAGTTTTGTTTCCGACTGCCTCTGTGTTTTGTGAATTGCTGTACCTGGACTCCTGTTTTGGTCGCAATAAAAACACTGAACTTGACTTTCCTGCCTCTGCCTCTCATCCTGCATTTGGGTCCTAAACCTGACTCACACCGTGACAGAACGAACCAACCAAGAATGGACCCAGCAGATGATGCAGAGGAGAGGTGGATGATTTCAGTAAGTTGCTTCAGACTATGGTCTCCATTATTCAGTTTTGTGCACGTCCTTCCACCAGTGCAGAGATGAAGATTGAAGCTCTGAAGCAGACTCTCCGTGTGGCCTACTCCAGGCCAGACCTAGCAAGCAAGCTTACAGAACCTATTAAGGGCTTGTGGGCTGCTATAGGCAGAGCACCGGCAAGCCTACGATCTGCAAGTATGCAAACTACTCTCCAGCCTGAAACAATGCCCTGCTTGCCCTTTTCTTGGAAAGACTTTGGGGTTAGCAGGGAGGTTTTCTATGAAGATTCTGAGTTCCTGGAGACGCTTGCTATTTATTGGAACACTGATCCTGAATTTGCCAAACATACAGCTTTTTTCAGGTGGGAGAGTAGGGGTGCCCTTTTCCCCCAATTGCCTTGTCGGGAGGCAGTCCCTACAGTTTCCCCTGTTCTTCAGCCCACTGCCTCACCAGTTGCCCGGCCTGCTCCCCAGGCCCAGTCTACTGGCTCCCAGTGTGTCTCGTCGTCCGGAATCCAGGAGCCTCCGTCCGGAATCCAGGAGCCTCCGTCCAGAATCCAGGAGCCTCCGTCCGGCATCCAGGAGCCTCCGTCCAGAATCCAGGAGCCTCCGTCCAGAATCCAGGAGCCTCCGCCCTGCATCCAGGAGCCCCCGCCGCCCAGCCTGTCCAGCTCCCCGCCGCCCAGCATGCCTGGCCCTCCGCTGCCCGGCTCTCCTCGACCTGCAGCCCCGTCTGCAGCCCCAGTTCCTCGACCTGCAGCCCTGTCTGCAGCCCCAGTTCCTCGAACTGCAGCCCTGTCTGCAGCCCCAGTTCCTCGACCTGCAGCCCCAGTTCCTCGACCTGCAGCCCTGTCTGCAGCCCCAGTTCCTCGACCTGCAGCCCCGTCTGCAGCCCCAGCTCCTCGGTCTGCAGCCCCAGCTCCTCCGCCTGCAGTCCCACCTGAACCCCCGTCGGTTGTCCCCGCCGACGTCCTGCCGGACCCCCCGTCGGCTGTCCCCGCCGACGTCCTGCCGGACCACCCGTCGGCTGTCCCCGCCGACGTGCCGCCTGACCCCCGCTCCTCGCTTCTAGTGACTGTGTCTCCTTGTCCTCAGGTTCCCCTGTCTCCATGCCCCAGCACAGCTCCTAGTCCCCTTGCTTGTCCTCCTAGTTGCCCTACTCCCCCAGTTTTTCAAACTAGCTCCCATGTTTTTACATCTGCTAGACACATCTCAGGCCCTCAGTTTCCCCAGGCTACGTCCAGTCCCCGACCCCCTCTGTTCCACTCTGTCCCACCTACCACCCCGTTAGCTGATCTCCCTATGTGTTTATCTGCGTGTCTCCCTGTCTGTATGTCTGCGAGTGTGTATGCCAGTCTTCTTGTGTGTCTGTCTACTCCCCAGTCCTTTAGTCCCCCTGCTAACCATTTTACCCCCCTGTTATGTCTGACTGCTTGTTTGTCCGCCTGTTTGACTGTCTGTCAGTTAATTTGTTTATCTCTCGGTTTGTCTCACTTTCTGCCTGTCTGTTTGTCTGTGTGCTTGTCTGTGTGTCTCCCCACCTGCCTTTCTGTGTGACCCTTGCCTTAAGCCTCTCCAGTGTCCGTGTCCCTACTGGTTTTGAGCTTGTAGATCTGCAAAGATGTTTTGCTGTTTTGATCCTGCCAGTCCCATGTTTAGTCCTGTGCCCCAATCTTTTCTCTTGCCCCTGATCCCCTGTCCCAGTGACCCTCCTTCCAGACCCCCCACCGCCCGCCCTGCTCGATGTTATGGACTTTGTTTTGTGTGATGTGAAGCGATGTCTGGAAGCCACCGCTTAAGGGGGAAGCACTGTCATGATCCGTGACCTGGTCTGTCACCCTGATGTGTTTCCCTATGTTCCTTGTTTTGGGTTTTACTTTTGTGTACTTTTACCTTTTATTTTGTAGTTCTAGTGTCTCTTGGTTTCCTATGTTGCCCATGTTTACCTGCCTTGTCTAACCCTGTGATTAGTGTAGTGTTCCCCTCCTGTGTCCTGTTATTCTCCCAGCCAATCCCTGAGTTGATTTGTCTGTTGTATTTCACCTGTGTCTAGTTAGTCCTTGTCTATTAATGTAGGCTACCCTTGTGTTTTCAGTTCTCCGTTGGTTTGTTGCCTGTGAGTATTTTTGTAGCCTTGATGCCTTGCTTGTTTGATCCCCTAGTTTTACCAGTATAGTTTTCCCCTTGCTTTCCTTGTGTTCCTCGTGTTCCTAGTTTTGTTTCCGACTGCCTCTGTGTTTTGTGAATTGCTATACCTGGGGCCTGTTACACGAAACTTGGATTAACTAATCCAGGATTTAGGCCAAAGCCAGGCTTTTTAAATCCTGATCTTTACAGCCTGGTTTATTCCGTTCCACTAAAGCCAAGCGAGGCTCAGAATTGGTGGATTTGGCGAGCCGGGATCAGCAAGCCTGGCTTAATAGACAGTCTGGCTTTTTGTCTCTAGACCCCTTATGTGGATCACAGATTTACTGATCCTTCTTCTTCATGGGGTATTAAGGCAGTTTGCATCCTTAATAGTTGCATTACAGCCCCCTTCTGTATATCTCATTATCTTTACTAATCTATTCAAGACTTACTGATACAAGGACTTAAGCTTCTAAAATAAATATTGCTGCTGTAATTAAAGAGAGAACATTAACTACCCCAAAAATATAGTTTACATTTTACCACTACTATTAACTTAAAACAGAATTCTTAATATTGTAAGCATAATGATATTGTCGCATTGTGATATTTGGCCATAACTCCCTCCTCTGAGGGAGCTACCTTTGGGGAAGGGGGTTGTTGCCCAGACAGGGCCGGGTCATGGGTTCATGTAGCATGCCAAAGTTTGTGCTATTGCCATTGAGAATGCATTGGGCGTTTAAGTTAAATAACTCAGAAACTACAAAACATTTCAAAGTAAAAAGTTCCAGCATGTGTCTCCACAGTAAGCTGAATTTTACAAAGTGTGAATGGAGTTTCTAGGTGAAAGTGATTTTTTGAAGTGCCACTATCTGCCTATAAATGTCTCAAATTTGAAAGCACTATATTTCTAAAACTATGAAACATTTCAAAGATTCCTTTTCAGGCACACATGTCCACCGTAGGATGAACCTAAATAGGTTTGAATGGGGTTTCTAGGTGTAAGTATGTAGGACTAGTAGTGGGTGAAACGTTACAATGGTAATATGTTGTAAAACAATGAGTAATGGTAATATTTAGTGGTTTTCACTTTTACAAAAATAATACAAAATAATATAATATAATATAATAATTCTTCTTAACCGTGCACTTGCACGACAGCAAACCTATTCATGGGGAACATTCAAAGCAGCTGATCTACAAGCTCACAAGCTGTCATGATGTTGTGCAGCCTATATATTTTGGTTATTTGATTTTATATAGTGCTTAAATTAGTCCTTTAATGCAGACCGATACAAATAAGGCAACATAAACCCATAATAATTGAATAAATCTGGAAAACATAATTGGTTTGTGATCAGTTTGACTGCTTAATGAACAGTAAAGACATCAGGATTAGGTTAAACCTGGCTGTTAGCCTGTTCCGGAGCAGGCTAAGTCCAAAGCATTAGTTTCCATGGTAACTTATGTAGCATCACTTTCATGAAACCGAATCAAGCCTCAACATATCCAGGTTAACTGGTTAAGTTAATCTGGCAAGATCAACCAGCTTTCATGAAACCGGTTAAGCACTGATCCAGGATATATTAAACCAGGATATGTGTTAAAGCCCGGCTTAATCTCTAATCCAAGTTTCGTGAAATAGGCCCCTGGACTCCTGTTTTGGTCGCAATAAAAACACTGAACTTGACTTTCCTGCCTCTGCCTCTCATCCTGCATTTGGGTCCTACACTAAACCTGACTCACACCGTGACACCGTCTAGAGTTTAAATGGACAGGTATCAGTCAACAAGTCCGTCTAGAGTTTAAATGGACAGGTATAAGTCAACAAGCCCGTCTAGAGTTTAAATGGACAGGTATAAGTCAAAAAGGAGACATTGAAAAGGAAGGACGGGTGGGGAAGGATCAACATATGGAATGTCAGAACAGTGTCATTCATTAAAGATGTTGTAAGCGACATGCCGTTCCCGTCCTGTGAGAGTAACATTACTGGCAATCATTCTGATGTTTATTTATTCAATTCATTCGTTTTTTGACATATTCTGGCTACTTCAGTCTTTAGAGTTTTCCAGAAAAAGACACTATATCCTCACCCTGGATTAAACGCGGTTCTGTGGTGCAATGGTTAGCACATTGGACTTTGAATCCAGAGACAGAGACAGAGAAAATAAAAACAATGCAGACAAACAGAAACAAGCTATAACAAAAAACACAGAAAGGCAGAGTGGTAAAAAAGGAGTGAGATTGAAAGAGATATAGTTTTTAAGGGGTTAGAATAGTATAAGTGCAAAAGAACAGTGTGTTTCTCTACACACTCTGCGTGTATAAAGAGTTTAAACAGCAGGCGCAGGCGGTGGCGTAACCTTCTGGGCACCCGACTGGTAATCCAGTCGCAGTGTGCCGCGGGTTAGACTCCCGAGCCCGACATGGTCTTTACTGCATGTCTTCCCCCATCTCTCTCCCGTTTCCTGTCAGCCTACTGTCTGTCCCTTCAAAAAAACCAATAAAAGGGGCGTAAGCCGCAAAAAAATATCTTAAAAAATAAAAATAAAAGTTTAAACAGCTGTGGAGCTGTTTATCACCTTGTCTCTGCGACCGTGAGTGAGTGAGTGAGTCAATGAGAAGCTGAGTTTTGTTTTGGGAGGGGTATTTTTGCTTTGGCAGACTTTTTATGCAAATCGTGGGAAATGAGGCAGAATGTTTTGTTTGTGTAAAAATGTTTCTTTTACACAATGCAATATTGAAGCAATGTTATGGTGTGTCCTGTAAGTCCATGTGGGCTGGGCGCCTTTGGTGCATGACACAGAAATAAAGAATCTAATCTAATCTATAAGCCAAAATTCCTTATGTTCCTGCGAGATGACAGTTTGTAACGTCACAGGCAATTGATGGATTTGTTCCAGTCGCTTATCATAGTGTTCCAGAAGAGAGACCACCCATCTGAGCTGAAATTAGTGTTCCATGGTGTAACGGTTACCACTCAGGTCTCTGAATCCTGCGATCCGAGTTCAAATCTCGGTGGAACCTTAACCTGAGGCACATGTGTGCACACTGCCATTGATTAACGATGTTGTTGTAAGCGACATGCACTACAATTCCTGTGAGAGTAACATTACTGGCAATCATTTTGATGTTAATGAAAAGCACATCCTTTGTTTATTAAATTAATTTGTTTTTGACATATTCTGGCTACTTCACCGTCATCAGAATTTTCACGAAAAAGACACCATATCCACACTGTGCGTTGAATAAGTTACTGTGGTGCAATGGTTAGCACTTTGGACTTTGAATCCAGAGATCCGAGTTCAAGTCTCGGCAGAACGTTCACCTGAAGAACAAGTCCATTCTTAGGACATGAAATTTCTTAGACATTTCATCAGAGTTCTCCAGAAGATGGGGCACACCCGATTGAACAGAATCAGAGTTCCATGGTGTAACGGTTAGCACTCAGGACTCTGAATCCTGCGATCCAAGTTCAAATCTCGGTGGAACCTTAACCTGAGGCACATGTGTGCACACTGCCATTGATTAACGATGTTGTTGTAAGCGACATGCACTACACATCCTGTGAGAGTATCATTACTGGCAATCATTTTGATGTTAATGAAAAGCACATCCTTTGTTCATTAAATTAATTTGTTTTTGACATATTCTGGCTACTTCACCGTCATCAGAATTTTCACGAAAAAGACACCACATCCTCACTGTGGGTTGAATGGGGTTCTGTGGTGCAATGGTTAGCACTTTGGACTTTGAATCCAGAGATCCGAGTTCAAGTCTCGGCAGAACCTTCACCTGAAGAACAAGTCCATTCTTAGGACATGACATTTTTTAAACATTTCATCAAAGTTATCCAGAAGATGGGGCACACCCGATTGAACAGAATCAGGGTTCCATGGTGTAACGGTTAGCACTCAGGACTCTGAATCCTGCGATCCGAGTTCAAATCTCGGTGGAACCTTAACCTGAGGCACATGTGTGCACACTGCCATTGATTAACGATGTTGTTTTAAGCGACATGCACTACACATCCTGTGAGAGTATCATTACTGGCAATCCTTTTGATGTTAATGAAAAGCACATCCTTTGTTCATTAAATTAATTTGTTTTTGACATATTCTGGCTACTTCACCGTCATCAGAGTTTTCCCAAAAAAGACACCACATCCTCACTGTGAGTTATATGTGGTTCTGTGGTGCAATGGTTAGCACTTTGGACTTTGAATCCAGAGATCCGAGTTCAAGTCTCGGCAGAACCTTCACCTGAAGACAAGTCCATTCTTAGGACATGAACATTTTTTTAACATTTCATCAGAGTTCTCCAGAAGATGGGCCACACCCGATTGAACAGAATCAGGGTTCCATGGTGTAACGGTTAGCACTCAGGACTCTGAATCCTGCGATCCGAGTTCAAATCTCGGTGGAACCTTAACCTGAGGCACATGTGTGCACACTGCCATTGATTAACGATGTTGTTGTAAGCGACATGCACTACAATTCCAGTGAGAGTAACATTACTGGCAATCATTTTGATGTTAATGAAAAGCACATCCTTTGTTTATTAAATTAATTAGTTTTTGACATATTCTGGCTACTTCACCATCATCAGAATTTTCACGAAAAAGACACCATATCCACACTGTGGGTTGAATAAGTTACTGTGGTCCAATGGTTAGCACTTTGGACTTTGAATCCAGAGATCCGAGTTCAAGTCTAGGCAGAACGTTCACCTGAAGAACAAGTCCATTCTTAGGACATGAACATTTTTAAACATTTCATCAGAGTTCTCCAGAAGATGGGGCACACCCGATTGAACAGAATAAGGGTTCCATGGTGTAACGGTTAGCACTCAGGACTCTGAATCCTGCGATCCGAGTTCAAATCTCGGTGGAACCTTAACCTGAGGCACATGTGTGCACACTGCCATTGATTAACGATGTTGTTGTAAGCGACATGCATTACACATCCTGTGAGAGTATCATTACTGGCAATCATTTTGATGTTAATGAAAAGCACATCCTTTGTTCATTAAATTAATTTGTTTTTGACATATTCTGGCTACTTCACCGTCATCAGAATTTTCACGAAAAAGACACCACATCCTCACTGTGGGTAGGATGGGGTTCTGTGGTGCAATGGTTAGCACTTTGGACTTTGAATCCAGAGATCCGAGTTCAAGTCTCGGCAGAACCTTCACCTGAAGAACAAGTCCATTCTTAGGACATGACATTTTTTAAACATTTCATCAGAGTTCTCCAGAAGATGGGGCACACCCGATTGAACAGAATCAGGGTTCCATGGTGTAACGGTTAGCACTCAGGACTCTGAATCCTGCGATCCGAGTTCAAATCTCGGTGGAACCTTAACCTGAGGCACATGTGTGCACACTGCCATTGATTAACGATGTTGTTGTAAGCGACATGCACTACAATTCCTGTGAGAGTAACATTACTGGCAATCATTTTGATGTTAATGAAAAGCACATCCTTTGTTTATTAAATTAATTTGTTTTTGACATATTCTGGCTACTTCACCGTCATCAGAATTTTCACGAAAAAGACACCATATCCACACTGTGCGTTGAATAAGTTACTGTGGTGCAATGGTTAGCACTTTGGACTTTGAATCCAGAGATCCGAGTTCAAGTCTCGGCAGAACGTTCACCTGAAGAACAAGTCCATTCTTAGGACATGAAATTTTTTAGACATTTCATCAGAGTTCTCCAGAAGATGGGGCACACCCGATTGAACAGAATCAGAGTTCCATGGTGTAAAGGTTAGCACTCAGGACTCTGAATCCTGCGATCCAAGTTCAAATCTCGGTGGAACCTTAACCTGAGGCACATGTGTGCACACTGCCATTGATTAACGATGTTGTTGTAAGCGACATGCACTACACATCCTGTGAGAGTATCATTACTGGCAATCATTTTGATGTTAATGAAAAGCACATCCTTTGTTCATTAAATTAATTTGTTTTTGACATATTCTGGCTACTTCACCGTCATCAGAATTTTCACGAAAAAGACACCACATCCTCACTGTGGGTTGAATGGGGTTCTGTGGTGCAATGGTTAGCACTTTGGACTTTGAATCCAGAGATCCGAGTTCAAGTCTCGGCAGAACCTTCACCTGAAGAACAAGTCCATTCTTAGGACATGACATTTTTTAAACATTTCATCAAAGTTATCCAGAAGATGGGGCACACCCGATTGAACAGAATCAGGGTTCCATGGTGTAACGGTTAGCACTCAGGACTCTGAATCCTGCGATCCGAGTTCAAATCTCGGTGGAACCTTAACCTGAGGCACATGTGTGCACACTGCCATTGATTAACGATGTTGTTGTAAGCGACATGCACTACAATTCCAGTGAGAGTAACATTACTGGCAATCATTTTGATGTTAATGAAAAGCACATCCTTTGTTTATTAAATTAATTTGTTTTTGACATATTCTGGCTACTTCACCGTCATCAGAATTTTCACGAAAAAGACACCATATCAACACTGAGGGTCGAATAAGTTACTGTGGTGCAATGGTTAGCACTTTGGACTTTGAATCCAGAGATCCGAGTTCAAGTCTCGGCAGAACCTTCACCTGAAGAACAAGTCCATTCTTAGGACATGAACATTTTTAGACATTTCATCAGAGTTCTCCAGAAGATGGGGCACACCCGATTGAACAGAATCAGGGTTCCATGGTGTAACGGTTAGCACTCAGGACTCTGAATCCTGCGATCCGAGTTCAAATCTCGGTGGAACCTTAACCTGAGGCACATGTGTGCACACTGCCATTGATTAATGATGTTGTTGTAAGCGACATGCATTACACATCCTGTGAGAGTATCATTACTGGCACTCATTTTGATGTTAATGAAAAGCACATCCTTTGTCCATTAAATTAATTTGTTTTTGACATATTCTGGCTACTTCACCGTCATCAGAGTTTTCCCAAAAAAGACACCACATCCTCACTGTCGGTTAAATGGGGTTCTGTGGTGCAATGGTTAGCACTTTGGACTTTGAATCCAGAGATCCGAGTTCAAGTCTCGGCAGAACCTTCACCTGAAGAACAAGTCCATTCTTAGGACATGACATTTTTTAAACATTTCATCAGAGTTCTCCAGAAGATGGGGCACACCCGATTGAACAGAATCAGGGTTCCATGGTGTAACGGTTAGCACTCAGGACTCTGAATCCTGCGATCCGAGTTCAAATCTCGGTGGAACCTTAACCTGAGGCACATGTGTGCACACTGCCATTGATTAACGATGTTGTTGTAAGCGACATGCATTACACATCCTGTGAGAGTATCATTACTGGCACTCATTTTGATGTTAATGAAAAGCACATCCTTTGTCCATTAAATTAATTTGTTTTTGACATATTCTGGCTACTTCACCGTCATCAGAGTTTTCCCAAAAAAGACACCACATCCTCACTGTCGGTTAAATGGGGTTCTGTGGTGCAATGGTTAGCACTTTGGACTTTGAATCCAGAGATCCGAGTTCAAGTCTCGGCAGAACCTTCACCTGAAGACAAGTCCATTCTTAGGACATGAACATTTTTTAAACATTTCATCAGAGTTCTCCAGAAGATGGGCCACACCCGATTGAACAGAATCAGGGTTCCATGGTGTAACGGTTAGCACTCAGGACTCTGAATCCTGCGATCCGAGTTCAAATCTCGGTGGAACCTTAACCTGAGGCACATGTGTGCACACTGCCATTGATTAACGATGTTGTTGTAAGCGACATGCACTACAATTCCAGTGAGAGTAACATTACTGGCAATCATTTTGATGTTAATGAAAAGCACATCCTTTGTTTATTAAATTAATTTGTTTTTGACATATTCTGGCTACTTCACCGTCATCAGAATTTTCACGAAAAAGACACCATATCAACACTGAGGGTCGAATAAGTTACTGTGGTGCAATGGTTAGCACTTTGGACTTTGAATCCAGAGATCCGAGTTCAAGTCTCGGCAGAACCTTCACCTGAAGAACAAGTCCATTCTTAGGACATGAACATTTTTAGACATTTCATCAGAGTTCTCCAGAAGATGGGGCAAACCCGATTGAACAGAATCAGGGTTCCATGGTGTAACGGTTAGCACTCAGGACTCTGAATCCTGCGATCCGAGTTCAAATCTCGGTGGAACCTTAACCTGAGGCACATGTGTGCACACTGCCATTGATTAACGATGTTGTTGTAAGCGACATGCATTACACATCCTGTGAGAGTATCATTACTGGCACTCATTTTGATGTTAATGAAAAGCACATCCTTTGTCCATTAAATTAATTTGTTTTTGACATATTCTGGCTACTTCACCGTCATCAGAGTTTTCCCAAAAAAGACACCACATCCTCACTGTCGGTTAAATGGGGTTCTGTGGTGCAATGGTTAGCACTTTGGACTTTGAATCCAGAGATCCGAGTTCAAGTCTCGGCAGAACCTTCACCTGAAGACAAGTCCATTCTTAGGACATGAACATTTTTTAAACATTTCATCAGAGTTCTCCAGAAGATGGGCCACACCCGATTGAACAGAATCAGGGTTCCATGGTGTAACGGTTAGCACTCAGGACTCTGAATCCTGCGATCCGAGTTCAAATCTCGGTGGAACCTTAACCTGAGGCACATGTGTGCACACTGCCATTGATTAACGATGTTGTTGTAAGTGACATGCACTACAATTCCAGTGAGAGTAACATTACTGGCAATCATTTTGATGTTAATGAAAAGCACATCCTTTGTTTATTAAATTAATTTGTTTTTGACATATTCTGGCTACTTCACCATCATCAGAATTTTCACGAAAAAGACACCATATCCACACTGTGGGTTGAATAAGTTACTGTGGTCCAATGGTTAGCACTTTGGACTTTGAATCCAGAGATCCGAGTTCAAGTCTAGGCAGAACGTTCACCTGAAGAACAAGTCCATTCTTAGGACATGAACATTTTTAAACATTTCATCAGAGTTCTCCAGAAGATGGGGCACACCCGATTGAACAGAATAAGGGTTCCATGGTGTAACGGTTAGCACTCAGGACTCTGAATCCTGCGATCCGAGTTCAAATCTCGGTGGAACCTTAACCTGAGGCACATGTGTGCACACTGCCATTGATTAACGATGTTGTTGTAAGCGACATGCATTACACATCCTGTGAGAGTATCATTACTGGCAATCATTTTGATGTTAATGAAAAGCACATCCTTTGTTCATTAAATTAATTTGTTTTTGACATATTCTGGCTACTTCACCGTCATCAGAATTTTCACGAAAAAGACACCACATCCTCACTGTGGGTAGGATGGGGTTCTGTGGTGCAATGGTTAGCACTTTGGACTTTGAATCCAGAGATCCGAGTTCAAGTCTCGGCAGAACCTTCACCTGAAGAACAAGTCCATTCTTAGGACATGACATTTTTTAAACATTTCATCAGAGTTCTCCAGAAGATGGGGCACACCCGATTGAACAGAATCAGGGTTCCATGGTGTAACGGTTAGCACTCAGGACTCTGAATCCTGCGATCCGAGTTCAAATCTCGGTGGAACCTTAACCTGAGGCACATGTGTGCACACTGCCATTGATTAACGATGTTGTTGTAAGCGACATGCACTACAATTCCTGTGAGAGTAACATTACTGGCAATCATTTTGATGTTAATGAAAAGCACATCCTTTGTTTATTAAATTAATTTGTTTTTGACATATTCTGGCTACTTCACCGTCATCAGAATTTTCACGAAAAAGACACCATATCCACACTGTGCGTTGAATAAGTTACTGTGGTGCAATGGTTAGCACTTTGGACTTTGAATCCAGAGATCCGAGTTCAAGTCTCGGCAGAACGTTCACCTGAAGAACAAGTCCATTCTTAGGACATGACATTTTTTAGACATTTCATCAGAGTTCTCCAGAAGATGGGGCACACCCGATTGAACAGAATCAGAGTTCCATGGTGTAACGGTTAGCACTCAGGACTCTGAATCCTGCGATCCAAGTTCAAATCTCGGTGGAACCTTAACCTGAGGCACATGTGTGCACACTGCCATTGATTAACGATGTTGTTGTAAGCGACATGCACTACACATCCTGTGAGAGTATCATTACTGGCAATCATTTTGATGTTAATGAAAAGCACATCCTTTGTTCATTAAATTAATTTGTTTTTGACATATTCTGGCTACTTCACCGTCATCAGAATTTTCACGAAAAAGACACCACATCCTCACTGTGGGTTGAATGGGGTTCTGTGGTGCAATGGTTAGCACTTTGGACTTTGAATCCAGAGATCCGAGTTCAAGTCTCGGCAGAACCTTCACCTGAAGAACAAGTCCATTCTTAGGACATGACATTTTTTAAACATTTCATCAAAGTTATCCAGAAGATGGGGCACACCCGATTGAACAGAATCAGGGTTCCATGGTGTAACGGTTAGCACTCAGGACTCTGAATCCTGCGATCCGAGTTCAAATCTCGGTGGAACCTTAACCTGAGGCACATGTGTGCACACTGCCATTGATTAACGATGT
The DNA here is from genome assembly GCF_964188405.1 of Protomyctophum parallelum. Taxonomy (NCBI): domain Eukaryota; kingdom Metazoa; phylum Chordata; class Actinopteri; order Myctophiformes; family Myctophidae; genus Protomyctophum; species Protomyctophum parallelum. The sequence continues at coordinate 35,340,185 of NC_139716.1, forward strand.
TGTTGTAAGCGACATGCACTACAATTCCAGTGAGAGTAACATTACTGGCAATCATTTTGATGTTAATGAAAAGCACATCCTTTGTTTATTAAATTAATTTGTTTTTGACATATTCTGGCTACTTCACCGTCATCAGAATTTTCACGAAAAAGACACCATATCAACACTGAGGGTCGAATAAGTTACTGTGGTGCAATGGTTAGCACTTTGGACTTTGAATCCAGAGATCCGAGTTCAAGTCTCGGCAGAACCTTCACCTGAAGAACAAGTCCATTCTTAGGACATGAACATTTTTAGACATTTCATCAGGGTTCTCCAGAAGATGGGGCACACCCGATTGAACAGAATCAGGGTTCCATGGTGTAACGGTTAGCACTCAGGACTCTGAATCCTGCGATCCGAGTTCAAATCTCGGTGGAACCTTAACCTGAGGCACATGTGTGCACACTGCCATTGATTAATGATGTTGTTGTAAGCGACATGCATTACACATCCTGTGAGAGTATCATTACTGGCACTCATTTTGATGTTAATGAAAAGCACATCCTTTGTCCATTAAATTAATTTGTTTTTGACATATTCTGGCTACTTCACCGTCATCAGAGTTTTCCCAAAAAAGACACCACATCCTCACTGTCGGTTAAATGGGGTTCTGTGGTGCAATGGTTAGCACTTTGGACTTTGAATCCAGAGATCCGAGTTCAAGTCTCTGCAGAACCTTCACCTGAAGAACAAGTCCATTCTTAGGACATGACATTTTTTAAACATTTCATCAGAGTTCTCCAGAAGATGGGGCACACCCGATTGAACAGAATCAGGGTTCCATGGTGTAACGGTTAGCACTCAGGACTCTGAATCCTGCGATCCGAGTTCAAATCTCGGTGGAACCTTAACCTGAGGCACATGTGTGCACACTGCCATTGATTAACGATGTTGTTGTAAGCGACATGCACTACAATTCCTGTGAGAGTAACATTACTGGCAATCATTTTGATGTTAATGAAAAGCACATCCTTTGTTTATTAAATTAATTTGTTTTTGACATATTCTGGCTACTTCACCGTCATCAGAATTTTCACGAAAAAGACACCATATCCACACTGTGCGTTGAATAAGTTACTGTGGTGCAATGGTTAGCACTTTGGACTTTGAATCCAGAGATCCGAGTTCAAGTCTCGGCAGAACGTTCACCTGAAGAACAAGTCCATTCTTAGGACATGAAATTTTTTAGACATTTCATCAGAGTTCTCCAGAAGATGGGGCACACCCGATTGAACAGAATCAGGGTTCCATGGTGTAACGGTTAGCACTCAGGACTCTGAATCCTGCGATCCGAGTTCAAATCTCGGTGGAACCTTAACCTGAGGCACATGTGTGCACACTGCCATTGATTAACGATGTTGTTGTAAGCGACATGCACTACACATCCTGTGAGAGTATCATTACTGGCAATCATTTTGATGTTAATGAAAAGCACATCCTTTGTTCATTAAATTAATTTGTTTTTGACATATTCTGGCTACTTCACCGTCATCAGAATTTTCACGAAAAAGACACCACATCCTCACTGTGGGTTGAATCGGGTTCTGTGGTGCAATGGTTAGCACTTTGGACTTTGAATCCAGAGATCCGAGTTCAAGTCTCGGCAGAACCTTCACCTGAAGAACAAGTCCATTCTTAGGACATGAACATTTTTAGACATTTCATCAGAGTTCTCCAGAAGATGGGGCACACCCGATTGAACAGAATCAGGGTTCCATGGTGTAACGGTTAGCACTCAGGACTCTGAATCCTGCGATCCGAGTTCAAATCTCAGTGGAACCTTAACCTGAGGCACATGTGTGCACACTGCCATTGATTAACGATGTTGTTGTAAGCGACATGCATTACACATCCTGTGAGAGTATCATTACTGGCACTCATTTTGATGTTAATGAAAAGCACATCCTTTGTCCATTAAATTAATTTGTTTTTTACATATTCTGGCTACTTCACCGTCATCAGAGTTTTCCCAAAAAAGACACCACATCCTCACTGTCGGTTAAACGGGGTTCTGTGGTGCAATGGTTAGCACTTTGGACTTTGAATCCAGAGATCCGAGTTCAAGTCTCGGCAGAACCTTCACCTGAAGAACAAGTCCATTCTTAGGACATGAACATTTTTAGACATTTCATCAGAGTTCTCCAGAAGATGGGGCACACCCGATTGAACAGAATCAGGGTTCCATGGTGTAACGGTTAGCACTCAGGACTCTGAATCCTGCGATCCGAGTTCAAATCTCAGTGGAACCTTAACCTGAGGCACATGTGTGCACACTGCCATTGATTAATGATGTTGTTGTAAGCGACATGCATTACACATCCTGTGAGAGTATCATTACTGGCACTCATTTTGATGTTAATGAAAAGCACATCCTTTGTCCATTAAATTAATTTGTTTTTGACATATTCTGGCTACTTCACCGTCATCAGAGTTTTCCCAAAAAAGACACCACATCCTCACTGTCGGTTAAACGGGGTTCTGTGGTGCAATGGTTAGCACTTTGGACTTTGAATCCAGAGATCCGAGTTCAAGTCTCGGCAGAACCTTCACCTGAAGAACAAGTCCATTCTTAGGACATGACATTTTTTAAACATTTCATCAAAGTTATCCAGAAGATGGGGCACACCCGATTGAACAGAATCAGGGTTCCATGGTGTAACGGTTAGCACTCAGGACTCTGAATCCTGCGATCCGAGTTCAAATCTCAGTGGAACCTTAACCTGAGGCACATGTGTGCACACTGCCATTGATTAACGATGTTGTTGTAAGCGACATGCACTACACATCCTGTGAGAGTATCATTACTGGCAATCATTTTGATGTTAATGAAAAGCACATCCTTTGTTCATTAAATTAATTTGTTTTTGACATATTCTGGCTACTTCACCGTCATCAGAATTTTCACGAAAAAGACACCATATCAACACTGAGGGTCGAATAAGTTACTGTGGTGCAATGGTTAGCACTTTGGACTTTGAATCCAGAGATCCGAGTTCAAGTCTCGGCAGAACCTTCACCTGAAGAACAAGTCCATTCTTAGGACATGAACATTTTTAGACATTTCATCAGAGTTCTCCAGAAGATGGGGCACACCCGATTGAACAGAATCAGGGTTCCATGGTGTAACGGTTAGCACTCAGGACTCTGAATCCTGCGATCCGAGTTCAAATCTCGGTGGAACCTTAACCTGAGGCACATGTGTGCACACTGCCATTGATTAATGATGTTGTTGTAAGCGACATGCATTACACATCCTGTGAGAGTATCATTACTGGCACTCATTTTGATGTTAATGAAAAGCACATCCTTTGTCCATTAAATTAATTTGTTTTTGACATATTCTGGCTACTTCACCGTCATCAGAGTTTTCCCAAAAAAGACACCACATCCTCACTGTCGGTTAAATGGGGTTCTGTGGTGCAATGGTTAGCACTTTGGACTTTGAATCCAGAGATCCGAGTTCAAGTCTCGGCAGAACCTTCACCTGAAGAACAAGTCCATTCTTAGGACATGACATTTTTTAAACATTTCATCAGAGTTCTCCAGAAGATGGGGCACACCCGATTGAACAGATTCAGGGTTCCATGGTGTAACGGTTAGCACTCAGGACTCTGAATCCTGCGATCCGTGTTCAAATCTCGGTGGAACCTTAACCTGAGGCACATGTGTGCACACTGCCATTGATTAACGATGTTGTTGTAAGCGACATGCACTACAATTCCTGTGAGAGTAACATTACTGGCAATCATTTTGATGTTAATGAAAAGCACATCCTTTGTTTATTAAATTAATTTGTTTTTGACATATTCTGGCTACTTCACCGTCATCAGAATTTTCACGAAAAAGACACCATATCCACACTGTGCGTTGAATAAGTTACTGTGGTGCAATGGTTAGCACTTTGGACTTTGAATCCAGAGATCCGAGTTCAAGTCTCGGCAGAACGTTCACCTGAAGAACAAGTCCATTCTTAGGACATGAAATTTTTTAGACATTTCATCAGAGTTCTCCAGAAGATGGGGCACACCCGATTGAACAGAATCAGGGTTCCATGGTGTAACGGTTAGCACTCAGGACTCTGAATCCTGCGATCCGAGTTCAAATCTCGGTGGAACCTTAACCTGAGGCACATGTGTGCCCACTGCCATTGATTAACGATGTTGTTGTAAGCGACATGCACTACACATCCTGTGAGAGTATCATTACTGGCAATCATTTTGATGTTAATGAAAAGCACATCCTTTGTTCATTAAATTAATTTGTTTTTGACATATTCTGGCTACTTCACCGTCATCAGAATTTTCACGAAAAAGACACCACATCCTCACTGTGGGTTGAATGGGGTTCTGTGGTGCAATGGTTAGCACTTTGGACTTTGAATCCAGAGATCCGAGTTCAAGTCTCGGCAGAACCTTCACCTGAAGAACAAGTCCATTCTTAGGACATGAACATTTTTAGACATTTCATCAGAGTTCTCCAGAAGATGGGGCACACCCGATTGAACAGAATCAGGGTTCCAAGGTGTAACGGTTAGCACTCAGGACTCTGAATCCTGCGATCCGAGTTCAAATCTCGGTGGAACCTTAACCTGAGGCACATGTGTGCACACTGCCATTGATTAATGATGTTGTTGTAAGCGACATGCATTACACATCCTGTGAGAGTATCATTACTGGCACTCATTTTGATGTTAATGAAAAGCACATCCTTTGTCCATTAAATTAATTTGTTTTTGACATATTCTGGCTACTTCACCGTCATCAGAATTTTCACGAAAAAGACACCATATCCACACTGTGCGTTGAATAAGTTACTGTGGTGCAATGGTTAGCACTTTGGACTTTGAATCCAGAGATCCGAGTTCAAGTCTCGGCAGAACGTTCACCTGAAGAACAAGTCCATTCTTAGGACATGACATTTTTTAGACATTTCATCAGAGTTCTCCAGAAGATGGGGCACACCCGATTGAACAGAATCAGGGTTCCATGGTAAGGGTTAGCACTCAGGACTCTGAATCCTGCGATCCGAGTTCAAATCTCGGTGGAACCTTAACCTGAGGCACATGTGTGCACACTGCCATTGATTAACGATGTTGTTGTAAGCGACATGCACTACACATCCTGTGAGAGTATCATTACTGGCAATCATTTTGATGTTAATGAAAAGCACATCCTTTGTTCATTAAATTAATTTGTTTTTGACATATTCTGGCTACTTCACCGTCATCAGAATTTTCACGAAAAAGACACCACATCCTCACTGTGGGTTGAATGGGGTTCTGTGGTGCAATGGTTAGCACTTTGGACTTTGAATCCAGAGATCCGAGTTCAAGTCTCGGCAGAACCTTCACCTGAAGAACAAGTCCATTCTTAGGACATGACATTTTTTAAACATTTCATCAAAGTTATCCAGAAGATGGGGCACACCCGATTGAACAGAATCAGGGTTCCATGGTGTAACGGTTAGCACTCAGGACTCTGAATCCTGCGATCCGAGTTAAAATCTCGGTGGAACCTTAACCTGAGGCACATGTGTGCACACTGCCATTGATTAACGATGTTGTTGTAAGCGACATGCACTACAATTCCAGTGAGAGTAACATTACTGGCAATCATTTTGATGTTAATGAAAAGCACATCCTTTGTTTATTAAATTAATTTGTTTTTGACATATTCTGGCTACTTCACCGTCATCAGAATTTTCACGAAAAAGACACCATATCAACACTGTGGGTTGAATAAGTTACTGTGGTGCAATGGTTAGCACTTTGGACTTTGAATCCAGAGATCCGAGTTCAAGTCTCGGCAGAACCTTCACCTGAAGAACAAGTCCATTCTTAGGACATGAACATTTTTAGACATTTCATCAGAGTTCTCCAGAAGATGGGGCACACCCGATTGAACAGAATCAGGGTTCCATGGTGTAACGGTTAGCACTCAGGACTCTGAATCCTGCGATCCGAGTTCAAATCTCGGTGGAACCTTAACCTGAGGCACATGTGTGCACACTGCCATTGATTAACGATGTTGTTGTAAGCGACATGCATTACACATCCTGTGAGAGTATCATTACTGGCACTCATTTTGATGTTAATGAAAAGCACATCCTTTGTCCATTAAATTAATTTGTTTTTGACATATTCTGGCTACTTCACCGTCATCAGAGTTTTCCCAAAAAAGACACCACATCCTCACTGTTGGTTAAATGGGGTTCTGTGGTGCAATGGTTAGCACTTTGGACTTTGAATCCAGAGATCCGAGTTCAAGTCTCGGCAGAACCTTCACCTGAAGACAAGTCCATTCTTAGGACATGAACATTTTTTAAACATTTCATCAGAGTTCTCCAGAAGATGGGGCACACCCGATTGAACAGAATCAGGGTTCCATGGTGTAACGGTTAGCACTCAGGACTCTGAATCCTGCGATCCGAGTTCAAATCTCGGTGGAACCTTAACCTGAGGCACATGTGTGCACACTGCCATTGATTAACGATGTTGTTGTAAGCGACATGCACTACACATCCTGTGAGAGTATCATTACTGGCAATCATTTTGATGTTAATGAAAAGCACATCCTTTGTTCATTAAATTAATTTGTTTTTGACATATTCTGGCTACTTCACCGTCATCAGAATTTTCACGAAAAAGACACCACATCCTCACTGTGGGTTGAATGGGGTTCTGTGGTGCAATGGTTAGCACTTTGGACTTTGAATCCAGAGATCCGAGTTCAAGTCTCGGCAGAACCTTCACCTGAAGAACAAGTCCATTCTTAGGACATGAACATTTTTAGACATTTCATCAGAGTTCTCCAGAAGATGGGGCACACCCGATTGAACAGAATCAGGGTTCCATGGTGTAACGGTTAGCACTCAGGACTCTGAATCCTGCGATCCGAGTTCAAATCTCGGTGGAACCTTAACCTGAGGCACATGTGTGCACACTGCCATTGATTAATGATGTTGTTGTAAGCGACATGCATTACACATCCTGTGAGAGTATCATTACTGGCACTCATTTTGATGTTAATGAAAAGCACATCCTTTGTCCATTAAATTAATTTGTTTTTGACATATTCTGGCTACTTCACCGTCATCAGAATTTTCACGAAAAAGACACCACATCCTCACTGTGGGTTGAATGGGGTTCTGTGGTGCAATGGTTAGCACTTTGGACTTTGAATCCAGAGATCCGAGTTCAAGTCTCGGCAGAACCTTCACCTGAAGAACAAGTCCATTCTTAGGACATGACATTTTTTAAACATTTCATCAGAGTTCTCCAGAAGATGGGGCACACCCGATTGAACAGAATCAGGGTTCCATGGTGTAACGGTTAGCACTCAGGACTCTGAATCCTGCGATCCGAGTTCAAATCTCGGTGGAACCTTAACCTGAGGCACATGTGTGCACACTGCCATTGATTAACGATGTTGTTGTAAGCGACATGCACTACAATTCCTGTGAGAGTAACATTACTGGCAATCATTTTGATGTTAATGAAAAGCACATCCTTTGTTTATTAAATTAATTTGTTTTTGACATATTCTGGCTACTTCACCGTCATCAGAATTTTCACGAAAAAGACACCATATCCACACTGTGCGTTGAATAAGTTACTGTGGTGCAATGGTTAGCACTTTGGACTTTGAATCCAGAGATCCGAGTTCAAGTCTCGGCAGAACGTTCACCTGAAGAACAAGTCCATTCTTAGGACATGACATTTTTTAGACATTTCATCAGAGTTCTCCAGAAGATGGGGCACACCCGATTGAACAGAATCAGAGTTCCATGGTGTAACGGTTAGCACTCAGGACTCTGAATCCTGCGATCCAAGTTCAAATCTCAGTGGAACCTTAACCTGAGGCACATGTGTGCACACTGCCATTGATTAACGATGTTGTTGTAAGCGACATGCACTACACATCCTGTGAGAGTATCATTACTGGCAATCATTTTGATGTTAATGAAAAGCACATCCTTTGTTCATTAAATTAATTTGTTTTTGACATATTCTGGCTACTTCACCGTCATCAGAATTTTCACGAAAAAGACACCACATCCTCACTGTGGGTTGAATGGGGTTCTGTGGTGCAATGGTTAGCACTTTGGACTTTGAATCCAGAGATCCGAGTTCAAGTCTCGGCAGAACCTTCACCTGAAGAACAAGTCCATTCTTAGGACATGACATTTTTTAAACATTTCATCAAAGTTATCCAGAAGATGGGGCACACCCGATTGAACAGAATCAGGGTTCCATGGTGTAACGGTTAGCACTCAGGACTCTGAATCCTGCGATCCGAGTTCAAATCTCGGTGGAACCTTAACCTGAGGCACATGTGTGCACACTGCCATTGATTAACGATGTTGTTGTAAGCGACATGCACTACAATTCCAGTGAGAGTAACATTACTGGCAATCATTTTGATGTTAATGAAAAGCACATCCTTTGTTTATTAAATTAATTTGTTTTTGACATATTCTGGCTACTTCACCGTCATCAGAATTTTCACGAAAAAGACACCATATCAACACTGAGGGTCGAATAAGTTACTGTGGTGCAATGGTTAGCACTTTGGACTTTGAATCCAGAGATCCGAGTTCAAGTCTCGGCAGAACCTTCACCTGAAGAACAAGTCCATTCTTAGGACATGAACATTTTTAGACATTTCATCAGGGTTCTCCAGAAGATGGGGCACACCCGATTGAACAGAATCAGGGTTCCATGGTGTAACGGTTAGCACTCAGGACTCTGAATCCTGCGATCCGAGTTCAAATCTCGGTGGAACCTTAACCTGAGGCACATGTGTGCACACTGCCATTGATTAATGATGTTGTTGTAAGCGACATGCATTACACATCCTGTGAGAGTATCATTACTGGCACTCATTTTGATGTTAATGAAAAGCACATCCTTTGTCCATTAAATTAATTTGTTTTTGACATATTCTGGCTACTTCACCGTCATCAGAGTTTTCCCAAAAAAGACACCACATCCTCACTGTCGGTTAAATGGGGTTCTGTGGTGCAATGGTTAGCACTTTGGACTTTGAATCCAGAGATCCGAGTTCAAGTCTCTGCAGAACCTTCACCTGAAGAACAAGTCCATTCTTAGGACATGACATTTTTTAAACATTTCATCAGAGTTCTCCAGAAGATGGGGCACACCCGATTGAACAGAATCAGGGTTCCATGGTGTAACGGTTAGCACTCAGGACTCTGAATCCTGCGATCCGAGTTCAAATCTCGGTGGAACCTTAACCTGAGGCACATGTGTGCACACTGCCATTGATTAACGATGTTGTTGTAAGCGACATGCACTACAATTCCTGTGAGAGTAACATTACTGGCAATCATTTTGATGTTAATGAAAAGCACATCCTTTGTTTATTAAATTAATTTGTTTTTGACATATTCTGGCTACTTCACCGTCATCAGAATTTTCACGAAAAAGACACCATATCCACACTGTGCGTTGAATAAGTTACTGTGGTGCAATGGTTAGCACTTTGGACTTTGAATCCAGAGATCCGAGTTCAAGTCTCGGCAGAACGTTCACCTGAAGAACAAGTCCATTCTTAGGACATGAAATTTTTTAGACATTTCATCAGAGTTCTCCAGAAGATGGGGCACACCCGATTGAACAGAATCAGGGTTCCATGGTGTAACGGTTAGCACTCAGGACTCTGAATCCTGCGATCCGAGTTCAAATCTCGGTGGAACCTTAACCTGAGGCACATGTGTGCACACTGCCATTGATTAACGATGTTGTTGTAAGCGACATGCACTACACATCCTGTGAGAGTATCATTACTGGCAATCATTTTGATGTTAATGAAAAGCACATCCTTTGTTCATTAAATTAATTTGTTTTTGACATATTCTGGCTACTTCACCGTCATCAGAATTTTCACGAAAAAGACACCACATCCTCACTGTGGGTTGAATCGGGTTCTGTGGTGCAATGGTTAGCACTTTGGACTTTGAATCCAGAGATCCGAGTTCAAGTCTCGGCAGAACCTTCACCTGAAGAACAAGTCCATTCTTAGGACATGAACATTTTTAGACATTTCATCAGAGTTCTCCAGAAGATGGGGCACACCCGATTGAACAGAATCAGGGTTCCATGGTGTAACGGTTAGCACTCAGGACTCTGAATCCTGCGATCCGAGTTCAAATCTCGGTGGAACCTTAACCTGAGGCACATGTGTGCACACTGCCATTGATTAATGATGTTGTTGTAAGCGACATGCATTACACATCCTGTGAGAGTATCATTACTGGCACTCATTTTGATGTTAATGAAAAGCACATCCTTTGTCCATTAAATTAATTTGTTTTTGACATATTCTGGCTACTTCACCGTCATCAGAGTTTTCCCAAAAAAGACACCACATCCTCACTGTCAGTTAAACGGGGTTCTGTGGTGCAATGGTTAGCACTTTGGACTTTGAATCCAGAGATCCGAGTTCAAGTCTCGGCAGAACCTTCACCTGAAGAACAAGTCCATTCTTAGGACATGACATTTTTTAAACATTTCATCAAAGTTATCCAGAAGATGGGGCACACCCGATTGAACAGAATCAGGGTTCCATGGTGTAACGGTTAGCACTCAGGACTCTGAATCCTGCGATCCGAGTTCAAATCTCAGTGGAACCTTAACCTGAGGCACATGTGTGCACACTGCCATTGATTAACGATGTTGTTGTAAGCGACATGCACTACACATCCTGTGAGAGTATCATTACTGGCAATCATTTTGATGTTAATGAAAAGCACATCCTTTGTTCATTAAATTAATTTGTTTTTGACATATTCTGGCTACTTCACCGTCATCAGAATTTTCACGAAAAAGACACCATATCAACACTGAGGGTCGAATAAGTTACTGTGGTGCAATGGTTAGCACTTTGGACTTTGAATCCAGAGATCCGAGTTCAAGTCTCGGCAGAACCTTCACCTGAAGAACAAGTCCATTCTTAGGACATGAACATTTTTAGACATTTCATCAGAGTTCTCCAGAAGATGGGGCACACCCGATTGAACAGAATCAGGGTTCCATGGTGTAACGGTTAGCACTCAGGACTCTGAATCCTGCGATCCGAGTTCAAATCTCGGTGGAACCTTAACCTGAGGCACATGTGTGCACACTGCCATTGATTAATGATGTTGTTGTAAGCGACATGCATTACACATCCTGTGAGAGTATCATTACTGGCACTCATTTTGATGTTAATGAAAAGCACATCCTTTGTCCATTAAATTAATTTGTTTTTGACATATTCTGGCTACTTCACCGTCATCAGAGTTTTCCCAAAAAAGACACCACATCCTCACTGTCGGTTAAATGGGGTTCTGTGGTGCAATGGTTAGCACTTTGGACTTTGAATCCAGAGATCCGAGTTCAAGTCTCTGCAGAACCTTCACCTGAAGAACAAGTCCATTCTTAGGACATGACATTTTTTAAACATTTCATCAGAGTTCTCCAGAAGATGGGGCACACCCGATTGAACAGAATCAGGGTTCCATGGTGTAACGGTTAGCACTCAGGACTCTGAATCCTGCGATCCGAGTTCAAATCTCGGTGGAACCTTAACCTGAGGCACATGTGTGCACACTGCCATTGATTAACGATGTTGTTGTAAGCGACATGCACTACAATTCCTGTGAGAGTAACATTACTGGCAATCATTTTGATGTTAATGAAAAGCACATCCTTTGTTTATTAAATTAATTAGTTTTTGACATATTCTGGCTACTTCACCGTCATCAGAATTTTCACGAAAAAGACACCATATCCACACTGTGCGTTGAATAAGTTACTGTGGTGCAATGGTTAGCACTTTGGACTTTGAATCCAGAGATCCGAGTTCAAGTCTCGGCAGAACGTTCACCTGAAGAACAAGTCCATTCTTAGGACATGAAATTTTTTAGACATTTCATCAGAGTTCTCCAGAAGATGGGGCACACCCGATTGAACAGAATCAGGGTTCCATGGTGTAACGGTTAGCACTCAGGACTCTGAATCCTGCGATCCGAGTTCAAATCTCGGTGGAACCTTAACCTGAGGCACATGTGTGCACACTGCCATTGATTAACGATGTTGTTGTAAGCGACATGCACTACACATCCTGTGAGAGTATCATTACTGGCAATCATTTTGATGTTAATGAAAAGCACATCCTTTGTTCATTAAATTAATTTGTTTTTGACATATTCTGGCTACTTCACCGTCATCAGAATTTTCACGAAAAAGACACCACATCCTCACTGTGGGTTGAATCGGGTTCTGTGGTGCAATGGTTAGCACTTTGGACTTTGAATCCAGAGATCCGAGTTCAAGTCTCGGCAGAACCTTCACCTGAAGAACAAGTCCATTCTTAGGACATGAACATTTTTAGACATTTCATCAGAGTTCTCCAGAAGATGGGGCACACCCGATTGAACAGAATCAGGGTTCCATGGTGTAACGGTTAGCACTCAGGACTCTGAATCCTGCGATCCGAGTTCAAATCTCAGTGGAACCTTAACCTGAGGCACATGTGTGCACACTGCCATTGATTAACGATGTTGTTGTAAGCGACATGCATTACACATCCTGTGAGAGTATCATTACTGGCACTCATTTTGATGTTAATGAAAAGCACATCCTTTGTCCATTAAATTAATTTGTTTTTGACATATTCTGGCTACTTCACCGTCATCAGAGTTTTCCCAAAAAAGACACCACATCCTCACTGTCGGTTAAACGGGGTTCTGTGGTGCAATGGTTAGCACTTTGGACTTTGAATCCAGAGATCCGAGTTCAAGTCTCGGCAGAACCTTCACCTGAAGAACAAGTCCATTCTTAGGACATGAACATTTTTAGACATTTCATCAGAGTTCTCCAGAAGATGGGGCACACCCGATTGAACAGAATCAGGGTTCCATGGTGTAACGGTTAGCACTCAGGACTCTGAATCCTGCGATCCGAGTTCAAATCTCAGTGGAACCTTAACCTGAGGCACATGTGTGCACACTGCCATTGATTAATGATGTTGTTGTAAGCGACATGCATTACACATCCTGTGAGAGTATCATTACTGGCACTCATTTTGATGTTAATGAAAAGCACATCCTTTGTCCATTAAATTAATTTGTTTTTGACATATTCTGGCTACTTCACCGTCATCAGAGTTTTCCCAAAAAAGACACCACATCCTCACTGTCGGTTAAACGGGGTTCTGTGGTGCAATGGTTAGCACTTTGGACTTTGAATCCAGAGATCCGAGTTCAAGTCTCGGCAGAACCTTCACCTGAAGAACAAGTCCATTCTTAGGACATGACATTTTTTAAACATTTCATCAAAGTTATCCAGAAGATGGGGCACACCCGATTGAACAGAATCAGGGTTCCATGGTGTAACGGTTAGCACTCAGGACTCTGAATCCTGCGATCCGAGTTCAAATCTCAGTGGAACCTTAACCTGAGGCACATGTGTGCACACTGCCATTGATTAACGATGTTGTTGTAAGCGACATGCACTACACATCCTGTGAGAGTATCATTACTGGCAATCATTTTGATGTTAATGAAAAGCACATCCTTTGTTCATTAAATTAATTTGTTTTTGACATATTCTGGCTACTTCACCGTCATCAGAATTTTCACGAAAAAGACACCATATCAACACTGAGGGTCGAATAAGTTACTGTGGTGCAATGGTTAGCACTTTGGACTTTGAATCCAGAGATCCGAGTTCAAGTCTCGGCAGAACCTTCACCTGAAGAACAAGTCCATTCTTAGGACATGAACATTTTTAGACATTTCATCAGAGTTCTCCAGAAGATGGGGCACACCCGATTGAACAGAATCAGGGTTCCATGGTGTAACGGTTAGCACTCAGGACTCTGAATCCTGCGATCCGAGTTCAAATCTCGGTGGAACCTTAACCTGAGGCACATGTGTGCACACTGCCATTGATTAATGATGTTGTTGTAAGCGACATGCATTACACATCCTGTGAGAGTATCATTACTGGCACTCATTTTGATGTTAATGAAAAGCACATCCTTTGTCCATTAAATTAATTTGTTTTTGACATATTCTGGCTACTTCACCGTCATCAGAGTTTTCCCAAAAAAGACACCACATCCTCACTGTCGGTTAAATGGGGTTCTGTGGTGCAATGGTTAGCACTTTGGACTTTGAATCCAGAGATCCGAGTTCAAGTCTCGGCAGAACCTTCACCTGAAGAACAAGTCCATTCTTAGGACATGACATTTTTTAAACATTTCATCAGAGTTCTCCAGAAGATGGGGCACACCCGATTGAACAGATTCAGGGTTCCATGGTGTAACGGTTAGCACTCAGGACTCTGAATCCTGCGATCCGTGTTCAAATCTCGGTGGAACCTTAACCTGAGGCACATGTGTGCACACTGCCATTGATTAACGATGTTGTTGTAAGCGACATGCACTACAATTCCTGTGAGAGTAACATTACTGGCAATCATTTTGATGTTAATGAAAAGCACATCCTTTGTTTATTAAATTAATTTGTTTTTGACATATTCTGGCTACTTCACCGTCATCAGAATTTTCACGAAAAAGACACCATATCCACACTGTGCGTTGAATAAGTTACTGTGGTGCAATGGTTAGCACTTTGGACTTTGAATCCAGAGATCCGAGTTCAAGTCTCGGCAGAACGTTCACCTGAAGAACAAGTCCATTCTTAGGACATGAAATTTTTTAGACATTTCATCAGAGTTCTCCAGAAGATGGGGCACACCCGATTGAACAGAATCAGGGTTCCATGGTGTAACGGTTAGCACTCAGGACTCTGAATCCTGCGATCCGAGTTCAAATCTCGGTGGAACCTTAACCTGAGGCACATGTGTGCCCACTGCCATTGATTAACGATGTTGTTGTAAGCGACATGCACTACACATCCTGTGAGAGTATCATTACTGGCAATCATTTTGATGTTAATGAAAAGCACATCCTTTGTTCATTAAATTAATTTGTTTTTGACATATTCTGGCTACTTCACCGTCATCAGAATTTTCACGAAAAAGACACCACATCCTCACTGTGGGTTGAATGGGGTTCTGTGGTGCAATGGTTAGCACTTTGGACTTTGAATCCAGAGATCCGAGTTCAAGTCTCGGCAGAACCTTCACCTGAAGAACAAGTCCATTCTTAGGACATGAACATTTTTAGACATTTCATCAGAGTTCTCCAGAAGATGGGGCACACCCGATTGAACAGAATCAGGGTTCCAAGGTGTAACGGTTAGCACTCAGGACTCTGAATCCTGCGATCCGAGTTCAAATCTCGGTGGAACCTTAACCTGAGGCACATGTGTGCACACTGCCATTGATTAATGATGTTGTTGTAAGCGACATGCATTACACATCCTGTGAGAGTATCATTACTGGCACTCATTTTGATGTTAATGAAAAGCACATCCTTTGTCCATTAAATTAATTTGTTTTTGACATATTCTGGCTACTTCACCGTCATCAGAATTTTCACGAAAAAGACACCACATCCTCACTGTGGGTTGAATGGGGTTCTGTGGTGCAATGGTTAGCACTTTGGACTTTGAATCCAGAGATCCGAGTTCAAGTCTCGGCAGAACCTTCACCTGAAGAACAAGTCCATTCTTAGGACATGACATTTTTTAAACATTTCATCAGAGTTCTCCAGAAGATGGGGCACACCCGATTGAACAGAATCAGGGTTCCATGGTGTAACGGTTAGCACTCAGGACTCTGAATCCTGCGATCCGAGTTCAAATCTCGGTGGAACCTTAACCTGAGGCACATGTGTGCACACTGCCATTGATTAACGATGTTGTTGTAAGCGACATGCACTACAATTCCTGTGAGAGTAACATTACTGGCAATCATTTTGATGTTAATGAAAAGCACATCCTTTGTTTATTAAATTAATTTGTTTTTGACATATTCTGGCTACTTCACCGTCATCAGAATTTTCACGAAAAAGACACCATATCCACACTGTGCGTTGAATAAGTTACTGTGGTGCAATGGTTAGCACTTTGGACTTTGAATCCAGAGATCCGAGTTCAAGTCTCGGCAGAACGTTCACCTGAAGAACAAGTCCATTCTTAGGACATGACATTTTTTAGACATTTCATCAGAGTTCTCCAGAAGATGGGGCACACCCGATTGAACAGAATCAGAGTTCCATGGTGTAACGGTTAGCACTCAGGACTCTGAATCCTGCGATCCAAGTTCAAATCTCGGTGGAACCTTAACCTGAGGCACATGTGTGCACACTGCCATTGATTAACGATGTTGTTGTAAGCGACATGCACTACACATCCTGTGAGAGTATCATTACTGGCAATCATTTTGATGTTAATGAAAAGCACATCCTTTGTTCATTAAATTAATTTGTTTTTGACATATTCTGGCTACTTCACCGTCATCAGAATTTTCACGAAAAAGACACCACATCCTCACTGTGGGTTGAATGGGGTTCTGTGGTGCAATGGTTAGCACTTTGGACTTTGAATCCAGAGATCCGAGTTCAAGTCTCGGCAGAACCTTCACCTGAAGAACAAGTCCATTCTTAGGACATGACATTTTTTAAACATTTCATCAAAGTTATCCAGAAGATGGGGCACACCCGATTGAACAGAATCAGGGTTCCATGGTGTAACGGTTAGCACTCAGGACTCTGAATCCTGCGATCCGAGTTCAAATCTCGGTGGAACCTTAACCTGAGGCACATGTGTGCACACTGCCATTGATTAACGATGTTGTTGTAAGCGACATGCACTACAATTCCAGTGAGAGTAACATTACTGGCAATCATTTTGATGTTAATGAAAAGCACATCCTTTGTTTATTAAATTAATTTGTTTTTGACATATTCTGGCTACTTCACCGTCATCAGAATTTTCACGAAAAAGACACCATATCAACACTGAGGGTCGAATAAGTTACTGTGGTGCAATGGTTAGCACTTTGGACTTTGAATCCAGAGATCCGAGTTCAAGTCTCGGCAGAACCTTCACCTGAAGAACAAGTCCATTCTTAGGACATGAACATTTTTAGACATTTCATCAGGGTTCTCCAGAAGATGGGGCACACCCGATTGAACAGAATCAGGGTTCCATGGTGTAACGGTTAGCACTCAGGACTCTGAATCCTGCGATCCAAGTTCAAATCTCGGTGGAACCTTAACCTGAGGCACATGTGTGCACACTGCCATTGATTAATGATGTTGTTGTAAGCGACATGCATTACACATCCTGTGAGAGTATCATTACTGGCACTCATTTTGATGTTAATGAAAAGCACATCCTTTGTCCATTAAATTAATTTGTTTTTGACATATTCTGGCTACTTCACCGTCATCAGAGTTTTCCCAAAAAAGACACCACATCCTCACTGTCGGTTAAATGGGGTTCTGTGGTGCAATGGTTAGCACTTTGGACTTTGAATCCAGAGATCCGAGTTCAAGTCTCTGCAGAACCTTCACCTGAAGAACAAGTCCATTCTTAGGACATGACATTTTTTAAACATTTCATCAGAGTTCTCCAGAAGATGGGGCACACCCGATTGAACAGAATCAGGGTTCCATGGTGTAACGGTTAGCACTCAGGACTCTGAATCCTGCGATCCGAGTTCAAATCTCGGTGGAACCTTAACCTGAGGCACATGTGTGCACACTGCCATTGATTAACGATGTTGTTGTAAGCGACATGCACTACAATTCCTGTGAGAGTAACATTACTGGCAATCATTTTGATGTTAATGAAAAGCACATCCTTTGTTTATTAAATTAATTTGTTTTTGACATATTCTGGCTACTTCACCGTCATCAGAATTTTCACGAAAAAGACACCATATCCACACTGTGCGTTGAATAAGTTACTGTGGTGCAATGGTTAGCACTTTGGACTTTGAATCCAGAGATCCGAGTTCAAGTCTCGGCAGAACGTTCACCTGAAGAACAAGTCCATTCTTAGGACATGAAATTTTTTAGACATTTCATCAGAGTTCTCCAGAAGATGGGGCACACCCGATTGAACAGAATCAGGGTTCCATGGTGTAACGGTTAGCACTCAGGACTCTGAATCCTGCGATCCGAGTTCAAATCTCGGTGGAACCTTAACCTGAGGCACATGTGTGCACACTGCCATTGATTAACGATGTTGTTGTAAGCGACATGCACTACACATCCTGTGAGAGTATCATTACTGGCAATCATTTTGATGTTAATGAAAAGCACATCCTTTGTTCATTAAATTAATTTGTTTTTGACATATTCTGGCTACTTCACCGTCATCAGAATTTTCACGAAAAAGACACCACATCCTCACTGTGGGTTGAATCGGGTTCTGTGGTGCAATGGTTAGCACTTTGGACTTTGAATCCAGAGATCCGAGTTCAAGTCTCGGCAGAACCTTCACCTGAAGAACAAGTCCATTCTTAGGACATGAACATTTTTAGACATTTCATCAGAGTTCTCCAGAAGATGGGGCACACCCGATTGAACAGAATCAGGGTTCCATGGTGTAACGGTTAGCACTCAGGACTCTGAATCCTGCGATCCGAGTTCAAATCTCGGTGGAACCTTAACCTGAGGCACATGTGTGCACACTGCCATTGATTAATGATGTTGTTGTAAGCGACATGCATTACACATCCTGTGAGAGTATCATTACTGGCACTCATTTTGATGTTAATGAAAAGCACATCCTTTGTCCATTAAATTAATTTGTTTTTGACATATTCTGGCTACTTCACCGTCATCAGAGTTTTCCCAAAAAAGACACCACATCCTCACTGTCGGTTAAACGGGGTTCTGTGGTGCAATGGTTAGCACTTTGGACTTTGAATCCAGAGATCCGAGTTCAAGTCTCGGCAGAACCTTCACCTGAAGAACAAGTCCATTCTTAGGACATGACATTTTTTAAACATTTCATCAAAGTTATCCAGAAGATGGGGCACACCCGATTGAACAGAATCAGGGTTCCATGGTGTAACGGTTAGCACTCAGGACTCTGAATCCTGCGATCCGAGTTCAAATCTCAGTGGAACCTTAACCTGAGGCACATGTGTGCACACTGCCATTGATTAACGATGTTGTTGTAAGCGACATGCACTACAATTCCAGTGAGAGTAACATTACTGGCAATCATTTTGATGTTAATGAAAAGCACATCCTTTGTTAATTAAATTAATTTGTTTTTGACATATTCTGGCTACTTCACCGTCATCAGAATTTTCACGAAAAAGACACCATATCAACACTGAGGGTCGAATAAGTTACTGTGGTGCAATGGTTAGCACTTTGGACTTTGAATCCAGAGATCCGAGTTCAAGTCTCGGCAGAACCTTCACCTGAAGAACAAGTCCATTCTTAGGACATGAATTTTTTTAGACATTTCATCAGAGTTCTCCAGAAGATGGGGCACACCCGATTGAACAGAATCAGGGTTCCATGGTGTAACGGTTAGCACTCAGGACTCTGAATCCTGCGATCCGAGTTCAAATCTCGGTGGAACCTTAACCTGAGGCACATGTGTGCACACTGCCATTGATTAACGATGTTGTTGTAAGCGACATGCACTACACATCCTGTGAGAGTATCATTACTGGCAATCATTTTGATGTTAATGAAAAGCACATCCTTTGTTCATTAAATTAATTTGTTTTTGACATATTCTGGCTACTTCACCGTCATCAGAATTTTCACGAAAAAGACACCATATCAACACTGAGGGTCGAATAAGTTACTGTGGTGCAATGGTTAGCACTTTGGACTTTGAATCCAGAGATCCGAGTTCAAGTCTCGGCAGAACCTTCACCTGAAGAACAAGTCCATTCTTAGGACATGAACATTTTTAGACATTTCATCAGAGTTCTCCAGAAGATGGGGCACACCCGATTGAACAGAATCAGGGTTCCATGGTGTAACGGTTAGCACTCAGGACTCTGAATCCTGCGATCCGAGTTCAAATCTCGGTGGAACCTTAACCTGAGGCACATGTGTGCCCACTGCCATTGATTAACGATGTTGTTGTAAGCGACATGCACTACACATCCTGTGAGAGTATCATTACTGGCAATCATTTTGATGTTAATGAAAAGCACATCCTTTGTTCATTAAATTAATTTGTTTTTGACATATTCTGGCTACTTCACCGTCATCAGAATTTTCACGAAAAAGACACCACATCCTCACTGTGGGTTGAATGGGGTTCTGTGGTGCAATGGTTAGCACTTTGGACTTTGAATCCAGAGATCCGAGTTCAAGTCTCGGCAGAACCTTCACCTGAAGAACAAGTCCATTCTTAGGACATGAACATTTTTAGACATTTCATCAGAGTTCTCCAGAAGATGGGGCACACCCGATTGAACAGAATCAGGGTTCCAAGGTGTAACGGTTAGCACTCAGGACTCTGAATCCTGCGATCCGAGTTCAAATCTCGGTGGAACCTTAACCTGAGGCACATGTGTGCACACTGCCATTGATTAAGGATGTTGTTGTAAGCGACATGCATTACACATCCTGTGAGAGTATCATTACTGGCACTCATTTTGATGTTAATGAAAAGCACATCCTTTGTCCATTAAATTAATTTGTTTTTGACATATTCTGGCTACTTCACCGTCATCAGAGTTTTCCCAAAAAAGACACCACATCCTCACTGTCGGTTAAATGGGGTTCTGTGGTGCAATGGTTAGCACTTTGGACTTTGAATCCAGAGATCCTAGTTCAAGTCTCGGCAGAACCTTCACCTGAAGAACAAGTCCATTCTTAGGACATGACATTTTTTAAACATTTCATCAGAGTTCTCCAGAAGATGGGGCACACCCGATTGAACAGAATCAGGGTTCCATGGTGTAACGGTTAGCACTCAGGACTCTGAATCCTGCGATCCGAGTTCAAATCTCGGTGGAACCTTAACCTGAGGCACATGTGTGCACACTGCCATTGATTAACGATGTTGTTGTAAGCGACATGCACTACAATTCCTGTGAGAGTAACATTACTGGCAATCATTTTGATGTTAATGAAAAGCACATCCTTTGTTTATTAAATTAATTTGTTTTTGACATATTCTGGCTACTTCACCGTCATCAGAATTTTCACGAAAAAGACACCATATCCACACTGTGCGTTGAATAAGTTACTGTGGTGCAATGGTTAGCACTTTGGACTTTGAATCCAGAGATCCGAGTTCAAGTCTCGGCAGAACGTTCACCTGAAGAACAAGTCCATTCTTAGGACATGACATTTTTTAGACATTTCATCAGAGTTCTCCAGAAGATGGGGCACACCCGATTGAACAGAATCAGGGTTCCATGGTAAGGGTTAGCACTCAGGACTCTGAATCCTGCGATCCGAGTTCAAATCTCGGTGGAACCTTAACCTGAGGCACATGTGTGCACACTGCCATTGATTAACGATGTTGTTGTAAGCGACATGCACTACACATCCTGTGAGAGTATCATTACTGGCAATCATTTTGATGTTAATGAAAAGCACATCCTTTGTTCATTAAATTAATTTGTTTTTGACATATTCTGGCTACTTCACCGTCATCAGAATTTTCACGAAAAAGACACCACATCCTCACTGTGGGTTGAATGGGGTTCTGTGGTGCAATGGTTAGCACTTTGGACTTTGAATCCAGAGATCCGAGTTCAAGTCTCGGCAGAACCTTCACCTGAAGAACAAGTCCATTCTTAGGACATGACATTTTTTAAACATTTCATCAAAGTTATCCAGAAGATGGGGCACACCCGATTGAACAGAATCAGGGTTCCATGGTGTAACGGTTAGCACTCAGGACTCTGAATCCTGCGATCCGAGTTAAAATCTCGGTGGAACCTTAACCTGAGGCACATGTGTGCACACTGCCATTGATTAACGATGTTGTTGTAAGCGACATGCACTACAATTCCAGTGAGAGTAACATTACTGGCAATCATTTTGATGTTAATGAAAAGCACATCCTTTGTTTATTAAATTAATTTGTTTTTGACATATTCTGGCTACTTCACCGTCATCAGAATTTTCACGAAAAAGACACCATATCAACACTGTGGGTTGAATAAGTTACTGTGGTGCAATGGTTAGCACTTTGGACTTTGAATCCAGAGATCCGAGTTCAAGTCTCGGCAGAACCTTCACCTGAAGAACAAGTCCATTCTTAGGACATGAACATTTTTAGACATTTCATCAGAGTTCTCCAGAAGATGGGGCACACCCGATTGAACCGAATCAGGGTTCCATGGT
Source organism: Protomyctophum parallelum (assembly GCF_964188405.1). Taxonomy (NCBI): domain Eukaryota; kingdom Metazoa; phylum Chordata; class Actinopteri; order Myctophiformes; family Myctophidae; genus Protomyctophum; species Protomyctophum parallelum. The sequence continues at coordinate 35,362,492 of NC_139716.1, forward strand.
GTAACGGTTAGCACTCAGGACTCTGAATCCTGCGATCCGAGTTCAAATCTCGGTGGAACCTTAACCTGAGGCACATGTGTGCACACTGCCATTGATTAACGATGTTGTTGTAAGCGACATGCACTACAATTCCAGTGAGAGTAACATTACTGGCAATCATTTTGATGTTAATGAAAAGCACATCCTTTGTTTATTAAATTAATTTGTTTTTGACATATTCTGGCTACTTCACCGTCATCAGAATTTTCACGAAAAAGACACCATATCAACACTGTGGGTTGAATAAGTTACTGTAGTGCAATGGTTAGCACTTTGGACTTTGAATCCAGAGATCCGAGTTCAAGTCTCGGCAGAACCTTCACCTGAAGAACAAGTCCATTCTTAGGACATGAACATTTTTAGACATTTCATCAGAGTTCTCCAGAAGATGGGGCACACCCGATTGAACAGAATCAGGGTTCCATGGTGTAACGGTTAGCACTCAGGACTCTGAATCCTGCGATCCGAGTTCAAATCTCGGTGGAACCTTAACCTGAGGCACATGTGTGCACACTGCCATTGATTAACGATGTTGTTGTAAGCGACATGCATTACACATCCTGTGAGAGTATCATTACTGGCACTCATTTTGATGTTAATGAAAAGCACATCCTTTGTCCATTAAATTAATTTGTTTTTGACATATTCTGGCTACTTCACCGTCATCAGAGTTTTCCCAAAAAAGACACCACATCCTCACTGTTGGTTAAATGGGGTTCTGTGGTGCAATGGTTAGCACTTTGGACTTTGAATCCAGAGATCCGAGTTCAAGTCTCGGCAGAACCTTCACCTGAAGACAAGTCCATTCTTAGGACATGAACATTTTTTAAACATTTCATCAGAGTTCTCCAGAAGATGGGGCACACCCGATTGAACAGAATCAGGGTTCCATGGTGTAACGGTTAGCACTCAGGACTCTGAATCCTGCGATCCGAGTTCAAATCTCGGTGGAACCTTAACCTGAGGCACATGTGTGCACACTGCCATTGATTAACGATGTTGTTGTAAGCGACATGCACTACACATCCTGTGAGAGTATCATTACTGGCAATCATTTTGATGTTAATGAAAAGCACATCCTTTGTTCATTAAATTAATTTGTTTTTGACATATTCTGGCTACTTCACCGTCATCAGAATTTTCACGAAAAAGACACCACATCCTCACTGTGGGTTGAATCGGGTTCTGTGGTGCAATGGTTAGCACTTTGGACTTTGAATCCAGAGATCCGAGTTCAAGTCTCGGCAGAACCTTCACCTGAAGAACAAGTCCATTCTTAGGACATGAACATTTTTAGACATTTCATCAGAGTTCTCCAGAAGATGGGGCACACCCGATTGAACAGAATCAGGGTTCCATGGTGTAACGGTTAGCACTCAGGACTCTGAATCCTGCGATCCGAGTTCAAATCTCGGTGGAACCTTAACCTGAGGCACATGTGTGCACACTGCCATTGATTAATGATGTTGTTGTAAGCGACATGCATTACACATCCTGTGAGAGTATCATTACTGGCACTCATTTTGATGTTAATGAAAAGCACATCCTTTGTCCATTAAATTAATTTGTTTTTGACATATTCTGGCTACTTCACCGTCATCAGAGTTTTCCCAAAAAAGACACCACATCCTCACTGTCGGTTAAACGGGGTTCTGTGGTGCAATGGTTAGCACTTTGGACTTTGAATCCAGAGATCCGAGTTCAAGTCTCGGCAGAACCTTCACCTGAAGAACAAGTCCATTCTTAGGACATGACATTTTTTAAACATTTCATCAAAGTTATCCAGAAGATGGGGCACACCCGATTGAACAGAATCAGGGTTCCATGGTGTAACGGTTAGCACTCAGGACTCTGAATCCTGCGATCCGAGTTCAAATCTCAGTGGAACCTTAACCTGAGGCACATGTGTGCACACTGCCATTGATTAACGATGTTGTTGTAAGCGACATGCACTACAATTCCAGTGAGAGTAACATTACTGGCAATCATTTTGATGTTAATGAAAAGCACATCCTTTGTTAATTAAATTAATTTGTTTTTGACATATTCTGGCTACTTCACCGTCATCAGAATTTTCACGAAAAAGACACCATATCAACACTGAGGGTCGAATAAGTTACTGTGGTGCAATGGTTAGCACTTTGGACTTTGAATCCAGAGATCCGAGTTCAAGTCTCGGCAGAACCTTCACCTGAAGAACAAGTCCATTCTTAGGACATGAATTTTTTTAGACATTTCATCAGAGTTCTCCAGAAGATGGGGCACACCCGATTGAACAGAATCAGGGTTCCATGGTGTAACGGTTAGCACTCAGGACTCTGAATCCTGCGATCCGAGTTCAAATCTCGGTGGAACCTTAACCTGAGGCACATGTGTGCACACTGCCATTGATTAACGATGTTGTTGTAAGCGACATGCACTACACATCCTGTGAGAGTATCATTACTGGCAATCATTTTGATGTTAATGAAAAGCACATCCTTTGTTCATTAAATTAATTTGTTTTTGACATATTCTGGCTACTTCACCGTCATCAGAATTTTCACGAAAAAGACACCATATCAACACTGAGGGTCGAATAAGTTACTGTGGTGCAATGGTTAGCACTTTGGACTTTGAATCCAGAGATCCGAGTTCAAGTCTCGGCAGAACCTTCACCTGAAGAACAAGTCCATTCTTAGGACATGAACATTTTTAGACATTTCATCAGAGTTCTCCAGAAGATGGGGCACACCCGATTGAACAGAATCAGGGTTCCATGGTGTAACGGTTAGCACTCAGGACTCTGAATCCTGCGATCCGAGTTCAAATCTCGGTGGAACCTTAACCTGAGGCACATGTGTGCCCACTGCCATTGATTAACGATGTTGTTGTAAGCGACATGCACTACACATCCTGTGAGAGTATCATTACTGGCAATCATTTTGATGTTAATGAAAAGCACATCCTTTGTTCATTAAATTAATTTGTTTTTGACATATTCTGGCTACTTCACCGTCATCAGAATTTTCACGAAAAAGACACCACATCCTCACTGTGGGTTGAATGGGGTTCTGTGGTGCAATGGTTAGCACTTTGGACTTTGAATCCAGAGATCCGAGTTCAAGTCTCGGCAGAACCTTCACCTGAAGAACAAGTCCATTCTTAGGACATGAACATTTTTAGACATTTCATCAGAGTTCTCCAGAAGATGGGGCACACCCGATTGAACAGAATCAGGGTTCCAAGGTGTAACGGTTAGCACTCAGGACTCTGAATCCTGCGATCCGAGTTCAAATCTCGGTGGAACCTTAACCTGAGGCACATGTGTGCACACTGCCATTGATTAAGGATGTTGTTGTAAGCGACATGCATTACACATCCTGTGAGAGTATCATTACTGGCACTCATTTTGATGTTAATGAAAAGCACATCCTTTGTCCATTAAATTAATTTGTTTTTGACATATTCTGGCTACTTCACCGTCATCAGAGTTTTCCCAAAAAAGACACCACATCCTCACTGTCGGTTAAATGGGGTTCTGTGGTGCAATGGTTAGCACTTTGGACTTTGAATCCAGAGATCCTAGTTCAAGTCTCGGCAGAACCTTCACCTGAAGAACAAGTCCATTCTTAGGACATGACATTTTTTAAACATTTCATCAGAGTTCTCCAGAAGATGGGGCACACCCGATTGAACAGAATCAGGGTTCCATGGTGTAACGGTTAGCACTCAGGACTCTGAATCCTGCGATCCGAGTTCAAATCTCGGTGGAACCTTAACCTGAGGCACATGTGTGCACACTGCCATTGATTAACGATGTTGTTGTAAGCGACATGCACTACAATTCCTGTGAGAGTAACATTACTGGCAATCATTTTGATGTTAATGAAAAGCACATCCTTTGTTTATTAAATTAATTTGTTTTTGACATATTCTGGCTACTTCACCGTCATCAGAATTTTCACGAAAAAGACACCATATCCACACTGTGCGTTGAATAAGTTACTGTGGTGCAATGGTTAGCACTTTGGACTTTGAATCCAGAGATCCGAGTTCAAGTCTCGGCAGAACGTTCACCTGAAGAACAAGTCCATTCTTAGGACATGACATTTTTTAGACATTTCATCAGAGTTCTCCAGAAGATGGGGCACACCCGATTGAACAGAATCAGGGTTCCATGGTAAGGGTTAGCACTCAGGACTCTGAATCCTGCGATCCGAGTTCAAATCTCGGTGGAACCTTAACCTGAGGCACATGTGTGCACACTGCCATTGATTAACGATGTTGTTGTAAGCGACATGCACTACACATCCTGTGAGAGTATCATTACTGGCAATCATTTTGATGTTAATGAAAAGCACATCCTTTGTTCATTAAATTAATTTGTTTTTGACATATTCTGGCTACTTCACCGTCATCAGAATTTTCACGAAAAAGACACCACATCCTCACTGTGGGTTGAATGGGGTTCTGTGGTGCAATGGTTAGCACTTTGGACTTTGAATCCAGAGATCCGAGTTCAAGTCTCGGCAGAACCTTCACCTGAAGAACAAGTCCATTCTTAGGACATGAACATTTTTAGACATTTCATCAGAGTTCTCCAGAAGATGGGGCACACCCGATTGAACAGAATCAGGGTTCCATGGTGTAACGGTTAGCACTCAGGACTCTGAATCCTGCGATCCGAGTTCAAATCTCGGTGGAACCTTAACCTGAGGCACATGTGTGCACACTGCCATTGATTAACGATGTTGTTGTAAGCGACATGCATTACACATCCTGTGAGAGTATCATTACTGGCACTCATTTTGATGTTAATGAAAAGCACATCCTTTGTCCATTAAATTAATTTGTTTTTGACATATTCTGGCTACTTCACCGTCATCAGAGTTTTCCCAAAAAAGACACCACATCCTCACTGTTGGTTAAATGGGGTTCTGTGGTGCAATGGTTAGCACTTTGGACTTTGAATCCAGAGATCCGAGTTCAAGTCTCGGCAGAACCTTCACCTGAAGACAAGTCCATTCTTAGGACATGAACATTTTTTAAACATTTCATCAGAGTTCTCCAGAAGATGGGGCACACCCGATTGAACAGAATCAGGGTTCCATGGTGTAACGGTTAGCACTCAGGACTCTGAATCCTGCGATCCGAGTTCAAATCTCGGTGGAACCTTAACCTGAGGCACATGTGTGCACACTGCCATTGATTAACGATGTTGTTGTAAGCGAAATGCACTACAATTCCTGTGAGAGTAACATTACTGGCAATCATTTTGATGTTAATGAAAAGCACATCCTTTGTTTATTAAATTAATTTGTTTTTGACATATTCTGGCTACTTCACCGTCATCAGAATTTTCACGAAAAAGACACCATATCCACACTGTGCGTTGAATAAGTTACTGTGGTGCAATGGTTAGCACTTTGGACTTTGAATCCAGAGATCCGAGTTCAAGTCTCGGCAGAACGTTCACCTGAAGAACAAGTCCATTCTTAGGACATGAAATTTTTTAGACATTTCATCAGAGTTCTCCAGAAGATGGGGCACACCCGATTGAACAGAATCAGGGTTCCATGGTGTAACGGTTAGCACTCAGGACTCTGAATCCTGCGATCCGAGTTCAAATCTCGGTGGAACCTTAACCTGAGGCACATGTGTGCCCACTGCCATTGATTAACGATGTTGTTGTAAGCGACATGCACTACACATCCTGTGAGAGTATCATTACTGGCAATCATTTTGATGTTAATGAAAAGCACATCCTTTGTTCATTAAATTAATTTGTTTTTGACATATTCTGGCTACTTCACCGTCATCAGAATTTTCACGAAAAAGACACCACATCCTCACTGTGGGTTGAATGGGGTTCTGTGGTGCAATGGTTAGCACTTTGGACTTTGAATCCAGAGATCCGAGTTCAAGTCTCGGCAGAACCTTCACCTGAAGAACAAGTCCATTCTTAGGACATGAACATTTTTAGACATTTCATCAGAGTTCTCCAGAAGATGGGGCACACCCGATTGAACAGAATCAGGGTTCCATGGTGTAACGGTTAGCACTCAGGACTCTGAATCCTGCGATCCGAGTTCAAATCTCGGTGGAACCTTAACCTGAGGCACATGTGTGCACACTGCCATTGATTAATGATGTTGTTGTAAGCGACATGCATTACACATCCTGTGAGAGTATCATTACTGGCACTCATTTTGATGTTAATGAAAAGCACATCCTTTGTCCATTAAATTAATTTGTTTTTGACATATTCTGGCTACTTCACCGTCATCAGAGTTTTCCCAAAAAAGACACCACATCCTCACTGTCGGTTAAATGGGGTTCTGTGGTGCAATGGTTAGCACTTTGGACTTTGAATCCAGAGATCCGAGTTCAAGTCTCGGCAGAACCTTCACCTGAAGAACAAGTCCATTCTTAGGACATGACATTTTTTAGACATTTCATCAGAGTTCTCCAGAAGATGGGGCACACCCGATTGAACAGAATCAGGGTTCCATGGTGTAACGGTTAGCACTCAGGACTCTGAATCCTGCGATCCGAGTTCAAATCTCGGTGGAACCTTAACCTGAGGCACATGTGTGCACACTGCCACTGATTAACGATGTTGTTGTAAGCGACATGCACTACACATCCTGTGAGAGTATCATTACTGGCAATCATTTTGATGTTAATGAAAAGCACATCCTTTGTTTATTAAATTAATTTGTTTTTGACATATTCTGGCTACTTCACCGTCATCAGAATTTTCACGAAAAAGACACCACATCCTCACTGTCTGTTGAATGGGGTTCTGTGGTGCAATGGTTAGCACTTTGGACTTTGAATCCAGAGATCTGAGTTCAAGTCTCGGCAGAACCTTCACCTGAAGAACAAGTCCATTCTTAGGACATGAACATTTTTAAACATTTCATCAGAGTTCTCCAGAAGTTGGGGCACACCCGATTGAACAGAATCAGGGTTCCATGGTGTAACGGTTAGCACTCAGGACTCTGAATCCTGCGATCCGAGTTCAAATCTCGGTGGAACCTTAACCTGAGGCACATGTGTGCCCACTGCCATTGATTAACGATGTTGTTGTAAGCGACATGGGCTACAATTCCTGTGAGAGTAACATTACTGGCAATCATTTTGATGTTAATGAAAAGCACATCCTTTGTTTATTAAATTAATTTGTTTTTGACATATTCTGGCTACTTCACCGTCATCAGAATTTTCACGAAAAAGACACCACATCCTCACTGTGGGTTGAATGGGGTTCTGTGGTGCAATGGTTAGCACTTTGGACTTTGAATCCAGAGATCCGAGTTCAAGTCTCGGCAGAACCTTCACCTGAAGAACAAGTCCATTCTTAGGACATGAACATTTTTAAACATTTCATCAGAGTTCTCCAGAAGTTGGGGCACACCCGATTGAACAGAATCAGGGTTCCATGGTGTAACGGTTAGCACTCAGGACTCTGAATCCTGCGATCCGAGTTCAAATCTCGGTGGAACCTTAACCTGAGGCACATGTGTGCCCACTGCCATTGATTAACGATGTTGTTGTAAGCGACATGGGCTACAATTCCTGTGAGAGTAACATTACTGGCAATCATTTTGATGTTAATGAAAAGCACATCCTTTGTTTATTAAATTAATTTGTTTTTGACATATTCTGGCTACTTCACCGTCATCAGAATTTTCACGAAAAAGACACCACATCCTCACTGTGGGTTGAATGGGGTTCTGTGGTGCAATGGTTAGCACTTTGGACTTTGAATCCAGAGATCCGAGTTCAAGTCTCGGCAGAACCTTCACCTGAAGAACAAGTCCATTCTTAGGACATGAACATTTTTAAACATTTCATCAGAGTTCTCCAGAAGTTGGGGCACACCCGATTGAACAGAATCAGGGTTCCATGGTGTAACGGTTAGCACTCAGGACTCTGAATCCTGCGATCCGAGTTCAAATCTCGGTGGAACCTTAACCTGAGGCACATGTGTGCCCACTGCCATTGATTAACGATGTTGTTGTAAGCGACATGCACTACAATTCCTGTGAGAGTAACATTACTGGCAATCATTTTGATGTTAATGAAAAGCACATCCTTTGTTTATTAAATTAATTTGTTTTTGACATATTCTGGCTACTTCACCGTCATCAGAATTTTCACGAAAAAGACACCATATCAACACTGTGGGTTGAATAAGTTACTGTGGTGCAATGGTTAGCACTTTGGACTTTAAATCCAGAGATCCGAGTTCAAGTCTCGGCAGAACCTTCACCTGAAGAACAAGTCCATTCTTAGGACATGAACATTTTTAGACATTTCATCAGAGTTCTCCAGAAGATGGGGCACACCCGATTGAACAGAATCAGGGTTCCATGGTGTAACGGTTAGCACTCAGGACTCTGAATCCTGCGATCCGAGTTCAAATCTCAGTGGAACCTTAACCTGAGGCACATGTGTGCCCACTGCCATTGATTAACGATGTTGTTGTAAGCGACATGCACTACAATTCCTGTGAGAGTAACATTACTGGCAATCATTTTGATGTTAATGAAAAGCACATCCTTTGTTTATTAAATTAATTTGTTTTTGACATATTCTGGCTACTTCACCGTCATCAGAATTTTCACGAAAAAGACACCACATCCTCACTGTGGGTTGAATGGGGTTCTGTGGTGCAATGGTTAGCACTTTGGACTTTGAATCCAGAGATCCGAGTTCAAGTCTCGGCAGAACCTTCACCTGAAGAACAAGTCCATTCTTAGGACATGAACATTTTTAGACATTTCATCAGAGTTCTCCAGAAGATGGGGCACACCCGATTGAACAGAATCAGGGTTCCATGGTGTAACGGTTAGCACTCAGGACTCTGAATCCTGCGATCCGAGTTCAAATCTCAGTGGAACCTTAACCTGAGGCACATGTGTGCCCACTGCCATTGATTAACGATGTTGTTGTAAGCGACATGCACTACAATTCCTGTGAGAGTAACATTACTGGCAATCATTTTGATGTTAATGAAAAGCACATCCTTTGTTTATTAAATTAATTTGTTTTTGACATATTCTGGCTACTTCACCGTCATCAGAATTTTCACGAAAAAGACACCACATCCTCACTGTGGGTTGAATGGGGTTCTGTGGTGCAATGGTTAGCACTTTGGACTTTGAATCCAGAGATCCGAGTTCAAGTCTCGGCAGAACCTTCACCTGAAGAACAAGTCCATTCTTAGGACATGAACATTTTTAGACATTTCATCAGAGTTCTCCAGAAGATGGGGCACACCCGATTGAACAGAATCAGGGTTCCATGGTTTAACGGTTAGCACTCAGGACTCTGAATCCTGCGATCCGAGTTCAAATCTCGGTGGAACCTTAACCTGAGGCACATGTGTGCCCACTGCCATTGATTAACGATGTTGTTGTAAGCGACATGCACTACACATCCTGTGAGAGTATCATTACTGGCAATCATTTTGATGTTAATGAAAAGCACATCCTTTGTTCATTAAATTAATTTGTTTTTGACATATTCTGGCTACTTCACCGTCATCAGAATTTTCACGAAAAAGACACCACATCCTCACTGTGGGTTGAATGGGGTTCTGTGGTGCAATGGTTAGCACTTTGGACTTTGAATCCAGAGATCCGAGTTCAAGTCTCGGCAGAACCTTCACCTGAAGAACAAGTCCATTCTTAGGACATGAACATTTTTAGACATTTCATCAGAGTTCTCCAGAAGATGGGGCACACCCGATTGAACAGAATCAGGGTTCCATGGTGTAACGGTTAGCACTCAGGACTCTGAATCCTGCGATCCGAGTTCAAATCTCGGTGGAACCTTAACCTGAGGCACATGTGTGCACACTGCCATTGATTAATGATGTTGTTGTAAGCGACATGCATTACACATCCTGTGAGAGTATCATTACTGGCACTCATTTTGATGTTAATGAAAAGCACATCCTTTGTCCATTAAATTAATTTGTTTTTGACATATTCTGGCTACTTCACCGTCATCAGAGTTTTCCCAAAAAAGACACCACATCCTCACTGTCGGTTAAATGGGGTTCTGTGGTGCAATGGTTAGCACTTTGGACTTTGAATCCAGAGATCCGAGTTCAAGTCTCGGCAGAACCTTCACCTGAAGAACAAGTCCATTCTTAGGACATGACATTTTTTAGACATTTCATCAGAGTTCTCCAGAAGATGGGGCACACCCGATTGAACAGAATCAGGGTTCCATGGTGTAACGGTTAGCACTCAGGACTCTGAATCCTGCGATCCGAGTTCAAATCTCGGTGGAACCTTAACCTGAGGCACATGTGTGCACACTGCCACTGATTAACGATGTTGTTGTAAGCGACATGCACTACACATCCTGTGAGAGTATCATTACTGGCAATCATTTTGATGTTAATGAAAAGCACATCCTTTGTTTATTAAATTAATTTGTTTTTGACATATTCTGGCTACTTCACCGTCATCAGAATTTTCACGAAAAAGACACCACATCCTCACTGTCTGTTGAATGGGGTTCTGTGGTGCAATGGTTAGCACTTTGGACTTTGAATCCAGAGATCTGAGTTCAAGTCTCGGCAGAACCTTCACCTGAAGAACAAGTCCATTCTTAGGACATGAACATTTTTAAACATTTCATCAGAGTTCTCCAGAAGTTGGGGCACACCCGATTGAACAGAATCAGGGTTCCATGGTGTAACGGTTAGCACTCAGGACTCTGAATCCTGCGATCCGAGTTCAAATCTCGGTGGAACCTTAATCTGAGGCACATGTGTGCCCACTGCCATTGATTAACGATGTTGTTGTAAGCGACATGGGCTACAATTCCTGTGAGAGTAACATTACTGGCAATCATTTTGATGTTAATGAAAAGCACATCCTTTGTTTATTAAATTAATTTGTTTTTGACATATTCTGGCTACTTCACCGTCATCAGAATTTTCACGAAAAAGACACCACATCCTCACTGTGGGTTGAATGGGGTTCTGTGGTGCAATGGTTAGCACTTTGGACTTTGAATCCAGAGATCCGAGTTCAAGTCTCGGCAGAACCTTCACCTGAAGAACAAGTCCATTCTTAGGACATGAACATTTTTAAACATTTCATCAGAGTTCTCCAGAAGTTGGGGCACACCCGATTGAACAGAATCAGGGTTCCATGGTGTAACGGTTAGCACTCAGGACTCTGAATCCTGCGATCCGAGTTCAAATCTCGGTGGAACCTTAACCTGAGGCACATGTGTGCCCACTGCCATTGATTAACGATGTTGTTGTAAGCGACATGCACTACAATTCCTGTGAGAGTAACATTACTGGCAATCATTTTGATGTTAATGAAAAGCACATCCTTTGTTTATTAAATTAATTTGTTTTTGACATATTCTGGCTACTTCACCGTCATCAGAATTTTCACGAAAAAGACACCATATCAACACTGTGGGTTGAATAAGTTACTGTGGTGCAATGGTTAGCACTTTGGACTTTAAATCCAGAGATCCGAGTTCAAGTCTCGGCAGAACCTTCACCTGAAGAACAAGTCCATTCTTAGGACATGAACATTTTTAGACATTTCATCAGAGTTCTCCAGAAGATGGGGCACACCCGATTGAACAGAATCAGGGTTCCATGGTGTAACGGTTAGCACTCAGGACTCTGAATCCTGCGATCCGAGTTCAAATCTCAGTGGAACCTTAACCTGAGGCACATGTGTGCCCACTGCCATTGATTAACGATGTTGTTGTAAGCGACATGCACTACAATTCCTGTGAGAGTAACATTACTGGCAATCATTTTGATGTTAATGAAAAGCACATCCTTTGTTTATTAAATTAATTTGTTTTTGACATATTCTGGCTACTTCACCGTCATCAGAATTTTCACGAAAAAGACACCACATCCTCACTGTGGGTTGAATGGGGTTCTGTGGTGCAATGGTTAGCACTTTGGACTTTGAATCCAGAGATCCGAGTTCAAGTCTCGGCAGAACCTTCACCTGAAGAACAAGTCCATTCTTAGGACATGAACATTTTTAGACATTTCATCAGAGTTCTCCAGAAGATGGGGCACACCCGATTGAACAGAATCAGGGTTCCATGGTGTAACGGTTAGCACTCAGGACTCTGAATCCTGCGATCCGAGTTCAAATCTCAGTGGAACCTTAACCTGAGGCACATGTGTGCCCACTGCCATTGATTAACGATGTTGTTGTAAGCGACATGCACTACAATTCCTGTGAGAGTAACATTACTGGCAATCATTTTGATGTTAATGAAAAGCACATCCTTTGTTTATTAAATTAATTTGTTTTTGACATATTCTGGCTACTTCACCGTCATCAGAATTTTCACGAAAAAGACACCACATCCTCACTGTGGGTTGAATGGGGTTCTGTGGTGCAATGGTTAGCACTTTGGACTTTGAATCCAGAGATCCGAGTTCAAGTCTCGGCAGAACCTTCACCTGAAGAACAAGTCCATTCTTAGGACATGAACATTTTTAGACATTTCATCAGAGTTCTCCAGAAGATGGGGCACACCCGATTGAACAGAATCAGGGTTCCATGGTTTAACGGTTAGCACTCAGGACTCTGAATCCTGCGATCCGAGTTCAAATCTCGGTGGAACCTTAACCTGAGGCACATGTGTGCCCACTGCCATTGATTAACGATGTTGTTGTAAGCGACATGCACTACACATCCTGTGAGAGTATCATTACTGGCAATCATTTTGATGTTAATGAAAAGCACATCCTTTGTTCATTAAATTAATTTGTTTTTGACATATTCTGGCTACTTCACCGTCATCAGAATTTTCACGAAAAAGACACCACATCCTCACTGTGGGTTGAATGGGGTTCTGTGGTGCAATGGTTAGCACTTTGGACTTTGAATCCAGAGATCCGAGTTCAAGTCTCGGCAGAACCTTCACCTGAAGAACAAGTCCATTCTTAGGACATGAACATTTTTAGACATTTCATCAGAGTTCTCCAGAAGATGGGGCACACCCGATTGAACAGAATCAGGGTTCCATGGTGTAACGGTTAGCACTCAGGACTCTGAATCCTGCGATCCGAGTTCAAATCTCGGTGGAACCTTAACCTGAGGCACATGTGTGCACACTGCCATTGATTAATGATGTTGTTGTAAGCGACATGCATTACACATCCTGTGAGAGTATCATTACTGGCACTCATTTTGATGTTAATGAAAAGCACATCCTTTGTCCATTAAATTAATTTGTTTTTGACATATTCTGGCTACTTCACCGTCATCAGAGTTTTCCCAAAAAAGACACCACATCCTCACTGTCGGTTAAATGGGGTTCTGTGGTGCAATGGTTAGCACTTTGGACTTTGAATCCAGAGATCCGAGTTCAAGTCTCGGCAGAACCTTCACCTGAAGAACAAGTCCATTCTTAGGACATGACATTTTTTAGACATTTCATCAGAGTTCTCCAGAAGATGGGGCACACCCGATTGAACAGAATCAGGGTTCCATGGTGTAACGGTTAGCACTCAGGACTCTGAATCCTGCGATCCGAGTTCAAATCTCGGTGGAACCTTAACCTGAGGCACATGTGTGCACACTGCCACTGATTAACGATGTTGTTGTAAGCGACATGCACTACACATCCTGTGAGAGTATCATTACTGGCAATCATTTTGATGTTAATGAAAAGCACATCCTTTGTTTATTAAATTAATTTGTTTTTGACATATTCTGGCTACTTCACCGTCATCAGAATTTTCACGAAAAAGACACCACATCCTCACTGTCTGTTGAATGGGGTTCTGTGGTGCAATGGTTAGCACTTTGGACTTTGAATCCAGAGATCTGAGTTCAAGTCTCGGCAGAACCTTCACCTGAAGAACAAGTCCATTCTTAGGACATGAACATTTTTAAACATTTCATCAGAGTTCTCCAGAAGTTGGGGCACACCCGATTGAACAGAATCAGGGTTCCATGGTGTAACGGTTAGCACTCAGGACTCTGAATCCTGCGATCCGAGTTCAAATCTCGGTGGAACCTTAATCTGAGGCACATGTGTGCCCACTGCCATTGATTAACGATGTTGTTGTAAGCGACATGGGCTACAATTCCTGTGAGAGTAACATTACTGGCAATCATTTTGATGTTAATGAAAAGCACATCCTTTGTTTATTAAATTAATTTGTTTTTGACATATTCTGGCTACTTCACCGTCATCAGAATTTTCACGAAAAAGACACCACATCCTCACTGTGGGTTGAATGGGGTTCTGTGGTGCAATGGTTAGCACTTTGGACTTTGAATCCAGAGATCCGAGTTCAAGTCTCGGCAGAACCTTCACCTGAAGAACAAGTCCATTCTTAGGACATGAACATTTTTAAACATTTCATCAGAGTTCTCCAGAAGTTGGGGCACACCCGATTGAACAGAATCAGGGTTCCATGGTGTAACGGTTAGCACTCAGGACTCTGAATCCTGCGATCCGAGTTCAAATCTCGGTGGAACCTTAACCTGAGGCACATGTGTGCCCACTGCCATTGATTAACGATGTTGTTGTAAGCGACATGGGCTACAATTCCTGTGAGAGTAACATTACTGGCAATCATTTTGATGTTAATGAAAAGCACATCCTTTGTTTATTAAATTAATTTGTTTTTGACATATTCTGGCTACTTCACCGTCATCAGAATTTTCACGAAAAAGACACCACATCCTCACTGTGGGTTGAATGGGGTTCTGTGGTGCAATGGTTAGCACTTTGGACTTTGAATCCAGAGATCCGAGTTCAAGTCTCGGCAGAACCTTCACCTGAAGAACAAGTCCATTCTTAGGACATGAACATTTTTAAACATTTCATCAGAGTTCTCCAGAAGTTGGGGCACACCCGATTGAACAGAATCAGGGTTCCATGGTGTAACGGTTAGCACTCAGGACTCTGAATCCTGCGATCCGAGTTCAAATCTCGGTGGAACCTTAACCTGAGGCACATGTGTGCCCACTGCCATTGATTAACGATGTTGTTGTAAGCGACATGCACTACAATTCCTGTGAGAGTAACATTACTGGCAATCATTTTGATGTTAATGAAAAGCACATCCTTTGTTTATTAAATTAATTTGTTTTTGACATATTCTGGCTACTTCACCGTCATCAGAATTTTCACGAAAAAGACACCATATCAACACTGTGGGTTGAATAAGTTACTGTGGTGCAATGGTTAGCACTTTGGACTTTAAATCCAGAGATCCGAGTTCAAGTCTCGGCAGAACCTTCACCTGAAGAACAAGTCCATTCTTAGGACATGAACATTTTTAGACATTTCATCAGAGTTCTCCAGAAGATGGGGCACACCCGATTGAACAGAATCAGGGTTCCATGGTGTAACGGTTAGCACTCAGGACTCTGAATCCTGCGATCCGAGTTCAAATCTCAGTGGAACCTTAACCTGAGGCACATGTGTGCCCACTG
This sequence comes from Protomyctophum parallelum, assembly GCF_964188405.1. Lineage (NCBI taxonomy): Eukaryota > Metazoa > Chordata > Actinopteri > Myctophiformes > Myctophidae > Protomyctophum > Protomyctophum parallelum. The sequence goes on from NC_139716.1 coordinate 35,377,989, forward strand.
CCATTGATTAACGATGTTGTTGTAAGCGACATGCACTACAATTCCTGTGAGAGTAACATTACTGGCAATCATTTTGATGTTAATGAAAAGCACATCCTTTGTTTATTAAATTAATTTGTTTTTGACATATTCTGGCTACTTCACCGTCATCAGAATTTTCACGAAAAAGACACCACATCCTCACTGTGGGTTGAATGGGGTTCTGTGGTGCAATGGTTAGCACTTTGGACTTTGAATCCAGAGATCCGAGTTCAAGTCTCGGCAGAACCTTCACCTGAAGAACAAGTCCATTCTTAGGACATGAACATTTTTAGACATTTCATCAGAGTTCTCCAGAAGATGGGGCACACCCGATTGAACAGAATCAGGGTTCCATGGTGTAACGGTTAGCACTCAGGACTCTGAATCCTGCGATCCGAGTTCAAATCTCAGTGGAACCTTAACCTGAGGCACATGTGTGCCCACTGCCATTGATTAACGATGTTGTTGTAAGCGACATGCACTACAATTCCTGTGAGAGTAACATTACTGGCAATCATTTTGATGTTAATGAAAAGCACATCCTTTGTTTATTAAATTAATTTGTTTTTGACATATTCTGGCTACTTCACCGTCATCAGAATTTTCACGAAAAAGACACCACATCCTCACTGTGGGTTGAATGGGGTTCTGTGGTGCAATGGTTAGCACTTTGGACTTTGAATCCAGAGATCCGAGTTCAAGTCTCGGCAGAACCTTCACCTGAAGAACAAGTCCATTCTTAGGACATGAACATTTTTAGACATTTCATCAGAGTTCTCCAGAAGATGGGGCACACCCGATTGAACAGAATCAGGGTTCCATGGTGTAACGGTTAGCACTCAGGACTCTGAATCCTGCGATCCGAGTTCAAATCTCGGTGGAACCTTAACCTGAGGGAGATGTGTGCACACTGCCATTGATTAACTATGTTGTTGTAAGCGACATGCACTACAATTGCTGTGAGAGTAACATTACTGGCAATCATTTTGATGTTAATGAAAAGCACATCCTTTGTTTATTAAATTAATTTGTTTTTGACATATTCTGGCTACTTCACCGTCATCAGAATTTTCACGAAAAAGACACCATATCAACACTGTGGGTTGAATAAGTTACTGTGGTGCAATGGTTAGCACTTTGGACTTTGAATCCAGAGATCCGAGTTCAAGTCTCGGCAGAATCTTCACCTGAAGAACAAGTCCATTCTTAGGACATGAACATTTTTAGACATTTCATCAGAGTTCTCCAGAAGATGGGGCACACCCGATTGAACAGAATCTGGGTTCCATGTTGTAACGGTTAGCACTCAGGACTCTGAATCCTGCGATCCGAGTTCAAATCTCGGTGGAACCTTAACCTGAGGCACATGTGTGCACACTGCCATTGATTAACGATGTTGTTGTAAGCGACATGCACTACATTTCCTGTGAGATTAACATTACTGGTAATCATTTTGATGTTAATGAAAAGCACATCCTTTGTTTATTAAATTAATTTGTTTTTGACATATTCTGGCTACTTCACCGTCATCAGAATTTTCACGAAAAAGACACCACATCCTCACTGTGGGTTGAATGGGGTTCTGTGGTGCAATGGTTAGCACTTTGGACTTCGAATCCAGAGATCCGAGTTCAAGTCTCGGCAGAACCTTCACCTGAAGAACAAGTCCATTCTTAGGACATGAACATTTTTAGACATTTCATCAGAGTTCTCCAGAAGATGGGGCACACCCGATTGAACAGAATCAGGGTTCCATGGTGTAACGGTTAGCACTCAGGACTCTGAATCCTGCGATCCGAGTTCAAATCTCGGTGGAACCTTAACCTGAGGCACATGTGTGCACACTGCCATTGATTAACGATATTGTTGTAAGCGACATGCACTACAATTCCTGTGAGAGTAACATTACTGGCAATCATTTTGATGTTAATGAAAAGCACATCCTTTGTTTATTAAATTAATTTGTTTTTGACATATTCTGGCTACTTCACCGTCATCAGAATTTTCACGAAAAAGACACCACATCCTCACTGTCTGTTGAATGGGGTTCTGTGGTGCAATGGTTAGCACTTTGGACTTTGAATCCAGAGATCTGAGTTCAAGTCTCGGCAGAACCTTCACCTGAAGAACAAGTCCATTCTTAGGACATGAACATTTTTAAACATTTCATCAGAGTTCTCCAGAAGTTGGGGCACACCCGATTGAACAGAATCAGGGTTCCATGGTGTAAAGGTTAGCACTCAGGACTCTGAATCCTGCGATCCGAGTTCAAATCTCGGTGGAACCTTAACCTGAGGCACATGTGTGCCCACTGCCATTGATTAACGATGTTGTTGTAAGCGACATGGGCTACAATTCCTGTGAGAGTAACATTACTGGCAATCATTTTGATGTTAATGAAAAGCACATCCTTTGTTTATTAAATTAATTTGTTTTTGACATATTCTGGCTACTTCACCGTCATCAGAATTTTCACGAAAAAGACACCACATCCTCACTGTGGGTTGAATGGGGTTCTGTGGTGCAATGGTTAGCACTTTGGACTTTGAATCCAGAGATCCGAGTTCAAGTCTCGGCAGAACCTTCACCTGAAGAACAAGTCCATTCTTAGGACATGAACATTTTTAAACATTTCATCAGAGTTCTCCAGAAGTTGGGGCACACCCGATTGAACAGAATCAGGGTTCCATGGTGTAACGGTTAGCACTCAGGACTCTGAATCCTGCGATCCGAGTTCAAATCTGGGTGGAACCTTAACCTGAGGCACATGTGTGCCCACTGCCATTGATTAACGATGTTGTTGTAAGCGACATGGGCTACAATTCCTGTGAGAGTAACATTACTGGCAATCATTTTGATGTTAATGAAAAGCACATCCTTTGTTTATTAAATTAATTTGTTTTTGACATATTCTGGCTACTTCACCGTCATCAGAATTTTCACGAAAAAGACACCATATCAACACTGTGGGTTGAATAAGTTACTGTGGTGCAATGGTTAGCACTTTGGACTTTAAATCCAGAGATCCGAGTTCAAGTCTCGGCAGAACCTTCACCTGAAGAACAAGTCCATTCTTAGGACATGAACATTTTTAGACATTTCATCAGAGTTCTCCAGAAGATGGGGCACACCCGATTGAACAGAATCAGGGTTCCATGGTGTAACGGTTAGCACTCAGGACTCTGAATCCTGCGATCCGAGTTCAAATCTCGGTGGAACCTTAACCTGAGGCACATGTGTGCCCACTGCCATTGATTAACGATGTTGTTGTAAGCGACATGCACTACAATTCCTGTGAGAGTAACATTACTGGCAATCATTTTGATGTTAATGAAAAGCACATCCTTTGTTTATTAAATTAATTTGTTTTTGACATATTCTGGCTACTTCACCGTCATCAGAATTTTCACGAAAAAGACACCACATCCTCACTGTGGGTTGAATGGGGTTCTGTGGTGCAATGGTTAGCACTTTGGACTTTGAATCCAGAGATCCGAGTTCAAGTCTCGGCAGAACCTTCACCTGAAGAACAAGTCCATTCTTAGGACATGAACATTTTTAGACATTTCATCAGAGTTCTCCAGAAGATGGGGCACACCCGATTGAACAGAATCAGGGTTCCATGGTGTAACGGTTAGCACTCAGGACTCTGAATCCTGCGATCCGAGTTCAAATCTCGGTGGAACCTTAACCTGAGGGAGATGTGTGCACACTGCCATTGATTAACTATGTTGTTGTAAGCGACATGCACTACAATTGCTGTGAGAGTAACATTACTGGCAATCATTTTGATGTTAATGAAAAGCACATCCTTTGTTTATTAAATTAATTTGTTTTTGACATATTCTGGCTACTTCACCGTCATCAGAATTTTCACGAAAAAGACACCATATCAACACTGTGGGTTGAATAAGTTACTGTGGTGCAATGGTTAGCACTTTGGACTTTGAATCCAGAGATCCGAGTTCAAGTCTCGGCAGAACCTTCACCTGAAGAACAAGTCCATTCTTAGGACATGAACATTTTTAGACATTTCATCAGAGTTCTCCAGAAGATGGGGCACACCCGATTGAACAGAATCAGGGTTCCATGGTGTAACGGTTAGCACTCAGGACTCTGAATCCTGCGATCCGAGTTCAAATCTCGGTGGAACCTTAACCTGAGGCACATGTGTGCACACTGCCATTGATTAACGATGTTGTTGTAAGCGACATGCACTACATTTCCTGTGAGATTAACATTACTGGTAATCATTTTGATGTTAATGAAAAGCACATCCTTTGTTTATTAAATTAATTTGTTTTTGACATATTCTGGCTACTTCACCGTCATCAGAATTTTCACGAAAAAGACACCACATCCTCACTGTGGGTTGAATGGGGTTCTGTGGTGCAATGGTTAGCACTTTGGACTTTGAATCCAGAGATCCGAGTTCAAGTCTCGGCAGAACCTTCACCTGAAGAACAAGTCCATTCTTAGGACATGAACATTTTTAGACATTTCATCAGAGTTCTCCAGAAGATGGGGCACACCCGATTGAACAGAATCAGGGTTCCATGGTGTAACGGTTAGCACTCAGGACTCTGAATCCTGCGATCCGAGTTCAAATCTCAGTGGAACCTTAACCTGAGGCACATGTGTGCCCACTGCCATTGATTAACGATGTTGTTGTAAGCGACATGCACTACAATTCCTGTGAGAGTAACATTACTGGCAATCATTTTGATGTTAATGAAAAGCACATCCTTTGTTTATTAAATTAATTTGTTTTTGACATATTCTGGCTACTTCACCGTCATCAGAATTTTCACGAAAAAGACACCACATCCTCACTGTGGGTTGAATGGGGTTCTGTGGTGCAATGGTTAGCACTTTGGACTTTGAATCCAGAGATCCGAGTTCAAGTCTCGGCAGAACCTTCACCTGAAGAACAAGTCCATTCTTAGGACATGAACATTTTTAGACATTTCATCAGAGTTCTCCAGAAGATGGGGCACACCCGATTGAACAGAATCAGGGTTCCATGGTGTAACGGTTAGCACTCAGGACTCTGAATCCTGGGATCCGAGTTCAAATCTCGGTGGAACCTTAACCTGAGGCACATGTGTGCCCACTGCCATTGATTAACGATGTTGTTGTAAGCGACATGCACTACAATTCCTGTGAGAGTAACATTACTGGCAATTATTTTGATGTTAATGAAAAGCACATCCTTTGTTTATTAAATTAATTTGTTTTTGACATATTCTGGCTACTTCACCGTCATCAGAATTTTCACGGAAAAGACACCACATCCTCACTGTGGGTTGAATGGGGTTCTGTGGTGCAATGGTTAGCACTTTGGACTTTGAATCCAGAGATCCGAGTTCAAGTCTCGGCAGAACCTTCACCTGAAGAACAAGTCCATTCTTAGGACATGAACATTTTTAAACATTTCATCAGAGTTCTCCAGAAGTTGGGGCACACCCGATTGAACAGAATCAGGGTTCCATGTTGTAACGGTTAGCACTCAGGACTCTGAATCCTGCGATCCGAGTTCAAATCTCGGTGGAACCTTAACCTGAGGGAGATGTGTGCACACTGCCATTGATTAACGATGTTATTGTAAGCGACATGCACTACAATTGCTGTGAGAGTAACATTACTGGCAATCATTTTGATGTTAATGAAAAGCACATCCTTTGTTTATTAAATTAATTTGTTTTTGACATATTCTGGCTACTTCACCGTCATCAGAATTTTCACGAAAAAGACACCACATCCTCACTGTGGGTTGAATGGGGTTCTGTGGTGCAATGGTTAGCACTTTGGACTTTGAATCCAGAGATCCGAGTTCAAGTCTCGGCAGAACCTTCACCTGAAGAACAAGTCCATTCTTAGGACATGAACATTTTTAGACATTTCATCAGAGTTCTCCAGAAGATGGGGCACACCCGATTGAACAGAATCAGGGTTCCATGGTTTAACGGTTAGCACTCAGGACTCTGAATCCTGCGATCCGAGTTCAAATCTCGGTGGAACCTTAACCTGAGGCACATGTGTGCCCACTGCCATTGATTAACGATGTTGTTGTAAGCGACATGCACTACAATTCCTGTGAGAGTAACATTACTGGCAATCATTTTGATGTTAATGAAAAGCACATCCTTTGTTTATTAAATTAATTTGTTTTTGACATATTCTGGCTACTTCACCGTCATCAGAATTTTCACGAAAAAGACACCACATCCTCACTGTGGGTTGAATGGGGTTCTGTGGTGCAATGGTTAGCACTTTGGACTTTGAATCCAGAGATCCGAGTTCAAGTCTCGGCAGAACCTTCACCTGAAGAACAAGTCCATTCTTAGGACATGAACATTTTTAGACATTTCATCAGAGTTCTCCAGAAGATGGGGCACACCCGATTGAACAGAATCAGGGTTCCATGGTGTAACGGTTAGCACTAAGCACTCAGGACTCTGAATCCTGCGATCCGAGTTCAAATCTCGGTGGAACCTTAACCTGAGGCACATGTGTGCCCACTGCCATTGATTAACGATGTTGTTGTAAGCGACATGCACTACAATTCCTGTGAGAGTAACATTACTGGCAATCATTTTGATGTTAATGAAAAGCACATCCTTTGTTTATTAAATTAATTTGTTTTTGACATATTCTGGCTACTTCACCGTCATCAGAATTTTCAAGAAAAAGACACCACATCCTCACTGTGGGTTGAATGGGGTTCTGTGGTGCAATGGTTAGCACTTTGGACTTTGAATCCAGAGATCCGAGTTCAAGTCTCGGCAGAACCTTCACCTGAAGAACAAGTCCATTCTTAGGACATGAACATTTTTAGACATTTCATCAGAGTTCTCCAGAAGATGGGGCACACCCGATTGAACAGAATCAGGGTTCCATGGTTTAACGGTTAGCACTCAGGACTCTGAATCCTGCGATCCGAGTTCAAATCTCGGTGGAACCTTAACCTGAGGGAGATGTGTGCACACTGCCATTGATTAACGATGTTGTTGTAAGCGACATGCACTACAATTGCTGTGAGAGTAACATTACTGGCAATCATTTTGATGTTAATGAAAAGCACATCCTTTGTTTATTAAATTAATTTGTTTTTGACATATTCTGGCTACTTCACCGTCATCAGAATTTTTACGAAAAAGACACCATATCAACACTGTGGGTTGAATAAGTTACTGTGGTGCAATGGTTAGCACTTTGGACTTTGAATCCAGAGATCCGAGTTCAAGTCTCGGCAGAACCTTCACCTGAAGAACAAGTCCATTCTTAGGACATGAACATTTTTAGACATTTCATCAGAGTTCTCCAGAAGATGGGGCACACCCGATTGAACAGAATCAGGGTTCCATGGTGTAACGGTTAGCACTCAGGACTCTGAATCCTGCGATCCGAGTTCAAATCTCGGTGGAACCTTAACCTGAGGCACATGTGTGCCCACTGCCATTGATTAACGATGTTGTTGTAAGCGACATGCACTACAATTCCTGTGAGAGTAACATTACTGGCAATCATTTTGATGTTAATGAAAAGCACATCCTTTGTTTATTAAATTAATTTGTTTTTGACATATTCTGGCTACTTCACCGTCATCAGAATTTTCACGAAAAAGACACCACATCCTCACTGTGGGTTGAATGGGGTTCTGTGGTGCAATGGTTAGCACTTTGGACTTTGAATCCAGAGATCCGAGTTCAAGTCTCGGCAGAACCTTCACCTGAAGAACAAGTCCATTCTTAGGACATGAACATTTTTAGACATTTCATCAGAGTTCTCCAGAAGATGGGGCACACCCGATTGAACAGAATCAGGGTTCCATGGTTTAACGGTTAGCACTCAGGACTCTGAATCCTGCGATCCGAGTTCAAATCTCGGTGGAACCTTAACCTGAGGCACATGTGTGCCCACTGCCATTGATTAACGATGTTGTTGTAAGCGACATGCACTACAATTCCTGTGAGAGTAACATTACTGGCAATCATTTTGATGTTAATGAAAAGCACATCCTTTGTTTATTAAATTAATTTGTTTTTGACATATTCTGGCTACTTCACCGTCATCAGAATTTTCACGAAAAAGACACCACATCCTCACTGTGGGTTGAATGGGGTTCTGTGGTGCAATGGTTAGCACTTTGGACTTTGAATCCAGAGATCCGAGTTCAAGTCTCGGCAGAACCTTCACCTGAAGAACAAGTCCATTCTTAGGACATGAACATTTTTAGACATTTCATCAGAGTTCTCCAGAAGATGGGGCACACCCGATTGAACAGAATCAGGGTTCCATGGTGTAACGGTTAGCACTCAGGACTCTGAATCCTGCGATCCGAGTTCAAATCTCGGTGGAACCTTAACCTGAGGCACATGTGTGCACACTGCCATTGATTAACGATATTGTTGTAAGCGACATGCACTACAATTCCTGTGAGAGTAACATTACTGGCAATCATTTTGATGTTAATGAAAAGCACATCCTTTGTTTATTAAATTAATTTGTTTTTGACTTATTCTGGCTACTTCACCGTCATCAGAATTTTCACGAAAAAGACACCACATCCTCACTGTCGTTTGAATGGGGTTCTGTGGTGCAATGGTTAGCACTTTGGACTTTGAATCCAGAGATCCGAGTTCAAGTCTCGGCAGAACCTTCACCTGAAGAACAAGTCCATTCTTAGTACATGAACATTTTTAAACATTTCATCAGAGTTCTCCAGAAGTTGGGGCACACCCGATTGAACAGAATCAGGGTTCCATGGTGTAACGGTTAGCACTCAGGACTCTGAATCCTGCGATCCGAGTTCAAATCTCGGTGGAACCTTAACCTGAGGGAGATGTGTGCACACTGCCATTGATTAACGATGTTGTTGTAAGCGACATGCACTACAATTCCTGTGAGAGTAACATTACTGGCAATCATTTTGATGTTAATGAAAAGCACAGCCTTTGTTTATTAAATTAATTTGTTTTTGACATATTCTGGCTACTTCACCGTCATCAGAATTTTCACGAAAAAGACACCATATCAACACTGTGGGTTGAATAAGTTACTGTGGTGCAATGGTTAGCACTTTGGACTTTGAATCCAGAGATCCGAGTTCAAGTCTCGGCAGAACCTTCACCTGAAGAACAAGTCCATTCTTAGGACATGAACATTTTTAGACATTTCATCAGAGTTCTCCAGAAGATGGGGCACACCCGATTGAACAGAATCAGGGTTCCATGGTGTAACGGTTAGCACTCAGGACTCTGAATCCTGCGATCCGAGTTCAAATCTCGGTGGAACCTTAACCTGAGGGAGATGTGTGCACACTGCCATTGATTAACTATGTTGTTGTAAGCGACATGCACTACAATTGCTGTGAGAGTAACATTACTGGCAATCATTTTGATGTTAATGAAAAGCACATCCTTTGTTTATTAAATTAATTTGTTTTTGACATATTCTGGCTACTTCACCGTCATCAGAATTTTCACGAAAAAGACACCATATCAACACTGTGGGTTGAATAAGTTACTGTGGTGCAATGGTTAGCACTTTGGACTTTGAATCCAGAGATCCGAGTTCAAGTCTCGGCAGAACCTTCACCTGAAGAACAAGTCCATTCTTAGGACATGAACATTTTTAGACATTTCATCAGAGTTCTCCAGAAGATGGGGCACACCCGATTGAACAGAATCAGGGTTCCATGGTGTAACGGTTAGCACTCAGGACTCTGAATCCTGCGATCCGAGTTCAAATCTCGGTGGAACCTTAACCTGAGGCACATGTGTGCACACTGCCATTGATTAACGATGTTGTTGTAAGCGACATGCACTACATTTCCTGTGAGATTAACATTACTGGTAATCATTTTGATGTTAATGAAAAGCACATCCTTTGTTTATTAAATTAATTTGTTTTTGACATATTCTGGCTACTTCACCGTCATCAGAATTTTCACGAAAAAGACACCACATCCTCACTGTGGGTTGAATGGGGTTCTGTGGTGCAATGGTTAGCACTTTGGACTTTGAATCCAGAGATCCGAGTTCAAGTCTCGGCAGAACCTTCACCTGAAGAACAAGTCCATTCTTAGGACATGAACATTTTTAGACATTTCATCAGAGTTCTCCAGAAGATGGGGCACACCCGATTGAACAGAATCAGGGTTCCATGGTGTAACGGTTAGCACTCAGGACTCTGAATCCTGCGATCCGAGTTCAAATCTCAGTGGAACCTTAACCTGAGGCACATGTGTGCCCACTGCCATTGATTAACGATGTTGTTGTAAGCGACATGCACTACAATTCCTGTGAGAGTAACATTACTGGCAATCATTTTGATGTTAATGAAAAGCACATCCTTTGTTTATTAAATTAATTTGTTTTTGACATATTCTGGCTACTTCACCGTCATCAGAATTTTCACGAAAAAGACACCACATCCTCACTGTGGGTTGAATGGGGTTCTGTGGTGCAATGGTTAGCACTTTGGACTTTGAATCCAGAGATCCGAGTTCAAGTCTCGGCAGAACCTTCACCTGAAGAACAAGTCCATTCTTAGGACATGAACATTTTTAGACATTTCATCAGAGTTCTCCAGAAGATGGGGCACACCCGATTGAACAGAATCAGGGTTCCATGGTGTAACGGTTAGCACTCAGGACTCTGAATCCTGGGATCCGAGTTCAAATCTCGGTGGAACCTTAACCTGAGGCACATGTGTGCCCACTGCCATTGATTAACGATGTTGTTGTAAGCGACATGCACTACAATTCCTGTGAGAGTAACATTACTGGCAATTATTTTGATGTTAATGAAAAGCACATCCTTTGTTTATTAAATTAATTTGTTTTTGACATATTCTGGCTACTTCACCGTCATCAGAATTTTCACGGAAAAGACACCACATCCTCACTGTGGGTTGAATGGGGTTCTGTGGTGCAATGGTTAGCACTTTGGACTTTGAATCCAGAGATCCGAGTTCAAGTCTCGGCAGAACCTTCACCTGAAGAACAAGTCCATTCTTAGGACATGAACATTTTTAAACATTTCATCAGAGTTCTCCAGAAGTTGGGGCACACCCGATTGAACAGAATCAGGGTTCCATGTTGTAACGGTTAGCACTCAGGACTCTGAATCCTGCGATCCGAGTTCAAATCTCGGTGGAACCTTAACCTGAGGGAGATGTGTGCACACTGCCATTGATTAACGATGTTATTGTAAGCGACATGCACTACAATTGCTGTGAGAGTAACATTACTGGCAATCATTTTGATGTTAATGAAAAGCACATCCTTTGTTTATTAAATTAATTTGTTTTTGACATATTCTGGCTACTTCACCGTCATCAGAATTTTCACGAAAAAGACACCACATCCTCACTGTGGGTTGAATGGGGTTCTGTGGTGCAATGGTTAGCACTTTGGACTTTGAATCCAGAGATCCGAGTTCAAGTCTCGGCAGAACCTTCACCTGAAGAACAAGTCCATTCTTAGGACATGAACATTTTTAGACATTTCATCAGAGTTCTCCAGAAGATGGGGCACACCCGATTGAACAGAATCAGGGTTCCATGGTTTAACGGTTAGCACTCAGGACTCTGAATCCTGCGATCCGAGTTCAAATCTCGGTGGAACCTTAACCTGAGGCACATGTGTGCCCACTGCCATTGATTAACGATGTTGTTGTAAGCGACATGCACTACAATTCCTGTGAGAGTAACATTACTGGCAATCATTTTGATGTTAATGAAAAGCACATCCTTTGTTTATTAAATTAATTTGTTTTTGACATATTCTGGCTACTTCACCGTCATCAGAATTTTCACGAAAAAGACACCACATCCTCACTGTGGGTTGAATGGGGTTCTGTGGTGCAATGGTTAGCACTTTGGACTTTGAATCCAGAGATCCGAGTTCAAGTCTCGGCAGAACCTTCACCTGAAGAACAAGTCCATTCTTAGGACATGAACATTTTTAGACATTTCATCAGAGTTCTCCAGAAGATGGGGCACACCCGATTGAACAGAATCAGGGTTCCATGGTGTAACGGTTAGCACTAAGCACTCAGGACTCTGAATCCTGCGATCCGAGTTCAAATCTCGGTGGAACCTTAACCTGAGGCACATGTGTGCCCACTGCCATTGATTAACGATGTTGTTGTAAGCGACATGCACTACAATTCCTGTGAGAGTAACATTACTGGCAATCATTTTGATGTTAATGAAAAGCACATCCTTTGTTTATTAAATTAATTTGTTTTTGACATATTCTGGCTACTTCACCGTCATCAGAATTTTCAAGAAAAAGACACCACATCCTCACTGTGGGTTGAATGGGGTTCTGTGGTGCAATGGTTAGCACTTTGGACTTTGAATCCAGAGATCCGAGTTCAAGTCTCGGCAGAACCTTCACCTGAAGAACAAGTCCATTCTTAGGACATGAACATTTTTAGACATTTCATCAGAGTTCTCCAGAAGATGGGGCACACCCGATTGAACAGAATCAGGGTTCCATGGTTTAACGGTTAGCACTCAGGACTCTGAATCCTGCGATCCGAGTTCAAATCTCGGTGGAACCTTAACCTGAGGGAGATGTGTGCACACTGCCATTGATTAACGATGTTGTTGTAAGCGACATGCACTACAATTGCTGTGAGAGTAACATTACTGGCAATCATTTTGATGTTAATGAAAAGCACATCCTTTGTTTATTAAATTAATTTGTTTTTGACATATTCTGGCTACTTCACCGTCATCAGAATTTTTACGAAAAAGACACCATATCAACACTGTGGGTTGAATAAGTTACTGTGGTGCAATGGTTAGCACTTTGGACTTTGAATCCAGAGATCCGAGTTCAAGTCTCGGCAGAACCTTCACCTGAAGAACAAGTCCATTCTTAGGACATGAACATTTTTAGACATTTCATCAGAGTTCTCCAGAAGATGGGGCACACCCGATTGAACAGAATCAGGGTTCCATGGTGTAACGGTTAGCACTCAGGACTCTGAATCCTGCGATCCGAGTTCAAATCTCGGTGGAACCTTAACCTGAGGCACATGTGTGCCCACTGCCATTGATTAACGATGTTGTTGTAAGCGACATGCACTACAATTCCTGTGAGAGTAACATTACTGGCAATCATTTTGATGTTAATGAAAAGCACATCCTTTGTTTATTAAATTAATTTGTTTTTGACATATTCTGGCTACTTCACCGTCATCAGAATTTTCACGAAAAAGACACCACATCCTCACTGTGGGTTGAATGGGGTTCTGTGGTGCAATGGTTAGCACTTTGGACTTTGAATCCAGAGATCCGAGTTCAAGTCTCGGCAGAACCTTCACCTGAAGAACAAGTCCATTCTTAGGACATGAACATTTTTAGACATTTCATCAGAGTTCTCCAGAAGATGGGGCACACCCGATTGAACAGAATCAGGGTTCCATGGTTTAACGGTTAGCACTCAGGACTCTGAATCCTGCGATCCGAGTTCAAATCTCGGTGGAACCTTAACCTGAGGCACATGTGTGCCCACTGCCATTGATTAACGATGTTGTTGTAAGCGACATGCACTACAATTCCTGTGAGAGTAACATTACTGGCAATCATTTTGATGTTAATGAAAAGCACATCCTTTGTTTATTAAATTAATTTGTTTTTGACATATTCTGGCTACTTCACCGTCATCAGAATTTTCACGAAAAAGACACCACATCCTCACTGTGGGTTGAATGGGGTTCTGTGGTGCAATGGTTAGCACTTTGGACTTTGAATCCAGAGATCCGAGTTCAAGTCTCGGCAGAACCTTCACCTGAAGAACAAGTCCATTCTTAGGACATGAACATTTTTAGACATTTCATCAGAGTTCTCCAGAAGATGGGGCACACCCGATTGAACAGAATCAGGGTTCCATGGTGTAACGGTTAGCACTCAGGACTCTGAATCCTGCGATCCGAGTTCAAATCTCGGTGGAACCTTAACCTGAGGCACATGTGTGCACACTGCCATTGATTAACGATATTGTTGTAAGCGACATGCACTACAATTCCTGTGAGAGTAACATTACTGGCAATCATTTTGATGTTAATGAAAAGCACATCCTTTGTTTATTAAATTAATTTGTTTTTGACTTATTCTGGCTACTTCACCGTCATCAGAATTTTCACGAAAAAGACACCACATCCTCACTGTCGTTTGAATGGGGTTCTGTGGTGCAATGGTTAGCACTTTGGACTTTGAATCCAGAGATCCGAGTTCAAGTCTCGGCAGAACCTTCACCTGAAGAACAAGTCCATTCTTAGTACATGAACATTTTTAAACATTTCATCAGAGTTCTCCAGAAGTTGGGGCACACCCGATTGAACAGAATCAGGGTTCCATGGTGTAACGGTTAGCACTCAGGACTCTGAATCCTGCGATCCGAGTTCAAATCTCGGTGGAACCTTAACCTGAGGGAGATGTGTGCACACTGCCATTGATTAACGATGTTGTTGTAAGCGACATGCACTACAATTCCTGTGAGAGTAACATTACTGGCAATCATTTTGATGTTAATGAAAAGCACAGCCTTTGTTTATTAAATTAATTTGTTTTTGACATATTCTGGCTACTTCACCGTCATCAGAATTTTCACGAAAAAGACACCATATCAACACTGTGGGTTGAATAAGTTACTGTGGTGCAATGGTTAGCACTTTGGACTTTGAATCCAGAGATCCGAGTTCAAGTCTCGGCAGAACCTTCACCTGAAGAACAAGTCCATTCTTAGGACATGAACATTTTTAGACATTTCATCAGAGTTCTCCAGAAGATGGGGCACACCCGATTGAACAGAATTAGGGTTCCATGGTGTAACGGTTAGCACTCAGGACTCTGAATCCTGCGATCCGAGTTCAAATCTCGGTGGAACCTTAACCTGAGGCACATGTGTGCCCACTGCCATTGATTAACGATGTTGTTGTAAGCGACATGCACTACAATTCCTGTGAGAGTAACATTACTGGCAATCATTTTGATGTTAATGAAAAGCACATCCTTTGTTTATTAAATTAATTTGTTTTTGACATATTCTGGCTACTTCACCGTCATCAGAATTTTCACGAAAAAGACACCATATCCACACTGTGGGTTGAATAAGTTACTGTGGTGCAATGGTTAGCACTTTGGACTTTGAATCCAGAGATCTGAGTTCAAGTCTAGGCAGAACGTTCACCTGAAGAACAAGTCCATTCTTAGGACATGAACATTTTTAGACATTTCATCAGAGTTCTCCAGAAGATGGGGCACACCCGATTGAACAGAATCAGGGTTCCATGGTGTAACGGTTAGCACTCAGGACTCTGAATCCTGCGATCAGAGTTCAAATCTCGGTGGAACCTTAACCTGAGGCACATGTGTGCACACTGCCATTGATTAACGATGTTGTTGTAAGAGACATGCACTACACATCCTGTGAGAGTATCATTACTGGCAATCATTTTGATGTTAATGAAAAGCACATCCTTTGTTCATTAAATTAATTTGTTTTTGACATATTCTGGCTACTTCAACGTCATCAGAATTTTCGCGAAAAATACACCACATCCTCACTGTTGGTTGAATGGGGTTCTGTGGTGCAATGGTTAGCACTTTGGACTTTGAATCCAGAGATCCGAGTTCAAGTCTCGGCAGAACCTTCACCTGAAGAACAAGTCCATTCTTAGGACATGACATTTTTTAAACATTTCATCAGAGTTCTCCAGAAGATGGGGCACACCCGATTGAACAGAATCAGGGTTCCATGGTGTAACGGTTAGCACTCAGGACTCTGAATCCTGCGATCCGAGTTCAAATCTCGGTGGAACCTTAACCTGAGGCACATGTGTGCACACTGCCATTGATTAACGATGTTGTTGTAAGCGACATGCACTACAATTCCTGTGAGAGTAACATTACTGGCAATCATTTTGATGTTAATGAAAAGCACATCCTTTGTTTATTAAATTAATTTGTTTTTGACATATTCTGGCTACTTCACCGTCATCAGAATTTTCACGAAAAAGACACCATATCCACACTGTGGGTTGAATAAGTTACTGTGGTGCAATGGTTAGCACTTTGGACTTTGAATCCAGAGATCCGAGTTCAAGTCTAGGCAGAACGTTCACCTGAAGAACAAGTCCATTCTTAGGACATGAACATTTTTAGACATTTCATCAGAGTTCTCCAGAAGATGGGGCACACCCGATTGAACAGAATCAGGGTTCCATGGTGTAACGGTTAGCACTCAGGACTCTGAATCCTGCGATCAGAGTTCAAATCTCGGTGGAACCTTAACCTGAGGCACATGTGTGCACACTGCCATTGATTAACGATGTTGTTGTAAGAGACATGCACTACACATCCTGTGAGAGTATCATTACTGGCAATCATTTTGATGTTAATGAAAAGCACATCCTTTGTTCATTAAATTAATTTGTTTTTGACATATTCTGGCTACTTCAACGTCATCAGAATTTTCGCGAAAAATACACCACATCCTCACTGTTGGTTGAATGGGGTTCTGTGGTGCAATGGTTAGCACTTTGGACTTTGAATCCAGAGATCCGAGTTCAAGTCTCGGCAGAACCTTCACCTGAAGAACAAGTCCATTCTTAGGACATGACATTTTTTAAACATTTCATCAGAGTTCTCCAGAAGATGGGGCACACCCGATTGAACAGAATCAGGGTTCCATGGTGTAACGGTTAGCACTCAGGACTCTGAATCCTGCGATCCGAGTTCAAATCTCGGTGGAACCTTAACCTGAGGCACATGTGTGCACACTGCCATTGATTAACGATGTTGTTGTAAGCGACATGCACTACAATTCCTGTGAGAGTAACATTACTGGCAATCATTTTGATGTTAATGAAAAGCACATCCTTTGTTTATTAAATTAATTTGTTTTTGACATATTCTGGCTACTTCACCGTCATCAGAATTTTCACGAAAAAGACACCATATCCACACTGTGGGTTGAATAAGTTACTGTGGTGCAATGGTTAGCACTTTGGACTTTGAATCCAGAGATCCGAGTTCAAGTCTAGGCAGAACGTTCACCTGAAGAACAAGTCCATTCTTAGGACATGAACATTTTTAGACATTTCATCAGAGTTCTCCAGAAGATGGGGCACACCCGATTGAACAGAATCAGGGTTCCATGGTGTAACGGTTAGCACTCAGGACTCTGAATCCTGCGATCCGAGTTCAAATCTCGGTGGAACCTTAACCTGAGGCACATGTGTGCACACTGCCATTGATTAACGATGTTGGTGTAAGCGACATGCACTACAATTCCTGTGAGATTAACATTACTGGCAATCATTTTGATGTTAATGAAAAGCACATCCTTTGTTTATTAAATTAATTTGTTTTTGACATATTCTGGCTACTTCACCGTCATCAGAATTTTCACGAAAAAGACACCACATCCTCACTGTGGGTTGAATGGGGTTCTGTGGTGCAATGGTTAGCACTTTGGACTTTGAATCCAGAGATCCGAGTTCAAGTCTCGGCAGAACCTTCACCTGAAGAACAAGTCCATTCTTAGGACATGAACATTTTTAGACATTTCATCAGAGTTCTCCAGAAGATGGGGCACACCCGATTGAACAGAATCAGGGTTCCATGGTTTAACGGTTAGCACTCAGGACTCTGAATCCTGCGATCCGAGTTCAAATCTCGGTGGAACCTTAACCTGAGGCACATGTGTGCCCACTGCCATTGATTAACGATGTTGTTGTAAGCGACATGCACTACAATTCCTGTGAGAGTAACATTACTGGCAATCATTTTGATGTTAATGAAAAGCACATCCTTTGTTTATTAAATTAATTTGTTTTTGACATATTCTGGCTACTTCACCGTCATCAGAATTTTCACGAAAAAGACACCACATCCTCACTGTGGGTTGAATGGGGTTCTGTGGTGCAATGGTTAGCACTTTGGACTTTGAATCCAGAGATCCGAGTTCAAGTCTCGGCAGAACCTTCACCTGAAGAACAAGTCCATTCTTAGGACATGAACATTTTTAGACATTTCATCAGAGTTCTCCAGAAGATGGGGCACACCCGATTGAACAGAATCAGGGTTCCATGGTGTAACGGTTAGCACTAAGCACTCAGGACTCTGAATCCTGCGATCCGAGTTCAAATCTCGGTGGAACCTTAACCTGAGGCACATGTGTGCCCACTGCCATTGATTAACGATGTTGTTGTAAGCGACATGCACTACAATTCCTGTGAGAGTAACATTACTGGCAATCATTTTGATGTTAATGAAAAGCACATCCTTTGTTTATTAAATTAATTTGTTTTTGACATATTCTGGCTACTTCACCGTCATCAGAATTTTCAAGAAAAAGACACCACATCCTCACTGTGGGTTGAATGGGGTTCTGTGGTGCAATGGTTAGCACTTTGGACTTTGAATCCAGAGATCCGAGTTCAAGTCTCGGCAGAACCTTCACCTGAAGAACAAGTCCATTCTTAGGACATGAACATTTTTAGACATTTCATCAGAGTTCTCCAGAAGATGGGGCACACCCGATTGAACAGAATCAGGGTTCCATGGTTTAACGGTTAGCACTCAGGACTCTGAATCCTGCGATCCGAGTTCAAATCTCGGTGGAACCTTAACCTGAGGGAGATGTGTGCACACTGCCATTGATTAACGATGTTGTTGTAAGCGACATGCACTACAATTGCTGTGAGAGTAACATTACTGGCAATCATTTTGATGTTAATGAAAAGCACATCCTTTGTTTATTAAATTAATTTGTTTTTGACATATTCTGGCTACTTCACCGTCATCAGAATTTTTACGAAAAAGACACCATATCAACACTGTGGGTTGAATAAGTTACTGTGGTGCAATGGTTAGCACTTTGGACTTTGAATCCAGAGATCCGAGTTCAAGTCTCGGCAGAACCTTCACCTGAAGAACAAGTCCATTCTTAGGACATGAACATTTTTAGACATTTCATCAGAGTTCTCCAGAAGATGGGGCACACCCGATTGAACAGAATCAGGGTTCCATGGTGTAACGGTTAGCACTCAGGACTCTGAATCCTGCGATCCGAGTTCAAATCTCGGTGGAACCTTAACCTGAGGCACATGTGTGCCCACTGCCATTGATTAACGATGTTGTTGTAAGCGACATGCACTACAATTCCTGTGAGAGTAACATTACTGGCAATCATTTTGATGTTAATGAAAAGCACATCCTTTGTTTATTAAATTAATTTGTTTTTGACATATTCTGGCTACTTCACCGTCATCAGAATTTTCACGAAAAAGACACCACATCCTCACTGTGGGTTGAATGGGGTTCTGTGGTGCAATGGTTAGCACTTTGGACTTTGAATCCAGAGATCCGAGTTCAAGTCTCGGCAGAACCTTCACCTGAAGAACAAGTCCATTCTTAGGACATGAACATTTTTAGACATTTCATCAGAGTTCTCCAGAAGATGGGGCACACCCGATTGAACAGAATCAGGGTTCCATGGTTTAACGGTTAGCACTCAGGACTCTGAATCCTGCGATCCGAGTTCAAATCTCGGTGGAACCTTAACCTGAGGCACATGTGTGCCCACTGCCATTGATTAACGATGTTGTTGTAAGCGACATGCACTACAATTCCTGTGAGAGTAACATTACTGGCAATCATTTTGATGTTAATGAAAAGCACATCCTTTGTTTATTAAATTAATTTGTTTTTGACATATTCTGGCTACTTCACCGTCATCAGAATTTTCACGAAAAAGACACCACATCCTCACTGTGGGTTGAATGGGGTTCTGTGGTGCAATGGTTAGCACTTTGGACTTTGAATCCAGAGATCCGAGTTCAAGTCTCGGCAGAACCTTCACCTGAAGAACAAGTCCATTCTTAGGACATGAACATTTTTAGACATTTCATCAGAGTTCTCCAGAAGATGGGGCACACCCGATTGAACAGAATCAGGGTTCCATGGTGTAACGGTTAGCACTCAGGACTCTGAATCCTGCGATCCGAGTTCAAATCTCGGTGGAACCTTAACCTGAGGCACATGTGTGCACACTGCCATTGATTAACGATATTGTTGTAAGCGACATGCACTACAATTCCTGTGAGAGTAACATTACTGGCAATCATTTTGATGTTAATGAAAAGCACATCCTTTGTTTATTAAATTAATTTGTTTTTGACTTATTCTGGCTACTTCACCGTCATCAGAATTTTCACGAAAAAGACACCACATCCTCACCGTCGTTTGAATGGGGTTCTGTGGTGCAATGGTTAGCACTTTGGACTTTGAATCCAGAGATCCGAGTTCAAGTCTCGGCAGAACCTTCACCTGAAGAACAAGTCCATTCTTAGTACATGAACATTTTTAAACATTTCATCAGAGTTCTCCAGAAGTTGGGGCACACCCGATTGAACAGAATCAGGGTTCCATGGTGTAACGGTTAGCACTCAGGACTCTGAATCCTGCGATCCGAGTTCAAATCTCGGTGGAACCTTAACCTGAGGGAGATGTGTGCACACTGCCATTGATTAACGATGTTGTTGTAAGCGACATGCACTACAATTCCTGTGAGAGTAACATTACTGGCAATCATTTTGATGTTAATGAAAAGCACAGCCTTTGTTTATTAAATTAATTTGTTTTTGACATATTCTGGCTACTTCACCGTCATCAGAATTTTCACGAAAAAGACACCATATCAACACTGTGGGTTGAATAAGTTACTGTGGTGCAATGGTTAGCACTTTGGACTTTGAATCCAGAGATCCGAGTTCAAGTCTCGGCAGAACCTTCACCTGAAGAACAAGTCCATTCTTAGGACATGAACATTTTTAGACATTTCATCAGAGTTCTCCAGAAGATGGGGCACACCCGATTGAACAGAATTAGGGTTCCATGGTGTAACGGTTAGCACTCAGGACTCTGAATCCTGCGATCCGAGTTCAAATCTCGGTGGAACCTTAACCTGAGGCACATGTGTGCCCACTGCCATTGATTAACGATGTTGTTGTAAGCGACATGCACTACAATTCCTGTGAGAGTAACATTACTGGCAATCATTTTGATGTTAATGAAAAGCACATCCTTTGTTTATTAAATTAATTTGTTTTTGACATATTCTGGCTACTTCACCGTCATCAGAATTTTCACGAAAAAGACACCATATCCACACTGTGGGTTGAATAAGTTACTGTGGTGCAATGGTTAGCACTTTGGACTTTGAATCCAGAGATCTGAGTTCAAGTCTAGGCAGAACGTTCACCTGAAGAACAAGTCCATTCTTAGGACATGAACATTTTTAGACATTTCATCAGAGTTCTCCAGAAGATGGGGCACACCCGATTGAACAGAATCAGGGTTCCATGGTGTAACGGTTAGCACTCAGGACTCTGAATCCTGCGATCAGAGTTCAAATCTCGGTGGAACCTTAACCTGAGGCACATGTGTGCACACTGCCATTGATTAACGATGTTGTTGTAAGAGACATGCACTACACATCCTGTGAGAGTATCATTACTGGCAATCATTTTGATGTTAATGAAAAGCACATCCTTTGTTCATACAATTAATTTGTTTTTGACATATTCTGGCTACTTCAACGTCATCAGAATTTTCGCGAAAAATACACCACATCCTCACTGTTGGTTGAATGGGGTTCTGTGGTGCAATGGTTAGCACTTTGGACTTTGAATCCAGAGATCCGAGTTCAAGTCTCGGCAGAACCTTCACCTGAAGAACAAGTCCATTCTTAGGACATGACATTTTTTAAACATTTCATCAGAGTTCTCCAGAAGATGGGGCACACCCGATTGAACAGAATCAGGGTTCCATGGTGTAACGGTTAGCACTCAGGACTCTGAATCCTGCGATCCGAGTTCAAATCTCGGTGGAACCTTAACCTGAGGCACATGTGTGCACACTGCCATTGATTAACGATGTTGTTGTAAGCGACATGCACTACAATTCCTGTGAGAGTAACATTACTGGCAATCATTTTGATGTTAATGAAAAGCACATCCTTTGTTTATTAAATTAATTTGTTTTTGACATATTCTGGCTACTTCACCGTCATCAGAATTTTCACGAAAAAGACACCATATCCACACTGTGGGTTGAATAAGTTACTGTGGTGCAATGGTTAGCACTTTGGACTTTGAATCCAGAGATCCGAGTTCAAGTCTAGGCAGAACGTTCACCTGAAGAACAAGTCCATTCTTAGGACATGAACATTTTTAGACATTTCATCAGAGTTCTCCAGAAGATGGGGCACACCCGATTGAACAGAATCAGGGTTCCATGGTGTAACGGTTAGCACTCAGGACTCTGAATCCTGCGATCAGAGTTCAAATCTCGGTGGAACCTTAACCTGAGGCACATGTGTGCACACTGCCATTGATTAACGATGTTGTTGTAAGAGACATGCACTACACATCCTGTGAGAGTATCATTACTGGCAATCATTTTGATGTTAATGAAAAGCACATCCTTTGTTCATTAAATTAATTTGTTTTTGACATATTCTGGCTACTTCAACGTCATCAGAATTTTCGCGAAAAATACACCACATCCTCACTGTTGGTTGAATGGGGTTCTGTGGTGCAATGGTTAGCACTTTGGACTTTGAATCCAGAGATCCGAGTTCAAGTCTCGGCAGAACCTTCACCTGAAGAACAAGTCCATTCTTAGGACATGACATTTTTTAAACATTTCATCAGAGTTCTCCAGAAGATGGGGCACACCCGATTGAACAGAATCAGGGTTCCATGGTGTAACGGTTAGCACTCAGGACTCTGAATCCTGCGATCCGAGTTCAAATCTCGGTGGAACCTTAACCTGAGGCACATGTGTGCACACTGCCATTGATTAACGATGTTGTTGTAAGCGACATGCACTACAATTCCTGTGAGAGTAACATTACTGGCAATCATTTTTATGTTAATGAAAAGCACATCCTTTGTTTATTAAATTAATTTGTTTTTGACATATTCTGGCTACTTCACCGTCATCAGAATTTTCACGAAAAAGACACCATATCCACACTGTGGGTTGAATAAGTTACTGTGGTGCAATGGTTAGCACTTTGGACTTTGAATCCAGAGATCCGAGTTCAAGTCTAGGCAGAACGTTCACCTGAAGAACAAGTCCATTCTTAGGACATGAACATTTTTAGACATTTCATCAGAGTTCTCCAGAAGATGGGGCACACCCGATTGAACAGAATCAGGGTTCCATGGTGTAACGGTTAGCACTCAGGACTCTGAATCCTGCGATCCGACTTCAAATCTCGGTGGAACCTTAACCTGAGGCACATGTGTGCACACTGCCATTGATTAACGATGTTGGTGTAAGCGACATGCACTACAATTCCTGTGAGATTAACATTACTGGCAATCATTTTGATGTTAATGAAAAGCACATCCTTTGTTTATTAAATTAATTTGTTTTTGACATATTCTGGCTACTTCACCGTCATCAGAATTTTCACGAAAAAGACACCACATCCTCACTGTGGGTTGAATGGGGTTCTGTGGTGCAATGGTTAGCACTTTGGACTTTGAATCCAGAGATCCGAGTTCAAGTCTCGGCAGAACCTTCACCATGAAGAACAAGTCCATTCTTAGGACATGACATTTTTTTAACATTTCATCAGAGTTCTCCAGAAGTTGGGGCACAACCGATTGAACAGAATCAGGGTTCCATGGTGTAACGGTTAGCACTCAGGACTCTGAATCCTGCGATCCGAGTTCAAATCTCGGTGGAACCTTAACCTGAGGCACATGTGTGCACACTGCCATTGATTAACGATGTTGGTGTAAGCGACATGCACTACAATTCCTGTGAGAGTAACATTACCGGCAATCATTTTGATGTTAATGAAAAGCACATCCTTTGTTTATTAAATTAATTTGTTTTTGACATATTCTGGCTACTTCACCGTCATCAGAATTTTCACGAAAAAGACACCACATCCTCACTGTGGGTTGAATGGGGTTCTGTGGTGCAATGGTTAGCACTTTGGACTTTGAATCCAGAGATCCGAGTTCAAGTCTCGGCAGAACCTTCACCATGAAGAACAAGTCCATTCTTAGGACATGACATTTTTTAAACATTTCATCAGAGTTCTCCAGAAGTTGGGGCACAACCGATTGAACAGAATCAGGGTTCCATGGTGTAACGGTTAGCACTCAGGACTCTGAATCCTGCGATCCGAGTTCAAATCTCGGTGGAACCTTAACCTGAGGCACATGTGTGCCCACTGCCATTGATTAACGATGTTGTTGTAAGCGACATGCACTACAATTCCTGTGAGAGTAACATTACTGGCAATCATTTTGATGTTAATGAAAAGCACATCCTTTGTTTATTAAATTAATTTGTTTTTGACATATTCTGGCTACTTCACCGTCATCAGAATTTTCACGAAAAAGACACCACATCCTCACTGTGGGTTGAATGGGGTTCTGTGGTGCAATGGTTAGCACTTTGGACTTTGAATCCAGAGATCCGAGTTCAAGTCTCGGCAGAACCTTCACCTGAAGAACAAGTCCATTCTTAGGACATGAACATTTTTAGACATTTCATCAGAGTTCTCCAGAAGATGGGGCACACCCGATTGAACAGAATCAGGGTTCCATGGTTTAACGGTTAGCACTCAGGACTCTGAATCCTGCGATCCGAGTTCAAATCTCGGTGGAACCTTAACCTGAGGCACATGTGTGCCCACTGCCATTGATTAACGATGTTGTTGTAAGCGACATGCACTACAATTCCTGTGAGAGTAACATTACTGGCAATCATTTTGATGTTAATGAAAAGCACATCCTTTGTTTATTAAATTAATTTGTTTTTGACATATTCTGGCTACTTCACCGTCATCAGAATTTTCACGAAAAAGACACCACATCCTCACTGTGGGTTGAATGGGGTTCTGTGGTGCAATGGTTAGCACTTTGGACTTTGAATCCAGAGATCCGAGTTCAAGTCTCGGCAGAACCTTCACCTGAAGAACAAGTCCATTCTTAGGACATGAACATTTTTAGACATTTCATCAGAGTTCTCCAGAAGATGGGGCACACCCGATTGAACAGAATCAGGGTTCCATGGTGTAACGGTTAGCACTCAGGACTCTGAATCCTGCGATCCGAGTTCAAATCTCGGTGGAACCTTAACCTGAGGCACATGTGTGCACACTGCCATTGATTAACGATATTGTTGTAAGCGACATGCACTACAATTCCTGTGAGAGTAACATTACTGGCAATCATTTTGATGTTAATGAAAAGCACATCCTTTGTTTATTAAATTAATTTGTTTTTGACTTATTCTGGCTACTTCACCGTCATCAGAATTTTCACGAAAAAGACACCACATCCTCACTGTCGTTTGAATGGGGTTCTGTGGTGCAATGGTTAGCACTTTGGACTTTGAATCCAGAGATCCGAGTTCAAGTCTCGGCAGAACCTTCACCTGAAGAACAAGTCCATTCTTAGTACATGAACATTTTTAAACATTTCATCAGAGTTCTCCAGAAGTTGGGGCACACCCGATTGAACAGAATCAGGGTTCCATGGTGTAACGGTTAGCACTCAGGACTCTGAATCCTGCGATCCGAGTTCAAATCTCGGTGGAACCTTAACCTGAGGGAGATGTGTGCACACTGCCATTGATTAACGATGTTGTTGTAAGCGACATGCACTACAATTCCTGTGAGAGTAACATTACTGGCAATCATTTTGATGTTAATGAAAAGCACAGCCTTTGTTTATTAAATTAATTTGTTTTTGACATATTCTGGCTACTTCACCGTCATCAGAATTTTCACGAAAAAGACACCATATCAACACTGTGGGTTGAATAAGTTACTGTGGTGCAATGTTTAGCACTTTGGACTTTGAATCCAGAGATCCGAGTTCAAGTCTCGGCAGAACCTTCACCTGAAGAACAAGTCCATTCTTAGGACATGAACATTTTTAGACATTTCATCAGAGTTCTCCAGAAGATGGGGCACACCCGATTTAACAGAATCAGGGTTCCATGGTGTAACGGTTAGCACTCAGGACTCTGAATCCTGCGATCCGAGTTCAAATCTCGGTGGAACCTTAACCTGAGGCACATGTGTGCCCACTGCCATTGATTAACGATGTTGTTGTAAGCGACATGCACTACACATCCTGTGAGAGTATCATTACTGGCAATCATTTTGATGTTAATGAAAAGCACATCCTTTGTTCATTAAATTAATTTGTTTTTGACATATTCTGGCTACTTCAACGTCATCAGAATTTTCGCGAAAAATACACCACATCCTCACTGTTGGTTGAATGGGGTTCTGTGGTGCAATGGTTAGCACTTTGGACTTTGAATCCAGAGATCCGAGTTCAAGTCTCGGCAGAACCTTCACCTGAAGAACAAGTCCATTCTTAGGACATGACATTTTTTAAACATTTCATCAGAGTTCTCCAGAAGATGGGGCACACCCGATTGAACAGAATCAGGGTTCCATGGTGTAACGGTTAGCACTCAGGACTCTGAATCCTGCGATCCGAGTTCAAATCTCGGTGGAACCTTAACCTGAGGCACATGTGTGCACACTGCCATTGATTAACGATGTTGTTGTAAGCGACATGCACTACAATTCCTGTGAGAGTAACATTACTGGCAATAATTTTGATGTTAATGAAAAGCACATCCTTTGTTTATTAAATTAATTTGTTTTTGACATATTCTGGCTACTTCACCGTCATCAGAATTTTCACGAAAAAGACACCATATCCACACTGTGGGTTGAATAAGTTACTGTGGTGCAATGGTTAGCACTTTGGACTTTGAATCCAGAGATCCGAGTTCAAGTCTAGGCAGAACGTTCACCTGAAGAACAAGTCCATTCTTAGGACATGAACATTTTTAGACATTTCATCAGAGTTCTCCAGAAGATGGGGCACACCCGATTGAACAGAATCAGGGTTCCATGGTGTAACGGTTAGCACTCAGGACTCTGAATCCTGCGATCAGAGTTCAAATCTCGGTGGAACCTTAACCTGAGGCACATGTGTGCACACTGCCATTGATTAACGATGTTGTTGTAAGAGACATGCACTACACATCCTGTGAGAGTATCATTACTGGCAATCATTTTGATGTTAATGAAAAGCACATCCTTTGTTCATTAAATTAATTTGTTTTTGACATATTCTGGCTACTTCAACGTCATCAGAATTTTCGCGAAAAATACACCACATCCTCACTGTTGGTTGAATGGGGTTCTGTGGTGCAATGGTTAGCACTTTGGACTTTGAATCCAGAGATCCGAGTTCAAGTCTCGGCAGAACCTTCACCTGAAGAACAAGTCCATTCTTAGGACATGACATTTTTTAAACATTTCATCAGAGTTCTCCAGAAGATGGGGCACACCCGATTGAACAGAATCAGGGTTCCATGGTGTAACGGTTAGCACTCAGGACTCTGAATCCTGCGATCCGAGTTCAAATCTCGGTGGAACCTTAACCTGAGGCACATGTGTGCACACTGCCATTGATTAACGATGTTGTTGTAAGCGACATGCACTACAATTCCTGTGAGAGTAACATTACTGGCAATCATTTTGATGTTAATGAAAAGCACATCCTTTGTTTATTAAATTAATTTGTTTTTGACATATTCTGGCTACTTCACCGTCATCAGAATTTTCACGAAAAAGACACCATATCCACACTGTGGGTTGAATAAGTTACTGTGGTGCAATGGTTAGCACTTTGGACTTTGAATCCAGAGATCCGAGTTCAAGTCTAGGCAGAACGTTCACCTGAAGAACAAGTCCATTCTTAGGACATGAACATTTTTAGACATTTCATCAGAGTTCTCCAGAAGATGGGGCACACCCGATTGAACAGAATCAGGGTTCCATGGTGTAACGGTTAGCACTCAGGACTCTGAATCCTGCGATCCGAGTTCAAATCTCGGTGGAACCTTAACCTGAGGCACATGTGTGCACACTGCCATTGATTAACGATGTTGGTGTAAGCGACATGCACTACAATTCCTGTGAGATTAACATTACTGGCAATCATTTTGATGTTAATGAAAAGCACATCCTTTGTTTATTAAATTAATTTGTTTTTGACATATTCTGGCTACTTCACCGTCATCAGAATTTTCACGAAAAAGACACCACATCCTCACTGTGGGTTGAATGGGGTTCTGTGGTGCAATGGTTAGCACTTTGGACTTTGAATCCAGAGATCCGAGTTCAAGTCTCGGCAGAACCTTCACCATGAAGAACAAGTCCATTCTTAGGACATGACATTTTTTTAACATTTCATCAGAGTTCTCCAGAAGTTGGGGCACAACCGATTGAACAGAATCAGGGTTCCATGGTGTAACGGTTAGCACTCAGGACTCTGAATCCTGCGATCCGAGTTCAAATCTCGGTGGAACCTTAACCTGAGGCACATGTGTGCACACTGCCATTGATTAACGATGTTGGTGTAAGCGACATGCACTACAATTCCTGTGAGAGTAACATTACCGGCAATCATTTTGATGTTAATGAAAAGCACATCCTTTGTTTATTAAATTAATTTGTTTTTGACATATTCTGGCTACTTCACCGTCATCAGAATTTTCACGAAAAAGACACCACATCCTCACTGTGGGGTGAATGGGGTTCTGTGGTGCAATGGTTAGCACTTTGGACTTTGAATCCAGAGATCCGAGTTCAAGTCTCGGCAGAACCTTCACCATGAAGAACAAGTCCATTCTTAGGACATGACATTTTTTAAACATTTCATCAGAGTTCTCCAGAAGTTGGGGCACAACCGATTGAACAGAATCAGGGTTCCATGGTGTAACGGTTAGCACTCAGGACTCTGAATCCTGCGATCCGAGTTCAAATTTCGGTGGAACCTTAACCTGAGGCACATGTGTGCACACTGCCATTGATTAACGATGTTGTTGTAAGCGACATGCACTACAATTCCTTTGAGAGTAACATTACCGGCAATCATTTTGAAGTTAATGAAAAGCACATCCTTTGTTTATTAAATTAATTTGTTTTTGACATATTCTGGCTACTTCACCGTCATCAGAATTTTCACGAAAAAGACACCATATCCACACTGTGGGTTGAATAAGTTACTGTGGTGCAATGGTTAGCACTTTGGACTTTGAATCCAGAGATCCGAGTTCAAGTCTAGGCAGAACGTTCACCTGAAGAACAAGTCCATTCTTAGGACATGAACATTTTTAGACATTTCATCAGAGTTCTCCAGAAGATGGGGCACACCCGATTGAACAGAATCAGGGTTCCATGGTGTAACGGTTAGCACTCAGGACTCTGAATCCTGCCATCCGAGTTCAAATCTCGGTGGAACCTTAACCTGAGGCACATGTGTGCACACTGCCATTGATTAACCATGTTGTTGTAAGCGACATGCACTACAATTCCTGTGAGATTAACATTACTGGTAATCATTTTGATGTTAATGAAAACCACATCCTTTGTTTATTAAATTAATTTGTTTTTGACATATTCTGGCTACTTCACCGTCATCAGAATTTTCACGAAAAAGACACCACATCCTCACTGTGGGTTGACTGGGGTTCTGTGGTGCAATGGTTAGCACTTTGGACTTTTAATCCAGAGATCCGAGTTCAAGTCTCGGCAGAACGTTCACCTGAAGAACAAGTCCATTCTTAGGACATGAACATTTTTAGACATTTCATCAGAGTTCTCCAGAAGATGGGGCACACCCGATTGAACAGAATCAGGGTTCCATGGTGTAACGGTTAGCACTCAGGACTCTGAATCCTGCCATCCGAGTTCAAATCTCGGTGGAACCTTAACCTGAGGCACATGTGTGCACACTGCCATTGATTAACGATGTTGTTGTAAGCGACATGCACTACAATTCCTGTGAGATTAACATTACTGGTAATCATTTTGATGTTAATGAAAAGCACATCCTTTGTTTATTAAATTGATTTGTTTTTGACATATTCTGGCTACTTCACCGTCATCAGAATTTTTTACGAAAAAGACACCACATCCTCACTGTGGGTTGAATGGGGTTCTGTGGTGCAATGGTTAGCACTTTGGACTTTGAATCCAGAGATCCGAGTTCAAGTCTCGGCAGAACCTTCACCTGAAGAACAAGTCCATTCTTAGGACATGAACATTTTTAGACATTTCATCAGAGTTCTCCAGAAGATGGGGCACACCCGATTGAACAGAATCAGGGTTCCATGGTGTAACGGTTAGCACTCAGGACTCTGAATCCTGCGATCCGAGTTCAAATCTCGGTGGAACCTTAACCTGAGGCACATGTGTGCACACTGCCATTGATTAACGATGTTGTTGTAAGCGACATGCACTACAATTCCTGTGAGAGTAACGTTACTGGC
The DNA here is from genome assembly GCF_964188405.1 of Protomyctophum parallelum. Classification (NCBI taxonomy): domain Eukaryota; kingdom Metazoa; phylum Chordata; class Actinopteri; order Myctophiformes; family Myctophidae; genus Protomyctophum; species Protomyctophum parallelum. Next base: position 35,408,436 of record NC_139716.1, read on the forward strand.
AATCATTTTGATGTTAATGAAAAGCACATCCTTTGTTTATTAAATTAATTTGTTTTTGACATATTCTGGATACTTCACCGTCATCAGAATTTTCACGAAAAAGACACCATATCCACACTGTGGGTTGAATAAGTTACTGTGGTCCAATGATTAGCACGTTGGACTTTGAATCCAGAGATCCGAGTTCAAGTCTCGGCAGAACCTTCACCATGAAGAACAAGTCCATTCTTAGGACATGACATTTTTTAAACATTTCATCAGAGTTCTCCAGAAGTTGGGGCACAACCGATTGAACAGAATCAGGGTTCCATGGTGTAACGGTTAACACTCAGGACTCTGAATCCTGTGATCCGAGTTCAAATCTCGGTGGAACCTTAACCTGAGGCACATGTGTGCACACTGCCATTGATTAACGATGTTGTTGTAAGCGACATGCACTACAATTCCTGTGAGAGTAACATTACTGGCAATCATTTTGATGTTAATGAAAAGCACATCCTTTGTTTATTAAATTAATTTGTTTTTGACATATTCTGGCTACTTCACCGTCATCAGAATTTTCACGAAAAAGACACCATATCCACACTGTGGGTTGAATAAGTTACTGTGGTGCAATGGTTAGCACTTTGGACTTTGAATCCAGAGATCCGAGTTCAAGTCTAGGCAGAACGTTCACCTGAAGAACAAGTCCATTCTTAGGACTTGAACATTTTTAGACATTTCATCAGAGTTCTCCAGAAGATGGGGCACACCCGATTGAACAGAATCAGGGTTCCATGGTGTAATGGTTAGCACTCAGGACTCTGAATCCTGCGATCCGAGTTCAAATCTCGGTGGAACCTTAACCTGAGGCACATGTGTGCACACTGCCATTGATTAACGATGTTGTTGTAAGCGACATGCACTACACATCCTGTGAGAGTATCATTACAGGCATTAATTTTGATGTTAATGAAAAGCACATCCTTTGTTCATTAAATTAATTTGTTTTTGACATATTCTGGCTACTTCACCGTCATCAGAATTTTCACGAAAAAGACACCACATCCTCACTGTGGGTTGAATGGGGTTCTGTGGTGCAATGGTTAGCACTTTGGACTTTGAATCCAGAGATCCGAGTTCAAGTCTCGGCAGAACGTTCACCTGAAGAACAAGTCCATTCTTAGGACATGAACATTTTTAGACATTTCATCAGAGTTCTCCAGAAGATGGGGCACACCCGATTGAACAGAATCAGGGTTCCATGGTGTAACGGTTAGCACTCAGGACTCTGAATCCTGCGATCCGAGTTCAAATCTCGGTGGAACCTTAACCTGAGGCACATGTGTGCACACTGCCATTGATTAAAGATGTTGTTGTAAGCGACATGCACTACACATCCTGTGAGAGTATCATTACTGGCAATCATTTTGATGTTAATGAAAAGCACATCCTTTGTTCATTAAATTAATTTGTTTTTGACATATTCTGGCTACTTCACCGTCATCAGAATTTTCACGAAAAAGACACCACATCCTCACTGTGGGTTGAATGGGGTTCTGTGGTGCAATCGGGTTGAGAATCACTGCTAGAGCCGTAATAATATTCTCTGATGGCGTTAGGGTTAGGGTTAGGGTTAGGGTTAGGGTTAGGGTTAGTGGTGCTTTCCACAGACAAGTCAGGCATTGAGGGTCTACGGTCCACCAGCCACTCATGCAAAACGATTACAGCAACATCTTGCAAGCTGAAATAGCTCAGTTGGGAGTGTGTCAGACTGAAGATCAAAAGGTCCCTGGTTCAATCCTGGGTTTCGGCAGTTGAAATGAAATTTGATATTATATATAGAAAACCGTATGACTCTCAGGCTCATGTGCCTGAGGGAAAACTGTATGAGTTTATTTGTTTAACAAGTAAAAATAAATTCTGGCTATAAAAGAATAGTCTTGTAGAGCAGTGGTTCCCAAAGTGGCGTCTGGTCCTTGTGGGAGTTCCAGGGGGTCCCCAGCTAAATGATAGTTTGGAACCAATTGGACCCTTACAGGTCTGTAACTCCGAGAGTGTACAAATGGAACCAACACTCTCAGAGTAAAATCAACATTGATTTTACAATATAAATTGGGCGTCCCAGAGATAGAAATGGCATTCAATGGGGGTCCATAGACTAATGCATGTCAAACTGGTGGGTCCTTGAAATTAATCGGGTTGAGAATCACTGCTAGAGCCGTAATAATATTCTCTGATGGGGTTAGGGTTAGGGTTAGGGTTAGGGTTAGTGGTGCTTTCCACAGACAAGTCAGGCATTGAGGGTCTACGGTCCACCAGCCACTCATGCAAAACGATTACAGCAACATCTTGCAAGCCAAAATAGCTCAGTTGGGAGAGTGTCAGACTGAAGATCAAAAGGTCCCTGGTTCAATCCTGGGTTTCGGCAGTTGAAATGAAATTTGATATTATATATAGAAAACCGTATGACTCTCAGGCTCATGTGCCTGAGGGAAAACTGTATGAGTTTATTTGTTTAACAAGTAAAAATAAATTCTGGCTATAAAAGTATAGTCTTGTAGAGCAGTGGTTCCCAAAGTGGCATCTGGTCCTTGTGGGAGTTCCAGGGGGACCCAAGCTAAATGATAGTTTGGAACCAATTGGACCCTTACAGGTCTGTAACTCCGAGAGTGTACAAATGGAACCAACACTCTCAGAGTAAAATCAACATTGATTTTACAATATAAATTGGGCGTCCCAGAGATAGAAATGGCATTCAATGGGGGTCCATAGACTAATGCATGCCAAACTGGTGGGTCCTTGAAATTAATCGGGTTGAGAATCACTGCTAGAGCCGTAATAATATTCTCTGATGGGGTTAGGGTTAGGGTTAGGGTTAGTGGTGCTTTCCACAGACAAGTCAGGCATTGAGGGTCTATACGGTCCACCAGCCACTCATGCAAAACGATTACAGCAACATCTTGCAAGCCGAAATAGCTCAGTTGGGAGAGTGTCAGACTGAAGATCAAAAGGTCCCTGGTTCAATCCTGGGTTTCGGCAGTTGAAATGAAATTTGATATTATATATAGAAAACCGTATGACTCTCAGGCTCATGTGCCTGAGGGAAAACTGTATGCGTTTATTTGTTTAACAAGTAAAAATAAATTCTGGCTATAAAAGAATAGTCTTGTAGAGCAGTGGTTCCCAAAGTGGCGACTGGTCCTTGTGGGAGTTCCAGGTGGTCCCCAGCTAAATGATAGTTTGGAACCAATTGGACCCTTACAGGTCTGTAACTCCGAGAGTGTACAAATGGAACCAACACTCTCAGAGTAAAATCAACATTGATTTTACAATATAAATTGGGCGTCCCAGAGATAGAAATGGCATTCAATGGGGGTCCATAGACTAATGCATGTCAAACTGGTGGGTCCTTGAAATTAATCGGGTTGAGAATCACTGCTAGAGCCGTAATAATATTCTCTGATGGGGTTAGGGTTAGGGTTAGGGTTAGGGTTAGGGTTAGTGGTGCTTTCCACAGACAAGTCAGGCATTGAGGGTCTACGGTCCACCAGCCACTCATGCAAAACGATTACAGCAACATCTTGCAAGCCAAAATAGCTCAGTTGGGAGAGTGTCAGACTGAAGATCAAAAGGTCCCTGGTTCAATCCTGAGTTTCGGCAGTTGAAATGAAATTTGATATTATATATAGAAAACCGTGTGACTCTCAGGCTCATGTGCCTGAGGGAAAACTGTATGAGTTTATTTGTTTAACAAGTAAAAATAAATTCTGGCTATAAAAGTATAGTCTTGTAGAGCAGTGGTTCCCAAAGTGGCATCTGGTCCTTGTGGGAGTTCCAGGGGGACCCCAGCTAAATGATAGTTTGGAACCAATTGGACCCTTACAGGTCTGTAACTCCGAGAGTGTACAAATGGAACCAACACTCTCAGAGTAAAATCAACATTGATTTTACAATATAAATTGGGCGTCCCAGAGATAGAAATGGCATTCAATGGGGGTCCATAGACTAATGCATGCCAAACTGGTGGGTCCTTGAAATTAATCGGGTTGAGAATCACTGCTAGAGCCGTAATAATATTCTCTGATGGGGTTAGGGTTAGGGTTAGGGTTAGTGGTGCTTTCCACAGACAAGTCAGGCATTGAGGGTCTATACGGTCCACCAGCCACTCATGCAAAACGATTACAGCAACATCTTGCAAGCCGAAATAGCTCAGTTGGGAGAGTGTCAGACTGAAGATCAAAAGGTCCCTGGTTCAATCCTGGGTTTCGGCAGTTGAAATGAAATTTGATATTATATATAGAAAACCGTATGACTCTCAGGCTCATGTGCCTGAGGGAAAACTGTATGCGTTTATTTGTTTAACAAGTAAAAATAAATTCTGGCTATAAAAGAATAGTCTTGTAGAGCAGTGGTTCCCAAAGTGGCGACTGGTCCTTGTGGGAGTTCCAGGTGGTCCCCAGCTAAATGATAGTTTGGAACCAATTGGACCCTTACAGGTCTGTAACTCCGAGAGTGTACAAATGGAACCAACACTCTCAGAGTAAAATCAACATTGATTTTACAATATAAATTGGGCGTCCCAGAGATAGAAATGGCATTCAATGGGGGTCCATAGACTAATGCATGTCAAACTGGTGGGTCCTTGAAATTAATCGGGTTGAGAATCACTGCTAGAGCCGTAATAATATTCTCTGATGGGGTTAGGGTTAGGGTTAGGGTTAGGGTTAGGGTTAGTGGTGCTTTCCACAGACAAGTCAGGCATTGAGGGTCTACGGTCCACCAGCCACTCATGCAAAACGATTACAGCAACATCTTGCAAGCCGAAATAGCTCAGTTGGGAGAGTGTCAGACTGAAGATCAAAAGGTCCCTGGTTCAATCCTGGGTTTCGGCAGTTGAAATGAAATTTGATATTATATATAGAAAACCGTATGACTCTCAGGCTCATGTGCCTGAGGGAAAACTGTATGAGTTTATTTGTTTAACAAGTAAAAATAAATTCTGGCTATAAAAGTATAGTCTTGTAGAGCAGTGGTTCCCAAAGTGGCATCTGGTCCTTGTGGGAGTTCCAGGGGGACCCCAGCTAAATGATAGTTTGGAACCAATTGGACCCTTACAGGTCTGTAACTCCGAGAGTGTACAAATGGAACCAACACTCTCAGAGTAAAATCAACATTGATTTTACAATATAAATTGGGCGTCCCAGAGATAGAAATGGCATTCAATGGGGGTCCATAGACTAATGCATGTCAAACTGGTGGGTCCTTGAAATTAATCGGGTTGAGAATCACTGCTAGAGCCGTAATAATATTCTCTGATGGGGTTAGGGTTAGGGTTAGGGTTAGTGGTGCTTTCCACAGACAAGTCAGGCATTGAGGGTCTACGGTCCACCAGCCACTCATGCAAAACGATTACAGTAACATCTTGCAAGCCGAAATAGCTCAGTTGGGAGAGTGTCAGACTGAAGATCAAAAGGTCCCTGGTTCAATCCTGGGTTTCGGCAGTTGAAATTAAATTTGATATTATATATAGAAAACCGTATGACTCTCAGGCTCATGTGCCTGAGGGAAACTGTATGAGTTTATTTGTTTAACAAGTAAAAATAAATTCTGGCTATAAAAGAATAGTCTTGTAGAGCAGTGGTTCCCAAAGGGGCGTCTGGTCCTTGTGGGAGTTCCAGGGGGTCCCCAGCTAAATGATAGTTTGGAACCAATTGGACCCTTACAGGTCTGTAACTCCGAGAGTGTACAAATGGAACCAACACTCTCAGAGTAAAATCAACATTGATTTTACAATATAAATTGGGCGTCCCAGAGATAGAAATGGCATTCAATGGGGGTCCATAGACTAATGCATGTCAAACTGGTGGGTCCTTGAAATTAATCGGGTTGAGAATCACTGCTAGAGCCGTAATAATATTCTCTGATGGGGTTAGGGTTAGGGTTAGGGTTAGGGTTACGGTTAGTGGTGCTTTCCACAGACAAGTCAGGCATTGAGGGTCTACGGTCCACCAGCCACTCATGTAAAACTATTACAGCAACATCTTGCAAGCCGAAATAGCTCAGTTGGGAGAGTGTCAGACTGAAGATCAAAAGGTCTCTGGTTCAATCCTGGGTTTTTCGGCAGTTGAAATGAAATTTGATATTATATATAGAAAACCGTATGACTCTCAGGCTCATGTGCCTGAGGGAAAACTGTATGAGTTTATTTGTTTAACAACTAAAAATAAATTCTGGCTATAAAAGAATAGTCTTGTAGAGCAGTGTTTCCCAAAGTGGCGTCTGGTCCTTGTGGGAGTTCCAGGGGGTCCCCAGCTAAATGATAGTTTGGAACCAATTGGACCCTTACAGGTCTGTAACTCCGAGAGTGTACAAATGGAACCAACACTCTTAGAGTAAAATCAACATTGATTTTACAATATAAATTGGGCGTCCCAGAGATAGAAATGGCATTCAATGGGGGTCCATAGACTAATGCATGTCAAACTGGTGGGTACTTGAAATTAATCGGGTTGAGAATCACTGCTAGAGCCGTAATAATATTCTCTGATGGGGTTAGGGTTAGGGTTAGGGTTAGGGTTAGTGGTGCTTTCCACAGACAAGTCAGGCATTGAGGGTCTACGGTCCACCAGCCACTCATGCAAAACGATTACAGCAACATCTTGCAAGCCGAAATAGCTCAGTTGGGAGAGTGTCAGACTGAAGATCAAAAGGTCCCTGGTTCAATCCTGGGTTTCGGCAGTTGAAATGAAATTTGATATTCTATATAGAAAACCGTATGACTCTCTGCAGGCTCATGTGCCTGAGGGAAAACTGTATGAGTTTAGTTGTTTAACAAGTAAAAAAATAATTCTGTCTATAAAAGAATAGTCTTGTAGAGCAGTGTTTCCAAAGTGGCGTCTGGTCCTTGTGGGAGTTCCAGGGCGTCCCCAGCTAAATGGTAGTTTGGAACCAATTGGACCCTTACAGGTCTGTAACTCCGAGAGTGTACAAATGGAACCAACACTCTCAGAGTAAAATCAACATTGATTTTACAATATAAATTGGGCGTCCCAGAGATAGAAATGGCATTCAATGGGGGTCCATAGACTAATGCATGTCAAACTGGTGGGTCCTTGAAATTAATCGGGTTGAGAATCACTGCTAGAGCCGTAATAATATTCTCTGATGGGGTTAGGGTTAGGGTTAGGGTTAGTGGTGCTTTCCACAGACAAGTCAGGCATTGAGGGTCTACGGTCCACCAGCCACTCATGCAAAACGATTACAGCAACATCTTGCAAGCCAAAATAGCTCAGTTGGGAGAGTGTCAGACTGAAGATCAAAAGGTCCCTGGTTCAATCCTGAGTTTCGGCAGTTGAAATGAAATTTGATATTATATATAGAAAACCGTATGACTCTCAGGCTCATGTGCCTGAGGGAAAACTGTATGAGTTTATTTGTTTAACAAGTAAAAATAAATTCTGGCTATAAAAGTATAGTCTTGTAGAGCAGTGGTTCCCAAAGTGGCATCTGGTCCTTGTGGGAGTTCCAGGGGGACCCCAGCTAAATGATAGTTTGGAACCAATTGGACCCTTACAGGTCTGTAACTCCGAGAGTGTACAAATGGAACCAACACTCTCAGAGTAAAATCAACATTGATTTTACAATATAAATTGGGCGTCCCAGAGATAGAAATGGCATTCAATGGGGGTCCATAGACTAATGCATGCCAAACTGGTGGGTCCTTGAAATTAATCGGGTTGAGAATCACTGCTAGAGCCGTAATAATATTCTCTGATGGGGTTAGGGTTAGGGTTAGGGTTAGTGGTGCTTTCCACAGACAAGTCAGGCATTGAGGGTCTATACGGTCCACCAGCCACTCATGCAAAACGATTACAGCAACATCTTGCAAGCCGAAATAGCTCAGTTGGGAGAGTGTCAGACTGAAGATCAAAAGGTCCCTGGTTCAATCCTGGGTTTCGGCAGTTGAAATGAAATTTGATATTATATATAGAAAACCGTATGACTCTCAGGCTCATGTGCCTGAGGGAAAACTGTATGCGTTTATTTGTTTAACAAGTAAAAATAAATTCTGGCTATAAAAGAATAGTCTTGTAGAGCAGTGGTTCCCAAAGTGGCGACTGGTCCTTGTGGGAGTTCCAGGTGGTCCCCAGCTAAATGATAGTTTGGAACCAATTGGACCCTTACAGGTCTGTAACTCCGAGAGTGTACAAATGGAACCAACACTCTCAGAGTAAAATCAACATTGATTTTACAATATAAATTGGGCGTCCCAGAGATAGAAATGGCATTCAATGGGGGTCCATAGACTAATGCATGTCAAACTGGTGGGTCCTTGAAATTAATCGGGTTGAGAATCACTGCTAGAGCCGTAATAATATTCTCTGATGGGGTTAGGGTTAGGGTTAGGGTTAGGGTTAGGGTTAGTGGTGCTTTCCACAGACAAGTCAGGCATTGAGGGTCTACGGTCCACCAGCCACTCATGCAAAACGATTACAGCAACATCTTGCAAGCCGAAATAGCTCAGTTGGGAGAGTGTCAGACTGAAGATCAAAAGGTCCCTGGTTCAATCCTGGGTTTCGGCAGTTGAAATGAAATTTGATATTATATATAGAAAACCGTATGACTCTCAGGCTCATGTGCCTGAGGGAAAACTGTATGAGTTTATTTGTTTAACAAGTAAAAATAAATTCTGGCTATAAAAGTATAGTCTTGTAGAGCAGTGGTTCCCAAAGTGGCATCTGGTCCTTGTGGGAGTTCCAGGGGGACCCCAGCTAAATGATAGTTTGGAACCAATTGGACCCTTACAGGTCTGTAACTCCGAGAGTGTACAAATGGAACCAACACTCTCAGAGTAAAATCAACATTGATTTTACAATATAAATTGGGCGTCCCAGAGATAGAAATGGCATTCAATGGGGGTCCATAGACTAATGCATGTCAAACTGGTGGGTCCTTGAAATTAATCGGGTTGAGAATCACTGCTAGAGCCGTAATAATATTCTCTGATGGGGTTAGGGTTAGGGTTAGGGTTAGTGGTGCTTTCCACAGACAAGTCAGGCATTGAGGGTCTACGGTCCACCAGCCACTCATGCAAAACGATTACAGTAACATCTTGCAAGCCGAAATAGCTCAGTTGGGAGAGTGTCAGACTGAAGATCAAAAGGTCCCTGGTTCAATCCTGGGTTTCGGCAGTTGAAATTAAATTTGATATTATATATAGAAAACCGTATGACTCTCAGGCTCATGTGCCTGAGGGAAACTGTATGAGTTTATTTGTTTAACAAGTAAAAATAAATTCTGGCTATAAAAGAATAGTCTTGTAGAGCAGTGGTTCCCAAAGGGGCGTCTGGTCCTTGTGGGAGTTCCAGGGGGTCCCCAGCTAAATGATAGTTTGGAACCAATTGGACCCTTACAGGTCTGTAACTCCGAGAGTGTACAAATGGAACCAACACTCTCAGAGTAAAATCAACATTGATTTTACAATATAAATTGGGCGTCCCAGAGATAGAAATGGCATTCAATGGGGGTCCATAGACTAATGCATGTCAAACTGGTGGGTCCTTGAAATTAATCGGGTTGAGAATCACTGCTAGAGCCGTAATAATATTCTCTGATGGGGTTAGGGTTAGGGTTAGGGTTAGGGTTACGGTTAGTGGTGCTTTCCACAGACAAGTCAGGCATTGAGGGTCTACGGTCCACCAGCCACTCATGTAAAACTATTACAGCAACATCTTGCAAGCCGAAATAGCTCAGTTGGGAGAGTGTCAGACTGAAGATCAAAAGGTCTCTGGTTCAATCCTGGGTTTTTCGGCAGTTGAAATGAAATTTGATATTATATATAGAAAACCGTATGACTCTCAGGCTCATGTGCCTGAGGGAAAACTGTATGAGTTTATTTGTTTAACAACTAAAAATAAATTCTGGCTATAAAAGAATAGTCTTGTAGAGCAGTGTTTCCCAAAGTGGCGTCTGGTCCTTGTGGGAGTTCCAGGGGGTCCCCAGCTAAATGATAGTTTGGAACCAATTGGACCCTTACAGGTCTGTAACTCCGAGAGTGTACAAATGGAACCAACACTCTTAGAGTAAAATCAACATTGATTTTACAATATAAATTGGGCGTCCCAGAGATAGAAATGGCATTCAATGGGGGTCCATAGACTAATGCATGTCAAACTGGTGGGTACTTGAAATTAATCGGGTTGAGAATCACTGCTAGAGCCGTAATAATATTCTCTGATGGGGTTAGGGTTAGGGTTAGGGTTAGGGTTAGTGGTGCTTTCCACAGACAAGTCAGGCATTGAGGGTCTACGGTCCACCAGCCACTCATGCAAAACGATTACAGCAACATCTTGCAAGCCGAAATAGCTCAGTTGGGAGAGTGTCAGACTGAAGATCAAAAGGTCCCTGGTTCAATCCTGGGTTTCGGCAGTTGAAATGAAATTTGATATTCTATATAGAAAACCGTATGACTCTCTGCAGGCTCATGTGCCTGAGGGAAAACTGTATGAGTTTAGTTGTTTAACAAGTAAAAAAATAATTCTGTCTATAAAAGAATAGTCTTGTAGAGCAGTGTTTCCAAAGTGGCGTCTGGTCCTTGTGGGAGTTCCAGGGCGTCCCCAGCTAAATGGTAGTTTGGAACCAATTGGACCCTTACAGGTCTGTAACTCCGAGAGTGTACAAATGGAACCAACACTCTCAGAGTAAAATCAACATTGATTTTACAATATAAATTGGGCGTCCCAGAGATAGAAATGGCATTCAATGGGGGTCCATAGACTAATGCATGTCAAACTGGTGGGTCCTTGAAATTAATCGGGTTGAGAATCACTGCTAGAGCCGTAATAATATTCTCTGATGGGGTTAGGGTTAGGGTTAGGGTTAGTGGTGCTTTCCACAGACAAGTCAGGCATTGAGGGTCTACGGTCCACCAGCCACTCATGCAAAACGATTACAGCAACGTCTTGCAAGCCGAAATAGCTCAGTTGGGAGAGTGTCAGACTGAAGATCAAAAGGTCCCTGGTTCAATCCTGGGTTTCGGCAGGTGAAATGAAATTTGATATTATATATAGAAAACCGTATGACTCTCAGGCTCATGTGCCTGAGGGAAAACTGTATGAGTTTATTTGTTTAACAAGTAAAAATAAATTCAGGTTCAGGTTCCACGGGTTAATAAAGTGTAAATGTGGGGGTCCTTAACAAGAAAAGGTTAGCTCAGTTGGCAGAGCGTTAGACTGAAGATCTGGATTTAGGCAGTTCAAATGAGGTACAGAAAACCCTTTGCCTGATCTCACTGGGTGAAAAACTTTGAGTTTATTTGATTAAGAAGTAACAAGTCGATGTAAAAATAAATACTGGATGTGACACTTGCAAGCCGTAATAGCTCAGTTGGGAGAGCGTTAGACTGTACTTCTGAAGGTTCCTGGTTCAAACCTAAGATTCGGCAGTTGAAATGAGGTACAAACAACCGTATGACTCTCAAGCTGATTTCACTGGGGGATCAACTGTATGAGTTTATGTTTAAGAACTAACAATACATTGAAAAATACATTCTGGATGCGTCACTTACAAGCTGAAATAGCTCAGTTGGGTAAGCATTAGACTGAAGATATAAAGGTCCCAGGTTCAATCCTGTGTTTAGGCAGTTGAAATGACGTACAGAAAACTGTATATGGTTTTGGAAAACGTAACTTTCAAGACCGATTTACAGAAGAACAAAACAAACAAAAAAGCAGTGTGAATTGTCTCGAACCAGTAGCTCAGTGTGTTAGAACGCTGCCCCATGATTGGGAGATGGTGAGTTCAAATCTCACTCAAGTCTTTAGTTTCAAGACCAATTTCAGAAGAAGAAAACTAACAAAAAAGCAGTGTGAATTGTCTGAAGCCAGTGGCTCAGTGTGTTAGAATGCTGCCAAGTGATCGGGAGATGGTGGGTTCAAACCCTACTTGTCTTTAATTTCAAGACCGATTTCAGAAGAAGAAAACAAACAAAAAAGCTTTGTAGTAGTATCCAGCAGTTAGCTCAGTGAGATGAGGTGGTTGTCCTTGGGAGCCACAGGTCCAGGGTTCAAATCCCACATTAGTCATAACTGTGACACTTTGCTTTGCACACTGATTTCCAGAAGGACAACTTTAAAGCAGCCCAGAAATTCACCATGGTTGTGTGCCTCAGTGGCCCAACGGATAAGTCAGATGATATCCGTAGTATACCTAGTAGAAGTGTGCCGGTTCAAACCCGACATGCGGTGTTCGAATCACCAACACCTAGACTAGTCGTGTCCCAGCGGTCTTTCTTTACTGTGACACTTTGCTTTCCACACTTACATCAAATAGCACAAAAAAGCTGTGTAGTATTATCCAGCAGTTAGCTCAGTGTGATGAGAGGCTGTCCTTGGGAGCCACAGGTCCAGGGTTCAAATCCCACATTAGTCATAACTGTGACACTTTGCTTTGCACACTGATTTCCAGAAGGACAACTTTAAAGCAGCCCAGAAATTCACCATGATTGTGTGCCTCAGTGGCCCAGCGGATAAGTCAAATGATATCCGTAGTATACCTAGTAGAAGTGTGCCGGTTCAAACCCGACATACTCCTAGTAGGCGGTGATGGTTCAAATCACTGACACCTAGAGTAGGAGTGGCCCAGTGGATAAATCAGTTAATATCCGTAGAATTCCTAGTAGGAAGGTGCTGGTTCAAATCACCAACACCTAGAGTAGGCGTGTCCCAGTGGACTAATCAGATGATATCTGTGGAATTCCTAGTAGGAAGGTGCTGGTTCAAATCACCAACACCTAGAGTAGGCGTGTCCCAGTGGATTAATCAGACCACGGGTCACGTAGGGGTCAGGTAGGATGAGAGTAGAGGTCAGGTAGGAGGTGAGTAGGGCTCAGGTAGAAGGAGAGTAGGATCAGGTAGGAGTAGAGTAGGGGTCAGGTAGGACGAGAGCAGGGTGTTAAGGTAGGAGGACAGTAGGCGGTGTTCAGTCAGGGGGAATGTAGGCCCCCCCGAGAGTAGGAAGGTGAGGGACCAGGCAGGTGGAGAGTAGGAAAGGGGAGGGGCCAGGCAGGGGCAGAGTAGGAAAGGGGAGGGGCCAGACAGGGGGAGAGTAGGAAGGGGAGAGTAGGAAGGGGAGGGGCCAGGCAGGGGGAGGGGCCAGGCAGGGGGAGGGGCCAGGCAGGGGGAGAGTAGGAAGGGGAGGGGCCAGGCAGGGGGAGAGTAGGAAGGGGGAGGGGCCAGGCAGGGAGAGAGTAGGAAGAGGGAGGGGCCAGGCAGGGGGAGAGTAGGAAGGGGAGGGGCCAGGCAGGGGGAGAGTAGGAAGGGGAGGGGCAAGGCAGGGGGAGAGTAGGAAGGGGAGGGGCCAGGCAGGGGGAGAGTAGGGAGGGGCCAGGCAGGGGGAGAGTAGGAAGGGGAGGGGCCAGGCAGGGGGAGAGTAGGAAGGGGGGGGGGCAGGCAGGGGGAGAGTAGGGAGGGGCCAGGCAGGGGGAGAGTAGGAAGGGGAGGGGCCAGGCAGGGTGAGAGTAGGAAGGGGAGGGGCCAGGCAGGGGTCTTCCTGATTTTTTTTTTAATTTTCTATTTTAAATTTAGAAAATGTAAAAAAAAATCAGGAAGAGCCCCCCCCCTGCCTGGCCCCTCCCCTTCCTACTCTCTCCCTTCCTGGACCCTCCCCTTCCTACTCTCCCCCTGCCTGGCCCCTCCCCTTCCTACTCTCCCCCTGCCTGGCCCCTCCCCTTCCTACTCTCCCCCTGCCTGGCCCCTCCCCTTCCTACTCTCCCCCTGCCTGGCCCCTCCCCCTGCCTGGCCCCTCCCCCTGCCTGGCCCCTCCCCCTTCCTACTCTCCCCCTGCCTGGCCCCTCCCCTTCCTACTCTCCCCCTGCCTGGCCCCTCCCCCTGCCTGGCCCCTCCCCTTCCTACTCTCCCCCTGCCTGGCCCCTCCCCTTCCTACTCTCCCCCTGCTTGGCCCCTCCCCTTGCCTGGCCCCTCCACTTCCTACTCTCCCCCTGCCTGGCCCCTCCCCTTCCTACTCTCCCCCTACCTGGCCCCTCTCTTTCCTACTCTCCCCCTACCTGGCCCCTCTCTTTCCTACTCTCCCCCTGCCTGGCCCCTCCCCTTTCTACTCTCCACATGCCTGGCCCCTCGCCTTCCTGCTCTCGGGGGGGCCTACACTATCCCTGACTGAACGCCGCCTACTGTCCTCCTACCTTAACACCCTGCTCTCATCCTACCTGACCCCTACGCTCCTCCTACCTGATCCTACTCTCCTCCTACCTGACCCCTACTCTCCTCCTACCTAACCTCTACTCTCATCCTACCTGACCCCTACGTGACCCGTGGTCTGATTAATCCACTGGGACACGCCTACTCTAGGTGTTGGTGATTTGAACCAGCACCTTCCTACTAGGAATTCTACAGATATCATCTGATTAGTCCACTGGGACACGCCTACTCTAGGTGTTGGTGATTTGAACCAGCACCTTCCTACTAGGAATTCTACGGATATTAACTGATTTATCCACTGGGCCACTCCTACTCTAGGTGTCAGTGATTTGAACCATCACCGCCTACTAGGAGTATGTCGGGTTTGAACCGGCACACTTCTACTAGGTATACTACGGATATCATCTGACTTATCCGTTGGGCCACTGAGGCACACAAACATGGTGAATTTCTGGGCTGCTTTAAAGTTGTCCTTCTGGAAATCAGTGTGCAAAGCAAAGTGTCACAGTTATGACTAATGTGGGATTTGAACCCTGGACCTGTGGCTCCCAAGGACAGCCTCTCATCACACTGAGCTAACTGCTGGATAATACTACACAGCTTTTTTGTGCTATTTGATGTAAGTGTGGAAAGCAAAGTGTCACAGTAAAGAAAGACCAATGGGACACGACTAGTCTAGGTGTTGGTGATTCGAACACCGCATGTCGGGTTTGAACCGGCACACTTCTACTAGGTATACTACGGATATCATCTGACTTATCCGTTGGGCCACTGAGGTACACAAACATGGTGAATTTCTGGGCTGCTTTAAAGTTGTCCTTCTGGAAATCAGTGTGCAAAGCAAAGTGTCACAGTTATGACTAATGTGGGATTTGAACCCTGGACCTGTGGCTCCCAAGGACAGCCTCTCATCACACTGAGCTAACTGCTGGATACTACTACAAAGCTTTTTTGTTTGTTTTCTTCTTCTGAAATCGGTCTTGAAATTAAAGACAAGTAGGGTTTGAACCCACCACCTCCCGATCACGTGGCAGCATTCTAACACACTGAGCCACTGGCTCCAGACAATTCACACTGCTTTTTTGTTAGTTTTCTTCTTCTGAAATTGGTCTTGAAACTAAAGACTTGAGTGAGATTTGAACTCACCATCTCCCAATCATGGGGCAGCGTTCTAACACACTGAGCCACTGGTTCGAGACAATTCACACTGCTTTTTTGTTTGTTTTGTTCTTCTGTAAATCGGTCTTGAAAGTTAAGTTTTCCAAAACCATATAGTTTTCTGTACGTCATTTCAACTGCCTAAACACAGGATTGAACCAGGGACCTTTAGATCTTCAGTCTAATGCTTACCCAACTGAGCTATTTCAGCTTGTAAGTGATGCATCCAGAATGTATTTTTCAATGTATTGTTAGTTCTTAAACATAAACTCATACAGTTGATCCCCCAGTGAGATCAGCTTGAGAGTCATACGGTTGTTTGTACCTCATTTCAACTGCCGAATCTTCAGAACTACAGTCTAACGCTCTCCCAACTGAGCTATTACGGCTTGCAAGTGTCTCATCCAGTATTTATTTTTACATCGACTTGTTACTTCTTAATCAAATAAACTCAAAGTTTTTCACCCAGTGAGATCAGGCAAAGGGTTTTCTGTACCTCATTTGAACTGCCTAAATCCAGAATTGAACCAGGGACCGACCTTTAGATCTTAAGTCTAACGCTCTACCAACTGAGCTATTACGGCTTGTAAGTGCAACATCCAGAATGTATTTGTCAATTGATTGTTATTTCCTAAACAAATAACGTCATACAATATTTCCCGCAGTGAAATCAGCCTGAGAATCATAGGGTTGTCTGTACCTCATTTCAACTGCCTAAACCCGGGATTGAACCAGGGACTTTTAGATCTTCAGTCTAACGCTCTCCCAACTGAGCTAACCTTTTCTTGTTAAGACCACATTTACACTTTATTAACCCGTGGAACCTGAACCTGAACCTAACCCTAACCCTAACCCTAACCCTAACCCTAACCCCATCAGAGAATATTATTACGGCTCTAGCAGTGATTCTCAACCCGATTAATTTCAAGGACCCACCAGTTTGACATGCATTAGTCTATGGACCCCCATTGAATGACATTTCTATCTCTGGGACGCCCAATTTATATTGTAAAATCAATGTTGATTTTACTCTGAGAGTGTTGGTTCCATTTGTACACTCTCAGAGTTACAGACCTGTAAGGGTCCAATTGGTTCCAAACTATCATTTATCTGGGGACCCCCTGGAACTCCCACAAGGACCAGACGCCATTTTGGGAACCACTGCTCTACAAGACTATTCTTTTATAGCCAGAATTTATTTTTACTTGTTAAACAAATAAACTCATACAGTTTTCCCTCAGGCACATGAGCCTGAGAGTCATACGGTTTTCTATATATAATATCAAATTTCATTTCAACTGCCGAAACCCAGGATTGAACCAGGGACCTTTTGATCTTCAATCTGACACTCTCCCAACTGAGCTATTTTGGCTTGCAAGATGTTGCTGTAATCGTTTTGCATGAGTGGCTGGTGGAACGTAGACCCTCAATGCCTGACTTGTCTGTGGAAAGCACCACTAACCCTAACCCTAACCCTAACCCTAACCCTAACCCCATCAGAGAATATTATTACGGCTCTAGCAGTGATTCTCAACCCGATTAATTTCAAGGACCCACCAGTTTGACATGCATTAGTCTATGGACCCCCATTGAATGCCATTTCTATCTCTGGGACGCCCAATTTATATTGTAAAATCAATGTTGATTTTACTCTGAGAGTGTTGGTTCAATTTGTACACTCTCGGAGTTACAGACCTGTAAGGGTCCAATTGGTTCCAAACTATCATTTAGCTGGGGACCCCCTGGAACTCCCACAATGACCAGACACCACTTTGGGAACCACTGCTCTACAAGACTATTCTTTTATAGCCAGAATTTATTTTTTACTTGTTAAACAAATAAACTCATACAGTTTTCCCTCAGGCACATGAGCCTGAGAGTCATACGTTTTCTATATATAATATAAAATTTCATTTCTGCCGAAACCCAGGATTGAACCAGGGACCTTTTGATCTTCAGTCTGACACTCTCCCAACTGAGCTATTTCGGCTTGCAAGATGTTGCTGTAATCGTTTTGCATGAGTGGCTGGTGGAACGTAGACCCTCAATGCCTGACTTGTCTGTGGAAAGCACCACTAACCCTAACCCTAACCCTAACCCTAACCCTAACCCCATCAGAGAATATTATTACGGCTCTAGCAGTGATTCTCAACCCGATTAATTTCAAGGACCCACCAGTTTGACATGCATTAGTCTATGGACCCCCATTGAATGCCATTTCTATCTCTGGGACGCCCAATTTATATTGTAAAATCAATGTTGATTTTACTCTGAGAGTGTTGGTTCCATTTGTACACTCTCAGAGTTACAGACCTGTAAGGGTCCAATTGGTTCCAAACAATCATTTAGCTGGGGACCCCCTGGAACTCCCACAAGGACCAGACACCACTTTGGGAACCACTGCTCTACAAGACTATTCTTTTATAGCCAGAATTTATTTTTTACTTGTTAAACAAATAAACTCATACAGTTTTCCCTCAGGCACATGAGCCTGAGAGTCATACGGTTTTCTATATATAATATCAAATTTCATTTCAACTGCCGAAACCCAGGATTGAACCAGGGACCTTTTTATCTTCAGTCTGACACTATCCCAACTGAGCTATTTTGGCTTGCAAGATGTTGCTGTAATCGTTTTGCATGAGTGGCTGGTGGAACGTAGACCCTCAATGCCTGACTTGTCTGTGGAAAGCACCACTAACCCTAACCCTAACCCTAACCCTAACCCTAACCCCATCAGAGAATATTATTACGGCTCTAGCAGTGATTCTCAACCCGATTAATTTCAAGGACCCACCAGTTTGACATGCATTAGTCTATGGACCCCCATTGAATGCCATTTCTATCTCTGGGACGCCCAATTTATATTGTAAAATCAATGTTGATTTTACTCTGAGAGTGTTGGTTCAATTTGTACACTCTCGGAGTTACAGACCTGTAAGGGTCCAATTGGTTCCAAACTATCATTTAGCTGGGGACCCCCTGGAACTCCCACAATGACCAGACACCACTTTGGGAACCACTGCTCTACAAGACTATTCTTTTATAGCCAGAATTTATTTTTTACTTGTTAAACAAATAAACTCATACAGTTTTCCCTCAGGCACATGAGCCTGAGAGTCATACGTTTTCTATATATAATATAAAATTTCATTTCTGCCGAAACCCAGGATTGAACCAGGGACCTTTTGATCTTCAGTCTGACACTCTCCCAACTGA
Source organism: Protomyctophum parallelum (assembly GCF_964188405.1). Taxonomy (NCBI): domain Eukaryota; kingdom Metazoa; phylum Chordata; class Actinopteri; order Myctophiformes; family Myctophidae; genus Protomyctophum; species Protomyctophum parallelum. Next base: position 35,427,008 of record NC_139716.1, read on the forward strand.
GCTATTTCGGCTTGCAAGATGTTGCTGTAATCGTTTTGCATGAGTGGCTGGTGGAACGTAGACCCTCAATGCCTGACTTGTCTGTGGAAAGCACCACTAACCCTAACCCTAACCCTAACCCTAACCCTAACCCCATCAGAGAATATTATTACGGCTCTAGCAGTGATTCTCAACCCGATTAATTTCAAGGACCCACCAGTTTGACATGCATTAGTCTATGGACCCCCATTGAATGCCATTTCTATCTCTGGGACGCCCAATTTATATTGTAAAATCAATGTTGATTTTACTCTGAGAGTGTTGGTTCCATTTGTACACTCTCAGAGTTACAGACCTGTAAGGGTCCAATTGGTTCCAAACAATCATTTAGCTGGGGACCCCCTGGAACTCCCACAAGGACCAGACACCACTTTGGGAACCACTGCTCTACAAGACTATTCTTTTATAGCCAGAATTTATTTTTTACTTGTTAAACAAATAAACTCATACAGTTTTCCCTCAGGCACATGAGCCTGAGAGTCATACGGTTTTCTATATATAATATCAAATTTCATTTCAACTGCCGAAACCCAGGATTGAACCAGGGACCTTTTTATCTTCAGTCTGACACTATCCCAACTGAGCTATTTTGGCTTGCAAGATGTTGCTGTAATCGTTTTGCATGAGTGGCTGGTGGACCGTAGACCCTCAATGCCTGACTTGTCTGTGGAAAGCACCACTAACCCTAACCCTAACCCTAACCCTAACCCTAACCCAATCAGAGAATATTATTACGGCTCTAGCAGTGATTCTCAACCCGATTAATTTCAAGGACCCACCAGTTTGACATGCATTAGTCTATGGACCCCCATTGAATGCCATTTCTATCTCTGGGACGCCCAATTTATATTGTAAAATCAATGTTGATTTTACTCTGAGAGTGTTGGTTCCATTTGTACACTCTCGGAGTTACAGACCTGTAAGGGTCCAATTGGTTCCAAACTATCATTTAGCTGGGGACCCCCTGGAACTCCCACAAGGACCAGACGCCACTTTGGGAACCACTGCTCTACAAGACTATTCTTTTATAGCCAGAATTTATTTTTACTTGTTAAACAAATAAACTCATACAGTTTTCCCTCAGGCACATGAGCCTGAGAGTCATACGGTTTTCTATATATAATATCAAATTTCATCTCAACTGCCGAAACCCAGGATTGAACCAGGGACCTTTTGATCTTCAGTCTGACACTCTCCCAACTGAGCTATTTCGGCTTGCAAGATGTTGCTGTAATCGTTTTGCATGAGTGGCTGGTGGACCGTAGACCCTCAATGCCTGACTTGTCTGTGGAAAGCACCACTAACCCTAACCCTAACCCTAACCCCATCAGAGAATATTATTACGGCTCTAGCAGTGATTCTCAACCCGATTAATTTCAAGGACCCACCAGTTTGGCATGCATTAGTCTATGGACCCCCATTGAATGACATTTCTATCTCTGGGACGCCCAATTTATATTGTAAAATCAATGTTGATTTTACTCTGAGAGTGTTGGTTCCATTTGTACACTCTCGGAGTTACAGACCTTTAAGGGTCCAATTGGTTCCAAACTATCATTTAGCTGGGGACCCCCTGGAACTCCCACAAGGACCAGACGCCACTTTGGGAACCACTGCTCTACAAGACTATTCTTTATAGCCAGAATTTATTTTTACTTGTTAAACAAATAAACTCATACAGTTTTCCCTCAGGCACATGAGCCTGAGAGTCATACGGTTTTCTATATATAATATCAAATTTCATTTCAACTGCCGAAATCCAGGATTGAACCAGGGACCTTTTGATCTTCAGTCTGACACTCTCCCAACTGAGCTATTTCGGCTGGCAAGATGTTGCTGTAATCGTTTTGCATGAGTGGCTGGTGGACCGTAGACCCTCAATGCCTGACTTGTCTGTGGAAAGCACCACTAACCCTAACCCTAACCCTAACCCTAACGCCATCAGAGAATTATTATTACGGCTCTAGCAGTGATTCTCAACCCGATTGCACCACAGAACCCCATTCAACCCACAGTGAGGATGTGGTGTCTTTTTCGTGAAAACTCTGATGACGGTGAAGTAGCCAGAATATGTCAAAAACAAATTAATTTAATAAACAAAGTATGTGCTTTTCATTAACATCAAAATGATTGCCAGTAATGTTACTCTCACAGGAATTGTAGTGCATGTCGCTTACAACAACATCGTTAATCAATGGCAGTGTGCACACATGTGCCTCAGGTTAAGGTTCCACCGAGATTTGAACTCTGATCGCAGGATTCAGAGTCCTGAGTGCTAACCGTTACACCATGGAACCCTGATTCTGTTCAATCGGGTGTGCCCCATCTTCTGGAGAACTCTGATGAAATGTTTAAAAAAATTCATGTCCTAAGAATGGACTTGTTCTTCAGGTGAAGGTTCTGCCGAGACTTGAACTCGGATCTCTGGATTCAAAGTCCAAAGTGCTAACCATTGCACCACAGAACCCCATTCAACCCACAGTGAGGATGTGGTGTCTTTTCCGTGAAAATTCTGATAGATAGATAGATAGATAGATAGATAGATAGATAGATAGATAGATACTTTATTGATCCCCAAGGGGAAATTCAGGTTATCCCACAGCTCGTACAGGCATGTTAGTTAAAAAACACATCACAAAAACAGGGGACACATGTTAAGACTAAGCGGGAATAAACATAAAAGGCATTAAATAGCATTTAAAAGGTAACAGTGGGGATGATTAAAAATCCTTTGCTATTGCACTCAGGCCCATAAATAACTAAAATCTAAAAAACCTCAGTCCAGTTCATAAACCTAGCGGCTGGCCTTCGAATTGAAGAGCCTAATCGCTGTTGGTACAAAAGTTCTCTTGAACCGGTTCGTGTTGCACGGCACTGAATGGAACAGATCCCTGCGGTTGCTTTTCCGGCCCACAAGGATACTGTGGAGCGGATGGCTCACATTGTCCATTATGGCCTGCATCTTGGTGTTGGTGCACCGCTCGACAACAGACTCCAGTGAGTCCGGCCTCTCCCCCAGTACTGAGCCGGCTTTCTTCACCAGCTTGTTCAGCCTCTTAGCGTCCTTGTCCATCACGCTGCCTCCCCAGCACACTGCAGCATAAAAAAGGACACTTGCCACTGCCGACTGGTAGATCATGCGCAGCATTCTGCTGCACACGTTGAATGACCCGAGCCTCCTCAAAAAGAAGAGCCTACTCTGTGTCTTCTTATACACAGCCTCAGTGTTCAGAGCCCAGTCCAGTTTCTCATCCAGATGGACTCCCAGGTATTTGTATGATGACGGTGAAGTAGCCAGAATATGTCAAAAACAAATTAATTTAATGAACAAAGGATGTGCTTTTCATTAACATCAAAATTATTGCCAGTAATGATACTCTCACAGGATGTGTAGTGCATGTCGCTTACAAAAACATCGTTAATCAATGGCAGTGTGCACACATGTGCCTCAGGTTAAGGTTCCACCGAGATTTGAACTCGGATCGAAGGATTCAGAGTCCTGAGTGCTAACCGTTACACCATGGAACCCTGATTCTGTTCAATCGGGTGTGCCCCATCTTCTGGAGAACTCTGATGAAATGTTTAAAAAATGTCATGTCCTAAGAATGGACTTGTTCTTCAGGTGAAGGTTCTGCCGAGACTTGAACTCGGATCTCTGGATTCAAAGTCCAAAGTGCTAACCATTGCACCACAGAGCCCCATTCAACCCACAGTGAGGATGTGGTGTCTTTTTCGTGAAAATTCTGATGACGGTGAAGTAGCCAGAATATGTCAAAAACAAATTAATTTAATGAACAAAGGATGTGCTTTTCATTAACATCAAAATGATTGCCAGTAATGATACTCTCACAGGATGTGTAGTGCATGTCGCTTACAACAACATCGTTAATCAATGGCAGTGTGCACACATGTGCCTCAGGTTAAGGTTCCACCGAGATTTGAACTCGGATCGCAGGATTCAGAGTCCTGAGTGCTAACCGTTACACCATGGAACCCTGATTCTGTTCAATCGGGTGTTTCCCATCTTCTGGAGAACTCTGATGAAATGTCTAAAAATGTTCATGTCCTAAGAATGGACTTGTTCTTCAGGTGAACGTTCTGCCTAGACTTGAACTCGGATCTCTGGATTCAAAGTCCAAAGTGCTAACCATTGCACCACAGAACCCCATTCAACCCACAGTGTGGATATGGTGTATTTTTCGTGAAAATTCTGATGACGGTGAAGTAGCCAGCATATGTCAAAAACAAATTAATTTAATAAACAAAGGATGTGCTTTTCATTAACATCAAAATGATTACCAGTAATGATACTCTCACAGGATGTGTAGTGTATGTCGCTTACAACAACATCGTTAATCAATGGCAGTGTGCACACATGTGCCTCAGGTTAAGGTTCCACCGAGATTTGAACTCGGATTGCAGGATTCAGAGTCCTGAGTGCTAACCGTTACACCATGGAACCCTGATTCTGTTCAATCGGGTGTGCCCCATCTTCTGGAGAACTCTGATGAAATGTCTAAAAATGCTCATGTCCTAAGAATGGACTTGTTCTTCAGGTGAACGTTCTGCCGAGACTTGAACTCGGATCTCTGGATTCAAAGTCCAAAGTGCTAACCATTGCACCACATAACCCCATTCAACCCACAGTGAGGATGTGGTGTCTTTTTCGTGAAAATTCTGATGACGGTGAAGTAGCCAGAATATGTCAAAAACAAATTAATTTAATGAACAAAGGATGTGCTTTTCATTAACATCAAAATGATTGCCAGTAATGATACTCTCACAGGATGTGTAGAGCATGTCGCTTACAACAACATCGTTAATCAATGGCAGTGTGCACACATGTGCCTCAGGTTAAGGTTCCACCGAGATTTGAACTCGGATCGCAGGATTCAGAGTCCTGAGTGCTAACCGTTACACCATGGAACCCTGATTCTGTTCAATCGGGTGTTTCCCATCTTCTGGAGAACTCTGATGAAATGTCTAAAAATGTTCATGTCCTAAGAATGGACTTGTTCTTCAGGTGAACGTTCTGCCTAGACTTGAACTCGGATCTCTGGATTCAAAGTCCAAAGTGCTAACCATTGCACCACAGTAACTTATTCAACCCACAGTGTGGATATGGTGTCTTTTTCGTGAAAATTCTGATGACGGTGAAGTAGCCAGAATATGTCAAAAACAAATTAATTTAATAAACAAAGGATGTGCTTTTCATTAACATCAAAATGATTACCAGTAATGTTACTCTCACAGGAATTGTAGTGCATGTCGCTTACAACAACATCGTTAATCAATGGCAGTGTGCACACATGTGCCTCAGGTTAAGGTTCCACCGAGATTTGAACTCGGATCGCAGGATTCAGAGTCCTGAGTGCTAACCGTTACACCATGGAACCCTGATTCTGTTCAATCGGGTGTGCCCCATCGTCTGGAGAACTCTGATGAAATGTTTAAAAAATGTCATGTCCTAAGAATGGACTTGTTCTTCAGGTGAAGGTTCTGCCGAGACTTGAACTCGGATCTCTGGATTCAAAGTCCAAAGTGCTAACCATTGCACCACAGAACCCCATTCAACCCACAGTGAGGATGTGGTGTATTTTTCGTGAAAATTCTGATGACGGTGAAGTAGCCAGCATATGTCAAAAACAAATTAATTTAATGAACAAAGGATGTGCTTTTCATTAACATCAAAATGATTGCCAGTAATGATACTCTCACAGGATGTGTAGTGTATGTCGCTTACAACAACATCGTTAATCAATGGCAGTGTGCACACATGTGCCTCAGGTTAAGGTTCCACCGAGATTTGAACTCGGATTGCAGGATTCAGAGTCCTGAGTGCTAACCATTACACCATGGAACCCTGATTCTGTTCAATCGGGTGTGCCCCATCTTCTGGAGAACTCTGATGAAATGTCTAAAAATGCTCATGTCCTAAGAATGGACTTGTTCTTCAGGTGAACGTTCTGCCGAGACTTGAACTCGGATCTCTGGATTCAAAGTCCAAAGTGCTAACCATTGCACCACATAACCCCATTCAACCCACAGTGAGGATGTGGTGTCTTTTTCGTGAAAATTCTGATGACGGTGAAGTAGCCAGAATATGTCAAAAACAAATTAATTTAATGAACAAAGGATGTGCTTTTCATTAACATCAAAATGATTGCCAGTAATGATACTCTCACAGGATGTGTAGAGCATGTCGCTTACAACAACATCGTTAATCAATGGCAGTGTGCACACATGTGCCTCAGGTTAAGGTTCCACCGAGATTTGAACTCGGATCGCAGGATTCAGAGTCCTGAGTGCTAACCGTTACACCATGGAACCCTGATTCTGTTCAATCGGGTGTTTCCCATCTTCTGGAGAACTCTGATGAAATGTCTAAAAATGTTCATGTCCTAAGAATGGACTTGTTCTTCAGGTGAACGTTCTGCCTAGACTTGAACTCGGATCTCTGGATTCAAAGTCCAAAGTGCTAACCATTGCACCACAGTAACTTATTCAACCCACAGTGTGGATATGGTGTCTTTTTCGTGAAAATTCTGATGACGGTGAAGTAGCCAGAATATGTCAAAAACAAATTAATTTAATAAACAAAGGATGTGCTTTTCATTAACATCAAAATGATTACCAGTAATGTTACTCTCACAGGAATTGTAGTGCATGTCGCTTACAACAACATCGTTAATCAATGGCAGTGTGCACACATGTGCCTCAGGTTAAGGTTCCACCGAGATTTGAACTCGGATCGCAGGATTCAGAGTCCTGAGTGCTAACCGTTACACCATGGAACCCTGATTCTGTTCAATCGGGTGTGCCCCAACTTCTGGAGAACTCTGATGAAATGTTAAAAAAATGTCATGTCCTGAGAATGGACTTGTTCTTCAGGTGAACGTTCTGCCGAGACTTGAACTCAGATCTCTGGATTCAAAGTCCAAAGTGCTAACCATTGCACCACAGAACCCCATTCAACCCACAGTGAGGATGTGGTGTCTTTTTCATGAAAATTCTGATGACGGTGAAGTAGCCAGAATATGTCAAAAACAAATTAATTTAATAAACAAAGGATGTGCTTTTCATTAACATCAAAATGATTACAAGTAATGTTAATCTCACAGGAATTGTAGTGCATGTCTCTTACAACAACATCGTTAATCAATGGCAGTGTGCACACATGTGCCTCAGGTTAAGGTTCCACCGAGATTTGAACTCGGATCGCAGGATTCAGAGTCCTGAGTGCTAACCGTTACACCATGGAACCCTGATTCTGTTCAATCGGGTGTGCCCCATCTTCTGGAGAACTCTGATGAAATGTCTAAAAATGTTCATGTTTAAGAATGGACTTGTTCTTCAGGTGAAGATTCTGCCGAGACTTGAACTCGGATCTCTGGATTCAAAGTCCAAAGTGCTAACCATTGCACCACAGTAACTTATTCAACCCACAGTGTTGATATGGTGTCTTTTTCGTGAAAATTCTGATGACGGTGAAGTAGCCAGAATATGTCAAAAACAAATTAATTTAATAAACAAAGGATGTGCTTTTCATTAACATCAAAATGATTGCCAGTAATGTTACTCTCACAGGAATTGTAGTGCATGTCACTTACAACAACATCGTTAATCAATGGCAGTGTTCACACATGCGCCTCAGGTTAAGGTTCCACCGAGATTTGAACTCGGATCGCAGGATTCAGAGTCCTGAGTGCTAACCGTTACACCATGGAACCCTGATTCTGTTCAATCGGGTGTGCCCCAACTTCTGGAGAACTCTGATGAAATGTTTAAAAATGTTCATGTCCTAAGAATGGACTTGTTCTTCAGGTGAAGGTTCTGCCGAGACTTGAACTCGGATCTCTGGATTCAAAGTCCAAAGTGCTAACCATTGCACCACAGAACCCCATTCAACCCACAGTGAGGATGTGGTGTCTTTTTCGTGAAAATTCTGATGACGGTGAAGTAGCCAGAATATGTCAAAAACAAATTAATTTAATGAACAAAGGATGTGCTTTTCATTAACATCAAAATGATTGCCAGTAATGATACTTTCACAGGATGTGTAGTGCATGTCGCTTACAACAACATCGTTAATCAATGGCAGTGTGCACACATGTGCCTCAGGTTAAGGTTCCACCGAGATTTGAACTCGGATCGCAGGATTCAGAGTCCTGAGTGCTAACCGTTACACCATGGAACCCTGATTCTGTTCAATCGGGTGTGCCCCATCTTCTGGAGAACTCTGATGAAATGTCTAAAAATGTTCATGTCCTAAGAATGGACTTGTTCTTCAGGTGAACGTTCTGCCTAGACTTGAACTCGGATCTCTGGATTCAAAGTCCAAAGTGCTAACCATTGCACCACAGTAACTTATTCAACCCACAGTGTGGATATGGTGTCTTTTTCGTGAAGATTCTGATGACGGTGAAGTAGCCAGAATATGTCAAAAACAAATTAATTTAATAAACAAAGGATGTGCTTTTCATTAACATCAAAATGATTACCAGTAATGTTACTCTCACAGGAATTGTAGTGCATGTCGCTTACAACAACATCGTTAATCAATGGCAGTGTGCACACATGTGCCTCAGGTTAAGGTTCCACCGAGATTTGAACTCGGATCGCAGGATTCAGAGTCCTGAGTGCTAACCGTTACACCATGGAACCCTGATTCTGTTCAATCGCGTGTGCCCCATCTTCTGGAGAACTCTGATGAAATGTCTAAAAATGTTCATGTCCTAAGAATGGACTTGTTCTTCAGGTGAACGTTCTGCCTAGACTTGAACTCGGATCTCTGGATTCAAAGTCCAAAGTGCTAACCATTGCACCACAGTAACTTATTCAACCCACATTGTAGATATGGTGTCTTTTTCGTGAAAATTCTGATGACGGTGAAGTAGCCAGAATATGTCAAAAACAAATTAATTTAATAAACAAAGGATGTGCTTTTCATTAACATCAAAATGATTACCAGTAATGTTACTCTCACAGGAATTGTAGTGCATGTCGCTTACAACAACATCGTTAATCAATGGCAGTGTGCACACATGTGCCTCAGGTTAAGGTTCCAGCAAGATTTGAACTCGGATCGCAGCATTCAGAGTCCTGAGTGCTAAGCGTTACACCATGGAACCCTGATTCTGTTCAATCGGGTGTGCCCCAACTTCTGGAGAACTCTGATGAAATGTTTAAAAATGTTCATGTCCTAAGAATGGACTTGTTCTTCAGGTGAAGGTTCTGCCGAGACTTGAACTCGGATCTCTGGATTCAAAGTCCAAAGTGCTAACCATTGCACCACAGAACCCCATTCAACCCACAGTGAGGATGTGGTGTCTTTTTCGTGAAAATTCTGATGACGGTGAAGTAGCCAGAATATGTCAAAAACAAATTAATTTAATGAACAAAGGATGTGCTTTTCATTAACATCAAAATGATTGCCAGTAATGATACTCTCACAGGATGTGTAGTGCATGTCGCTTACAACAACATCGTTAATCAATGGCAGTGTGCACACATGTGCCTCAGGTTAAGGTTCCACCGAGATTTGAACTCGGATCGCAGGATTCAGAGTCCTGAGTGCTAACCGTTACACCATGGAACCCTGATTCTGTTCAATCGGGTGTGCCCCATCTTCTGGAGAACTCTGATAAAATGTCTAAAAATGTTCATGTCCTAAGAATGGACTTGTTCTTCAGGTGAACGTTCTGCCTAGACTTGAACTCGGATCTCTGGATTCAAAGTCCAAAGTGCTAACCATTGCACCACAGTAACTTATTCAACCCACAGTGTGGATATGGTGTCTTTTTCGTGAAAATTCTGATGACGGTGAAGTAGCCAGAATATGTCAAAAACAAATTAATTTAATAAACAAAGGATGTGCTTTTCATTAACATAAAAATGATTACCAGTAATGTTACTCTCACAGGAATTGTAGTGCATGTCACTTACAACAACATCGTTAATCAATGGCAGTGTGCACACATGTGCCTCAGGTTAAGGTTCCACCGAGATTTGAACTCGGATCGCAGGATTCAGAGTCCTGAGTGCTAACCGTTACACCATGGAACCCTGATTCTGTTCATTCGGGTGTGCCCCAACTTCTGGAGAACTCTGATGAAATGTTTAAAAAATGTCATGTCCTAAGAATGGACTTGTTCTTCAGGTGAACGTTCTGCCGAGACTTGAACTCGGATCTCTGGATTCAAAGTCCAAAGTGCTAACCATTGCACCACAGAACCCCATTCAACCCACAGTGAGGATGTGGTGTCTTTTTCATGAAAGTTCTGATGACGGTGAAGTAGCCAGAATATGTCAAAAACAAATTAATTTAATAAACAAAGGATGTGCTTTTCATTAACATCAAAATGATTACCAGTAATGTTACTCTCACAGGAATTGTAGTGCATGTCGCTTACAACAACATCGTTAATCAATGGCAATGTGCACACATGTGCCTCAGGTTAAGGTTCCACCGAGATTTGAACTCGGATCGCAGGATTCAGAGTCCTGAGTGCTAACCGTTACACCATGGAACCCTGATTCTGTTCAATCGGGTGTGCCCCAACTTCTGGAGAACTCTGATGAAATGTTTAAAAAATGTCATGTCCTAAGAATGGACTTTTTCTTCAGGTGAACGTTCTGCAGAGACTTGAACTCGGATCTCTGGATTCAAAGTCCAAAGTGCTAACCATTGCACCACAGAACCCCATTCAACCCACAGTGAGGATGTGGTGTCTTTTTCATGAAAATTCTGATGACGGTGAAGTAGCCAGAATATGTCAAAAACAAATTAATTTAATAAACAAAGGATGTGCTTTTCATTAACATCAAAATGATTACCAGTAATGTTAATCTCACAGGAATTGTAGTGCATGTCTCTTACAACAAGATCATTAATCAATGGCAGTGTGCACACATGTGCCTCAGGTTTAGGTTCCACGGAGATTTGAACTCGGATTGCAGGAATCAGAGTCCTGAGTGCTAACCGTTACACCATGGAACCCTGATTCTGTTCAATCGGGTGTGTCCCGTCTTCTGGAGAACTGATGAAATGTCTAAAAATGTTCATGTCCTAAGAATGGACTTGTTCTTCAGGTGAAGGTTCTGCCGAGACTTGAACTCGGATCTCTGGATTCAAAGTCCAAAGTGCTAACCATTGCACCACAGTAACTTATTCAACCCACAGTGTTGATATGGTGTCTTTTTCGTGATAATTCTGATGACGGTGAAGTAGCCAGAATGTCAAAAACAAATTAATTTAATAAACAAAGGATGTGCTTTTCATTAACATCAAAATGATTGCCAGTAATGTTACTCTCACAGCAATTGTAGTGCATGTCTCTTACAACAACATCGTTAATCAATGGTAGTGTGCACACATGTGCCTCAGGTTAAGGTACCACGGAGATTTGAACTCGGATTGCAGGATTCAGAGTCCTGAGTGCTAACCGTTACACCATGGAACCCTGATTGTGTTCAATCGGGTGTGCCCCAACTTCTGGAGAACTCTGATGAAATGTTTAAAAATGTTCATGTCCTAAGAATGGACTTGTTCTTCAGGTGAAGGTTCTGCCGAGACTTGAACTGGGATCTCTGGATTCAAAGTCCAAAGTGCTAACCAGTGCACCAAGGAACCCCATTTAACCCTCAGTGAGGATGTGGTGTCTTTTTCGGGAAAACTCTGATGACGGTGAAGTAGCCAGAATATGTCAAAAACAAATTAATTTAATAAACAAAGGATGTGCTTTTCATTAACATCAAAATGATTGCCAGTAATGATACTCTCACAGGATCCGTAGTGCATGTCGCCTACAACAACATTGTTAATCAATGGCAGTGTGCACACATGTGCCTCAGCTTAAGGTTCCACCGAGATCTGAACTCGGATCGCAGGATTCAGAGTCCTGAGTGCTAACCGTTACACCATGGAACTCTAATTTCAGCACAGATGGGTGGTCTCTCTTCTGGATCACTTTGATAAGCGACTGGAACAAATCGATCAATTGCCTGTGACGTTACAAACTGTCATCTCGCAGGAACAGAAGGAATTGTGGCTTATAACAACATTGTTAATCAGCACAAGACTGATTACAGAAATGTTCTATATGTGGAGGATTGCAGATACAGTAATATATATACAAAGGTTCCACCGAGATTTGAACTCAGATCGCAGGATTCAGAGTCCTGAGTGCTAACCGTTACACCATGGAACCCTGATTCTGTTCAATTGGGTGTGCCCCATCTTCTGGAGAACTCTGATGAAATGTTTGAAAAAGTTCATGTCCTAAGAATGGACTTGTTCCTCAGGTGAAGGTTCTGCCGAGACTTGAACTCGGATCTCTGGATTCAAAGTCCAAAGTGCTAACCATTGCACCACAGAACCCCGTTTAACCCACAGTGAGGATGTGGTGTCTTTTTCGGGAAAACTCTGATGACGGTGAAGTAGCCAGAATATGTCAAAAACAAATTAATGTAATAAACAAAGGATGTGCTTTTCATTAACATCAAATTGATTGCCAGTAATGATACTCTCACAGGATGTGTAGTGCATGTCGATTACAACAACATTGTTAATCAATGGCAGTGTGCACACATGTGCCTCAGCTTAAGGTTCCACCGAGATCTGGACTCGGATCGCAGGATTCAGAGTCCTGAGTGCTAACCGTTACACCATGGAACTCTAATTTCAGCACAGATGGGTGGTCTCTCTTCTGGAACACTTTGATAAGCGACTGGAACAAATCGATCAATTGCCTGTGACGTTACAAACTGTCATCTCGCAGGAACAGAAGGAATTGTGGCTTATAACAACATTGTTAATCAGCACAAGACTGATTACAGAAATGTTCTGTGGCACAGTAATATATATACAAAGGTTCCACCGAGATTTGAACTCAGATCGCAGGATTCAGAGTCCTGAGTGCTAACCGTTACACCATGGAACCCTGATTCTGTTCAATTGGGTGTGCCCCATCTTCTGGAGAACTCTGATGAAATGTTTGAAAAAGATCACGTGCTAAGAATGGACTTGTTCCTCAGGTTTAGGTTCTGCCGAGACTTGAACTCGGATCTCTGGATTCAAAGTCCAAAGTGCTAACCATTGCACCACAGAACCCCTTTTAACCCACAGTGAGGATGTGGTGTCTTTTTCGGGAAAACTCTGATGACGGTGAAGTAGCCAGAATATGTCAAAAACAAATTAATTTAATAAACAAAGGATGTGCTTTTCATTAACATCAAAATGACTGCCAGTAATGTTACTCTCACAGGATGTGTAGCGCATGTCGATTACAACAACATTGTTAATCAATGTCAGTGTGCACACATGTGCCTCAGCTTAATGTTCCACTGAGATCTGGACTCGGATTGCAGGATTCAGAGTCCTGAGTGCTAACCGTTACACCATGGAACTCTAATTTCAGCACAGAGGGGTGGTCTCTCTTCTGGACCACTTTGATAAGCGACTGGAACAAATCGATCAATTGCCTGTGACGTTACAAACTGTCATCTCGCAGGAACAGAAGGAATTGTGGCTTATAACAACATTGTTAATCAGCACAAGACTGATTACAGAAATGTTCTATATGTGGAGGATTGCAGATACAGTAATATATATACAAAGGTTCCACCGAGATTTGAACTCGGATCGCAGGATTCAGAGTCCTGAGTGCTAACCATTACACCATGGAACCCTGATTCTGTTCAATTGGGTGTGCCCCATCTTCTGGAGAACTCTGATGAAATGTTTGAAAAAGATCACGTGCTAAGAATGGACTTGTTCCTCAGGTTTAGGTTCTGCCGAGACTTGAACTCGGATCTCTGGATTCAAAGTCCAAAGTGCTAACCATTGCACCACAGAACCCCTTTTAACCCACAGTGAGGATGTGGTGTCTTTTTCGGGAAAACTCTGATGACGGTGAAGTAGCCAGAATATGTCAAAAACAAATTAATTTAATAAACAAAGGATGTGCTTTTCATTAACATCAAAATGACTGCCAGTAATGTTACTCTCACAGGATGTGTAGCGCATGTCGATTACAACAACATTGTTAATCAATGTCAGTGTGCACACATGTGCCTCAGCTTAATGTTCCACTGAGATCTGGACTCGGATTGCAGGATTCAGAGTCCTGAGTGCTAACCGTTACACCATGGAACTCTAATTTCAGCACAGAGGGGTGGTCTCTCTTCTGGACCACTTTGATAAGCGACTGGAACAAATCGATCAATTGCCTGTGACGTTACAAACTGTCATCTCGCAGGAACAGAAGGAATTGTGGCTTATAACAACATTGTTAATCAGCACAAGACTGATTACAGAAATGTTCTATATGTGGAGGATTGCAGATACAGTAATATATATACAAAGGTTCCACCGAGATTTGAACTCGGATCGCAGGATTCAGAGTCCTGAGTGCTAACCATTACACCATGGAACCCTGATTCTGTTCAATTGGGTGTGCCCCATCTTCTGGAGAACTCTGATGAAATGTTTGAAAAAGTTCATGTCCTAAGAATGGACTTGTTCCTCAGGTGAAGGTTCTGCCGAGACTTGAACTCGGATCTCTGGATTCAAAGTCCAAAGTGCTAACCATTGCACCACAGAACCCCGTTTAACCCACAGTGAGGATGTGGTGTCTTTTTCGGGAAAACTCTGATGACGGTGAAGTAGCCAGAATATGTCAAAAACAAATTAATGTAATAAACAAAGGATGTGCTTTTCATTAACATCAAAATGATTGCCAGTAATGTTAATCTCACAGGAATTGTAGTGCATGTCTCTTACAACAACATCGTTAATCAATGGTAGTGTGCACACATGTGCCTCAGGTTAAGGTACCACAGAGATTTGAACTCGGATCACAGGATTCAGAGTCCTGAGTGCTAACCGTTAGACCATGGAACCCTGATTCTGTTCAATCGGGTGTGCCCCATCTTCTGGAGAACTGATGAAATGTCTAAAAATGTTCATGTCCTAAGAATGGATTTGTTCTTCAGGTGAAGGTTCTGCCGAGACTTGAACTCGGATCTCTGGATTCAAAGTCCAAAGTGCTAACCATTGCACCACAGAACCCCTTTTAACCCACAGTGAGGATGTGGTGTCTTTTTCGGGAAAACTCTGATGACGGTGAAGTAGCCAGAATATGTCAAAAACAAATTAATTTAATAAACAAAGGATGTGCTTTTCATTAACATCAAAATGATTGCCAGTAATGTTACTCTCACAGGATGTGTAGCGCATGTTGATTACAACAACATTGTTAATCAATGGCAGTGTGCACACATGTGCCTCAGCTTAAGGTTCCACCGAGATCTGGACTCGGATCGCAGGATTCAGAGTCCTGAGTGCTAACCGTTACACCATGGAACTCTAATTTCAGCACAGAGGGGTGGTCTCTCTTCTGGATCACTTTGATAAGCGACTGGAACAAATTGATCAATTGCCTGTGACGTTACAAACTGTCATCTCGCAGGAACAGAAGGAATTGTGGCTTATAACAACATTGTTAATCAGCACAAGACTGATTACAGAAATGTTCTATATGTGGAGGATTGCAGATACAGTAATATATATACAAAGGTTCCACTGAGATTTGAACTCGGATCGCAGGATTCAGAGTCCTGAGTGCTAACCATTACACCATGGAACCCTGATTCTGTTCAATTGGGTGTGCCCCATCTTCTGGAGAACTCTGATGAAATGTTTGAAAAAGTTCATGTCCTAAGAATGGACTTGTTCCTCAGGTGAAGGTTCTGCCGAGACTTGAACTCGGATCTCTGGATTCAAAGTCCAAAGTGCTAACCATTGCAACACAGAACCCCGTTTAACCAACAGTGAGGATGTGGTGTCTTTTTCGGGAAAACTCTGATGACGGTGAAGTAGCCAGAATATGTCAAAAACAAATTAATGTAATAAACAAAGGATGTGCTTTTCATTAACATCAAAATGATTGCCAGTAATGTTACTCTCACAGTAATTGTAGTGCATGTCGCTTACAACAACATCATTAATCAATGGCAGTGTGCACACATCTCCCTCAGGTTAAGGTTCCACCGAGATTTGAACTCGGATCACAGGATTCAGAGTCCTGAGTGCTAACCGTTACACCATGGAACCCTGATTCTGTTCAATCGGGTGTGCCCCAACTTCTGGAGAACTCTGATGAAATGTTTAAAAATGTTCATGTCCTAAGAATGGACTTGTTCTTCAGGTGAAGGTTCTGCCGAGACTTGAACTCGGATCTCTGGATTCAAAGTCCAAAGTGCTAACCAGTGCACCACAGAACCCCATTTAACCCTCAGTGAGGATGTAGTACTTTTTCGGGAAAACTCTGATGACGGTGAAGTAGCCAGAATATGTCAAAAACAAATTAATTTAATAAACAAAGGATGTGCTTTTCATTAACATCAAAATGATTGCCAGTAATGATACTCTCACAGGATGTGTAGCGCATGTCGATTACAACAACATTGTTAATCAATGGCAGTGTGCACACATGTGCCTCAGCTTAAGGTTCCACCGAGATGTGGACTCGGATCGCAAGGATTCAGAGTCCTGAGTGCTAACCGTTACACCATGGAACTCTAATTTCAGCACAGAGGGGTGGTCTCTCTTCTGGATCACTTTGATAAGCGACTGGAACAAATCGATCAATTGCCTGTGACGTTACAAACTATCATCTCGCAGGAACAGAAGGAATTGTGGCTTATAACAACATTGTTAATCAGCACAAGACTGATTACAGAAATGTTCTATATGTGGAGGATTGCAGATACAGTAATATATATACAAAGGTTCCACCGAGATTTGAACTCGGATCGCAGGATTCAGAGTCCTGAGTGCTAACCATTACACCATGGAACCCTGATTCTGTTCAATTGGGTGTGCCCCATCTTCTGGAGAACTCTGATGAAATGTTTGAAAAAGTTCATGTCCTAAGAATGGACTTGTTCCTTAGGTGAAGGTTCTGCCGAGACTTGAACTCGGATCTCTGGATTCAAAGTCCAAAGTGCTAACCATTGCACCACAGAACCCAGTTTAACCCACAGTGAGGATTTGGTGTCTTTTTTGGGAAAACTCTGATGACGGTGAAGTAGCCAGAATATGTCAAAAACAAATTAATTTAATAAACAAAGGATGTGCTTTTCATTAACATCAAAATGATTGCCAGTAATGATACTCTCACAGGATGTGTAGTGCATGTCGATTACAACAACATTGTTAATCAATGGCAGTGTGCACACATGTGCCTCAGCTTAAGGTTCCACCGAGATCTGGACACGGATCGCAGGATTCAGAGTCCTGAGTGCTAACCGTTACACCATGGAACTCTAATTTCAGCACAGATGGGTGGTCTCTCTTCTGGATCACTTTGATAAGCGACTGGAACAAATCGATCAATTGCCTGTGACGTTACAAACTGTCATCTCGCAGGAACAGAAGGAATTGTGGCTTATAACAACACTGTTAATCAGCACAAGACTGATTACAGAAATGTTCTATATGTGGAGGATTGCAGATACAGTAATATATATACAAAGGTTCCACTGAGATTTGAACTCGGATCGCAGGATTCAGAGTCCTGAGTGCTAACCATTACACCATGGAACCCTGATTCTGTTCAATTGGGTGTGCCCCATCTTCTGGAGAACTCTGATGAAATGTTTGAAAAAGTTCATGTCCTAAGAATGGACTTGTTCCTCAGGTGAAGGTTCTGCCGAGACTTGAACTCGGATCTCTGGATTCAAAGTCCAAAGTGCTAACCATTGCAACACAGAACCCCGTTTAACCAACAGTGAGGATGTGGTGTCTTTTTCGGGAAAACTCTGATGACGGTGAAGTAGCCAGAATATGTCAAAAACAAATTAATGTAATAAACAAAGGATGTGCTTTTCATTAACATCAAAATGATTGCCAGTAATGTTACTCTCACAGTAATTGTAGTGCATGTCGCTTACAACAACATCATTAATCAATGGCAGTGTGCACACATCTCCCTCAGGTTAAGGTTCCACCGAGATTTGAACTCGGATCACAGGATTCAGAGTCCTGAGTGCTAACCGTTACACCATGGAACCCTGATTCTGTTCAATCGGGTGTGCCCCAACTTCTGGAGAACTCTGATGAAATGTTTAAAAATGTTCATGTCCTAAGAATGGACTTGTTCTTCAGGTGAAGGTTCTGCCGAGACTTGAACTCGGATCTCTGGATTCAAAGTCCAAAGTGCTAACCAGTGCACCACAGAACCCCATTTAACCCTCAGTGAGGATGTAGTACTTTTTCGGGAAAACTCTGATGACGGTGAAGTAGCCAGAATATGTCAAAAACAAATTAATTTAATAAACAAAGGATGTGCTTTTCATTAACATCAAAATGATTGCCAGTAATGATACTCTCACAGGATGTGTAGCGCATGTCGATTACAACAACATTGTTAATCAATGGCAGTGTGCACACATGTGCCTCAGCTTAAGGTTCCACCGAGATGTGGACTCGGATCGCAAGGATTCAGAGTCCTGAGTGCTAACCGTTACACCATGGAACTCTAATTTCAGCAAAGAGGGGTGGTCTCTCTTCTGGATCACTTTGATAAGCGACTGGAACAAATCGATCAATTGCCTGTGACGTTACAAACTATCATCTCGCAGGAACAGAAGGAATTGTGGCTTATAACAACATTGTTAATCAGCACAAGACTGATTACAGAAATGTTCTATATGTGGAGGATTGCAGATACAGTAATATATATACAAAGGTTCCACCGAGATTTGAACTCGGATCGCAGGATTCAGAGTCCTGAGTGCTAACCATTACACCATGGAACCCTGATTCTGTTCAATTGGGTGTGCCCCATCTTCTGGAGAACTCTGATGAAATGTTTGAAAAAGTTCATGTCCTAAGAATGGACTTGTTCCTTAGGTGAAGGTTCTGCCGAGACTTGAACTCGGATCTCTGGATTCAAAGTCCAAAGTGCTAACCATTGCACCACAGAACCCAGTTTAACCCACAGTGAGGATTTGGTGTCTTTTTTGGGAAAACTCTGATGACGGTGAAGTAGCCAGAATATGTCAAAAACAAATTAATTTAATAATCAAAGGATGTGCTTTTCATTAACATCAAAATGATTGCCAGTAATGATACTCTCACAGGATGTGTAGTGCATGTCGATTACAACAACATTGTTAATCAATGGCAGTGTGCACACATGTGCCTCAGCTTAAGGTTCCACCGAGATCTGGACACGGATCGCAGGATTCAGAGTCCTGAGTGCTAACCGTTACACCATGGAACTCTAATTTCAGCACAGATGGGTGGTCTCTCTTCTGGATCACTTTGATAAGCGACTGGAACAAATCGATCAATTGCCTGTGACGTTACAAACTGTCATCTCGCAGGAACAGAAGGAATTGTGGCTTATAACAACACTGTTAATCAGCACAAGACTGATTACAGAAATGTTCTATATGTGGAGGATTGCAGATACAGTAATATATATACAAAGGTTCCACTGAGATTTGAACTCGGATCGCAGGATTCAGAGTCCTGAGTGCTAACCATTACACCATGGAACCCTGATTCTGTTCAATTGGGTGTGCCCCATCTTCTGGAGAACTCTGATGAAATGTTTGAAAAAGTTCATGTCCTAAGAATGGACTTGTTCCTCAGGTGAAGGTTCTGCCGAGACTTGAACTCGGATCTCTGGATTCAAAGTCCAAAGTGCTAACCATTGCAACACAGAACCCCGTTTAACCAACAGTGAGGATGTGGTGTCTTTTTCGGGAAAACTCTGATGACGGTGAAGTAGCCAGAATATGTCAAAAACAAATTAATGTAATAAACAAAGGATGTGCTTTTCATTAACATCAAAATGATTGCCAGTAATGTTACTCTCACAGTAATTGTAGTGCATGTCGCTTACAACAACATCATTAATCAATGGCAGTGTGCACACATCTCCCTCAGGTTAAGGTTCCACCGAGATTTGAACTCGGATCACAGGATTCAGAGTCCTGAGTGCTAACCGTTACACCATGGAACCCTGATTCTGTTCAATCGGGTGTGCCCCAACTTCTGGAGAACTCTGATGAAATGTTTAAAAATGTTCATGTCCTAAGAATGGACTTGTTCTTCAGGTGAAGGTTCTGCCGAGACTTGAACTCGGATCTCTGGATTCAAAGTCCAAAGTGCTAACCAGTGCACCACAGAACCCCATTTAACCCTCAGTGAGGATGTAGTACTTTTTCGGGAAAACTCTGATGACGGTGAAGTAGCCAGAATATGTCAAAAACAAATTAATTTAATAAACAAAGGATGTGCTTTTCATTAACATCAAAATGATTGCCAGTAATGATACTCTCACAGGATGTGTAGCGCATGTCGATTACAACAACATTGTTAATCAATGGCAGTGTGCACACATGTGCCTCAGCTTAAGGTTCCACCGAGATGTGGACTCGGATCGCAAGGATTCAGAGTCCTGAGTGCTAACCGTTACACCATGGAACTCTAATTTCAGCACAGAGGGGTGGTCTCTCTTCTGGATCACTTTGATAAGCGACTGGAACAAATCAATCAATTGCCTGTGACGTTACAAACTATCATCTCGCAGGAACAGAAGGAATTGTGGCTTATAACAACATTGTTAATCAGCACAAGACTGATTACAGAAATGTTCTATATGTGGAGGATTGCAGATACAGTAATATATATACAAAGGTTCCACCGAGATTTGAACTCGGATCGCAGGATTCAGAGTCCTGAGTGCTAACCATTACACCATGGAACCCTGATTCTGTTCAATTGGGTGTGCCCCATCTTCTGGAGAACTCTGATGAAATGTTTGAAAAAGTTCATGTCCTAAGAATGGACTTGTTCCTTAGGTGAAGGTTCTGCCGAGACTTGAACTCGGATCTCTGGATTCAAAGTCCAAAGTGCTAACCATTGCACCACAGAACCCAGTTTAACCCACAGTGAGGATTTGGTGTCTTTTTTGGGAAAACTCTGATGACGGTGAAGTAGCCAGAATATGTCAAAAACAAATTAATTTAATAAACAAAGGATGTGCTTTTCATTAACATCAAAATGATTGCCAGTAATGATACTCTCACAGGATGTGTAGTGCATGTCGATTACAACAACATTGTTAATCAATGGCAGTGTGCACACATGTGCCTCAGCTTAAGGTTCCACCGAGATCTGGACACGGATCGCAGGATTCAGAGTCCTGAGTGCTAACCGTTACACCATGGAACTCTAATTTCAGCACAGATGGGTGGTCTCTCTTCTGGATCACTTTGATAAGCGACTGGAACAAATCGATCAATTGCCTGTGACGTTACAAACTGTCATCTCGCAGGAACAGAAGGAATTGTGGCTTATAACAACACTGTTAATCAGCACAAGACTGATTACAGAAATGTTCTATATGTGGAGGATTGCAGATACAGTAATATATATACAAAGGTTCCACCGATATTTGAACTCGGATCGCAGGATTCAGTGTCCTGAGTGCTAAACGTTACACCATGGAACCCTGATTCTGTTCAATCGGGTGTGCCCCATCTTCTGGAGAACTCTGATGAAATGTTTGAAAAAGTTCATGGCCTAAGAATGTACATGTTCCTCAGGTGAAGGTTCTGCCGAGACTTGAACTCGGATCTCTGGATTCAAAGTCCAAAGTGCTAACCATTGCACCACAGAATCCCATTTAACACACAGTGAGGATGTGGTGTCTTTTTCGGGAAAACTCTGATGACGGTGAAGTAGCCAGAATATGTCAAAAACAAATTAATTTAATAAACAAAGGATGTGCTTTTCATTAACATCAAATTGATTGCCAGTAATGATACTCTCACAGGATGTGTAGTGCATGTCGATTACAACAACATTGTTAATCAATGGCAGTGTGCACACATGTGCCTCAGCTTAAGGTTCCACCGAGATCTGGACTCGGATCGCAGGATTCAGAGTCCTGAGTGCTAAGCGTTACACCATGGAACTCTAATTTCAGCACAGATGGGTGGTCTCTCTTCTAGACCACTTTGATAAGCGACTGGAACAAATCGATCAATTGCCTGTGATGTTACAAACTGTCATCTCGCAGGAACAGAAGGAATTGTGGCTTATAACAACATTGTTAATCAGCACAAGACTGATTACAGAAATGTTCTGTGGCACAGTAATATATATACAAAGGTTCCACCGAGATTTGAACTCGGATCGCAGGATTCAGAGTCCTGAGTGCTAACCGTTACACCATGGAACCCTGATTCTGTTCAATTGGGTGTGCCCCATCTTCTGGAGAACTCTGATGAAATGTTTGAAAAAGATCACGTGCTAAGAATGGACTTGTTCCTCAGGTTTAGGTTCTGCCGAGACTTGAACTCGGATCTCTGGATTCAAAGTCCAAAGTGCTAACCATTGCACCACAGTACCCGATTTAACCCACAGTGAGGATGTGGTGTCTTTTTTGGGAAAACTCTGATGACGGTGAAGTAGCCAGAATATGTCAAAAACAAATTAATTTAATAAACAAAGGATGTGCTTTTCATTAACATCAAAATGATTGCCAGTAATGTTACTCTCACAGGATGTGTAGCGCATGTCGATTACAACAACATTGTTAATCAATGGCAGTGTGCACACATGTGCCTCAGCTTAAGGTTCCACCGAGATCTGGACTCGGATCGCAGGATTCAGAGTCCTGAGTGCTAACCGTTACACCATGGAACTCTAATTTCAGCACAGAGGGGTGGTCTCTCTTCTGGACCACTTTGATAAGCGACTGGAACAAATTGATCAATTGCCTGTGACGTTACAAACTGTCATCTCGCAGGAACAGAAGGAATTGTGGCTTATAACAACATTGTTAATCAGCACAAGACTGATTACAGAAATGTTCTATATGTGGACGATTGCAGATACAGTAATATATATACAAAGGTTCCACTGAGATTTGAACTCGGATCGCAGGATTCAGAGTCCTGAGTGCTAACCATTACACCATGGAACCCTGATTCTGTTCAATTGGGTGTGCCCCATCTTCTGGAGAACTCTGATGAAATGTTTGAAAAAGTTCATGTCCTAAGATTGGACTTGTTCCTCAGGTGAAGGTTCTGCCGAGACTTGAACTCGGATCTCTGGATTCAAAGTCCAAAGTGCTAACCATTGCACCACAGAACCCCGTTTAACCCACAGTGTGGATGTGGTGTCTTTTTCGGGAAAACTCTGATGACGGTGAAGTAGCCAGAATATGTCAAAAACAAATTAATTTAATAAACAAAGGATGTGCTTTTCATTAACATCAAAATGATTGCCAGTAATGATACTCTCACAGGATGTGTAGTGCATGTCGATTACAACAACTTTTTAATCAATGGCAGTGTGGACACATGTGCCTCAGCTTAAGGTTCCACCGAGATCTGGACTCAGATCGCAGGATTCAGAGTCCTGAGTGCTAACCGTTAGACCATGGAACTCTAATTTCAGCACAGATGGGTGGTCTCTCTTCTCGATCACTTTGATAAGCGACTGGAACAAATCGATCAATTGCCTGTGACGTTACAAACTGTCATCTCGCAGGAACAGAAGGAATTGTGGCTTATAACAACATTGTTAATCAGCACAAGACTGATTACAGAAATGTTCTATATGTGGAGGAGTGCAGATACAGTAATATATATACAAAGGTTCCACCGAGATTTGAACTCGGATCGCAGGATTCAGAGTCCTGAGTGCTAACCGTTACACCATGGAACCCTGATTCTGTTCAATTGGGTGTGCCCCATCTTCTGGAGAACTCTGATGAAATGTTTGAAAAAGTTCATGTCCTAAGAATGGACTTGTTCCTCAGGTGAAGGTTCTGCCGAGACTTGAACTCTGATCTCTGGATTCAAAGTCCAAAGTGCTAACCATTGCACCACAGAACCCCGTTTAACCCACAGTGTGGATGTGGTGTCTTTTTCGGGAAAACTCTGATGACGGTGAAGTAGCCAGAATATGTCAAAAACAAATTAATTTAATAAACAAAGGATGTGCTTTTCATTAACATCAAAATGATTGCCAGTAATGATACTCTCACAGGATGTGTAGTGCATGTCGATTACAACAACATTGTTAATCAATGGCAGTGTGCACACATGTGCCTCAGCTTAAGGTTCCACCGAGATCTGGACTCGGATCGCAGGATTCAGAGTCCTGAGTGCTAACCGTTACACCATGGAACTCTAATTTCAGCACAGATGGGTGGTCTCTCTTCTGGACCACTTTGATAAGCGACTGGAACCAATCGATCAATTGCCTGTGACGTTACAAACTGTCATCTCGCATGAACAGAAGGAATTGTGGCTTATAACAACATTGTTAATCAGCACAAGACTGATTACAGAAATGTTCTATATGTGCAGGATTGCAGATACAGTAATATATATACAAAGGTTCCACCGATATTTGAACTCGGATCGCAGGATTCAGAATCCTGAGTGCTAAACGTTACACCATGGAACCCTGATTCTTTTCAATCGGGTGTGCCCCATCTTCTGGAGAACTCTGATGAAATGTTTGAAAAAGTTCATGGCCTAAGAATGTACATGTTCCTCAGGTGAAGGTTCTGCCGAGACTAGAACTCGGATCTCTGGATTCAAAGTCCAAAGTGCTAACCATTGCACCACAGATCCCCATTTAATGCACAGTGAGGATGTGGTGTCTTTTTCGGGAAAACTCTGATGACGGTGAAGTAGTCAGAATATGTCAAAAACAAATTAATTTAATAAACAAAGGATGTGCTTTTCATTAACATCAAAATGATTGCCAGTAATGTTACTCTCACAGGATGTGTAGTGCATGTCGATTACAACAACATTGTTAATCAATGGCAGTGTGCACACATGTGCCTCAGCTTAAGGTTCCACCGAGATCTGGACTCGGATCGCAGGATTCAGAGTCCTGAATGCTAACCGTTACACCATGGAACTCTAATTTTGGCACAGATGGGTGGTCTCTCTTCTGGATCACTTTGATAAGCGACTGGAACCAATCGATCAATTGCCTGTGACGTTACAAACTGTCATCTCGCAGGAACAGAAGGAATTGTGGCTTATAACAACATTGTTAATCAGCACAAGACTGATTACAGAAATGTTCTATATGTGCAGGATTGCAGATACAGTAATATATATACAAAGGTTCCACCGAGATTTGAACTCGGATCGCAGGATTCAGAGTCCTGAGTGCTAACCATTACACCATGGAACCCTGATTCTGTTCAATTGGGTGTGCCCCATCTTCTGGATAACTCTGATGAAATGTTTGAAAAAGTTCATGTCCTAAGAATGGACTTGTTCCTCAGGTGAAGGTTCTGCCGAGAATTGAACTCGGATCTCTGGATTCAAAGTCCAAAGTGCTAAACATTGCACCACAGATCCCCGTTTAAACCACAGTGAGGATGTGGTGTCTTTTTCGGGAAAACTCTGATGACGGTGAAGTAGTCAGAATATGTCAAAAACAAATTAATTTAATAAACAAAGGATGTGCTTTTCATTAACATCAAAATGATTGCAAGTAATGATACTCTCACAGGATGTGTAGTGCATGTCGATTACAACAACATTGTTAATCAATGGCAGTGTGCACACATGTGCCTCAGCTTAAGGTTCCACCAAGATCTGGACTCGGATCGCAGGATTCAGAGTCCTGAGTGCTAACCGTTACACCATGGAACTCTAATTTCAGCACAGATGGGTGGTCTCTCTTCTGGATCACTTTGATAAGCGACTGGAACAAATTGATCAATTGCCTGTGACGTTACAAACTGTCATCTCGCAGGAACAGAAGGAATTGTGGCTTATAACAACATTGTTAATCAGCACAATACTGGTTACAGAAATGTTCTATATGTGCAGGATTGCAGATACAGTAATATATATACAAAGGTTCCACCGAGATTTGAACTCGGATCGCAGGATTCAGAGTCCTGAGTGCTAACCGTTACACCATGGAACCCTGATTCTGTTCAATTGGGTGTGCCCCATCTTCTGGAGAACTCTGATGAAATGTTTGAAAAAGTTCATGTCCTAAGAATGGACTTGTTCCTCAGGTGAAGGTTCTGCTGAGACTTGAACTCGGATGTCTGGATTCAAAGTCCAAAGTGCTAACCATTGCACCACAGAACCCCGCTCAACCCACAGTGAGGATGTGGTGTCTTTTTCGGGAAAACTCTGATGTAGTAGCCAGAATATGTCAAAAACAAATTAATTTAATAAACAAAGGATGTGCTTTTCATTAACATCAAAATGATTGCCAGTAATGTTACTCTCACAGGATGTGTAGTGCATGTCGATTACAACAACATTGTTAATCAATGGCAGTGTGGACACATGTGCCTCAGGTTAAGGTTCCACCGAGATCTGGACTCAGATGGCAGGATTCAGAGTCCTGAGTGCTAACCGTTACACCATGGAACTCATTTCAGCTCAGATGGGTGGTCTCTCTTCTGGATCACTTTGATAAGCGACTGGAACTGAAACAAATCAATTGTTTACTGTTCAAGACAGTATTGTTTACAGATCTTCTGTACAAGACAGTATACTGTTTACAGAAGCTTTTCTTGATGCTTACTGTACAAAACGGTATTTTTTACAGCATTTTTGTGAAAATAAACATCAGTACTTAATGCATTGTTTTTTTTTTATTATTGTTTTGCACATGAAGATAGTTGTATTTGTATTAATTTATTAAGTATTAAGTAATTAATTTGAATGCATTTATGTTATTGGATTGAAAGGAAATGCAATTAAGGGATTCAGGCTAAGTACTGCTTACTCAGAATAAACATGTTTTATAGGGCTGCACACTCAAAACAAACTAGTTCTGCTAACTCAGAATAGACATGTTTTATAGGGCTGCACACTCAAAACAAACTAGTTCTGCTAACTCAGAATAAACATGTTTTATAGGGCTGCACACTCAAAACAAACTAGTTCTGCTAACTCAGAATAAACATGTTGTGTAGTGCACACTCTGAATAACCAAGTTCTGCTAACTCAGAATAAACACGTTGTGTAGTGCACACTCTGAATAACCAAGTTCTGCTAAATCAGAATAAACAAGTTACTTCAAGTTACTTGTACTGCTTACACAGAATGAACGAGTTACACTAACTCACTATTCTGAGTTTAAGTTAACTTGATTCGATTGAGGCAATGAGTTTCGGCACTTTTATTGAGTTAACTCAACTCGTCCAAGCCCTGTTAGCCATGCAGCCTATATGATCTGTGGTGCGCTTGCTATAGGCCTATACACTCTCAATTAGGGATTTTCCCAGAGGTTAATTTCACTGATGTGTACAACGTTTATTCAAATAGTTTCATTTGTATTGGAGTGTGAAGCTTGAACAATAGGTTGATTGCGGACCGCTACAGATAAACTGTGGATATTAACCTATAGGACCCAGGCCAAATGCCATTGCGCAGTAGCCTATGCACCAACAAGTCTATGGCATGTGAAACTATATCGTGCTGTATTTTGCTTTCCATTTATTTCATGGTCATGGTCATGGTCATGTGAGGAGAGAGAGAGAGAGAGAGAGAGAGAGAGAGAGAGAGAGAGAGAGAGAGAGAGAGAGAGAGAGAGAGAGAGAGAGAGAGAGAGAGAGAGAGAGAGAGAGAGAGAGAGAGGTGAATGGAATCATCGTGCGTGCGCATATATATGGCACATCTCTCTCATGTTTAGGTAATTGTCACGGAAGCCGTGGATATACACGGCTTGTATATCCACAGGTCCAATTGTGGATATTTCACAGGTCCACTTCATTTAGAGAACCTAACATAAACAAGACCAAACATAATACAGACAGGAACAAACACCCCTCCTCCTCTACAGTATACAGCACCCTCCAATCTAGAGAGGAGTGCCAGCACTGCAGAGGGGTGACAGGTGATACCAATGCAACTTCAGTGTCAATAAGTACAAATACACATCTCTTTCAACCCATTACTAAAAATGTCATGTGTACAATATAATATAAAACCGTTACTTCCAGTCCAGCGTGTTTGTCAATTGATCAAGTTGACTTGACTGTGTGGTCTATTTGCAAGGTCCTTGATATTGTCTAAGGGCAGGGGCTGCCCCGTGACAGATCCCATCTCTCACACGTTACAATTCTGGAAATTCCTGGAATAGTGGAATACAACAGGAAAAAAGGTTTCAGCACCACGGAGCACTGACAAGGTGCAGCGGTATAAAGCGGACAGATGGACTGATGATCCACAAACAGCATTTTTGCAAGTTGGAACACTGAGGACTCCTTGGCAATCTCTTCTTTAAAACAGACCCTGATTGACAGGAGTTGAGTGGGAAAGTAATTTGCTATAGGTCCCTGTTGTATATGGTCAGATATACGTTTTGCCTTTTGTTTTCATATAGCTCATCGTCGCCTGCATGCTGGAGGGTCATGGGGTGCAGAGCCTCAAACATGAGAAAGGTCTCGCGCATACTAATTAATCTTTGGGACAGCTGGTTGATTATGTCCAGATTGGCATTGGAAATATTAACTCTGAAATAGCTTTCTGCATTGGATAGTCGCTCATCTTCACACAGCTCGTCAAAATGACGTTTCTTTCTTCACTCTTGTATTTTCTAAGGTATTCTGAGCTCCCCATTTGTCTGCAAGCGTCTGTGCTGTTGTCTTTGCCTCATCAAAAGCATTCCTGTACTCAGACAAGACCTTTATCATATTCTCCAGCAAGTTCGAGGCCTTCTGTATTTCTATGTTTTTGGTTTGGAGTAATTTAGAGACAGCATTAACACTCTCTAATATTTTTGTCTGGAGAACCACTAGAACAATGAAACTACATTTTTCCATTGCTTTCTTCAATCCCGCTACTTCACCACGTTCATTAGAGCTATTTTTGTCAGTGCTTTCATCAAGTCCAGCATGTCTGTAGCGTATAGCAGCAAGGGAGTCATATCTAGAAGACCAACAACGGATAGGTCATAATCACTTCAACGTGATGCCTTTATCAAATGATATAGAGAGATGGTAGGGTAGTGCCCAAGCCCTCTCGGGAACAGACCCCCATTCCGAAACACCGCCATTCAGAAACCCGGTTAGGGTTAGGATTAGGGTTCTGAATGGCGGTGTTTATGAATGGCGGTGTGTAGCCGCACTGTTAGCCTATACACAAGTATAGGTAAAACACTGCCAGTGCTCAGCGCAATGGCCCGTTGCAAAGAAGTTGATATTTTACTTGTGTGATATTCAGATAATCTTCAACTGATTGTTATAATTCGAAGTGGTATATATTCCGTGAAGTTTATATTTTCATTGGGTGTACAAGTCATGTTTTTAATATGCCTTTATCAAATGATATAGAGAGATGGTATCATGGTAGGGTATAGTGCCCAAGCCCTGTTAGCCATGCAGCCTATATGATCTGTGGTGCGCTTTATAGGCCTACACTCTCAATTTCACTGATGTGTACAACCTTTATTCAAATAGTTTCATTTGTATTGGAGTGTGAAGCTTGAACAATAGGTTAATTGCGGACCGCTACAGATAAACTGTGGATATTAACCTACCAATAAGGACCCAGGCCAAATGCCATTGTGCAGTAGCCTACATGCACCAACATGTATGCGTGGCATGTGAAACTATATCATGCTGTATTTTGCTTTCCATTTCATGGTCATGGTCATGTGAGGAGAGAGAGAGAGAGAGAGAGAGAGAGAGAGAGGGTGCAGAGAGAGACAGAGAATGGAATCATCGTGCGTGCATATAATATAAGCACACCATGAAACACAAACTCTTGTGTTAAGTCTGACAAATGCAGAATAGGCTGTCAATAGTATAATTTACAAAGGCTACACATTATGATGGGAAATGGGATTCGAACGGTCTTTGCAATGAACCAAAATAACCTGGGGAGCTGTGCGCAACCCATCACACTATGATGCGCTGACAACTGCTGA
This sequence comes from Protomyctophum parallelum, assembly GCF_964188405.1. Classification (NCBI taxonomy): domain Eukaryota; kingdom Metazoa; phylum Chordata; class Actinopteri; order Myctophiformes; family Myctophidae; genus Protomyctophum; species Protomyctophum parallelum. Next base: position 35,457,009 of record NC_139716.1, read on the forward strand.
AGGAGACGTTCTTTTTGATCTTATGTGCGTCTGTCCAGGTGTGAACTTGGGAACAGTATAGTCACAATCAAAAACCAGAGTCACAAGATAACATGGCATGTTAACATGCCATGTTATCTCGTGACTCTGTTTTTTTTTAAACAAATATAAGCACTCCGTTGAACTGATGAATGAATAGCTGTAGAAACAAGTCAATGATGTTGGTATAGTCACACCATGAAACACAAACTCTTGTGTTAAGTCTGACAAATGCAGAATAGGCTGTCAATAGTATAATTTACAAAGGCTACACATTATGATGGGAAATGGGATTCGAACCGTCTTTGCAATGAACCAAAATAACCTGGGGAGCTGTGCGCAACCCATCACACTATGATGCGCTGACAACTGCTGAAGGAGACGATCTTTTTGATCTTATGTGCGTCTGACAGATGTGTTCCAGCCAGGTCTTAATGGGTTAGTGCAGGGGTAGGCAACCTGCGGCTCTAGAGCCACATGATGCTCTTATAGGCCCTCCTCCCGTGGCTCCCAGTTGCTACGACAAAGAAATATGAATAGGAATAAGAGGTTTTCCTTTTCTTTTACATTTCATCTTAATTTATTGAATTTGTAGTAGGCATAAAGTTATTCTTTCATTTTGATATTGCAAAACAATGTTGCCTATACACCAGATAAAAATAAGAATCACATTTAATTAAGGGAAATAGAAAAAGACACTTATTTGTTTTCACCACCAATGCTGCTGGCTTACTGGTACAGTATAGGCCTACTTGAACTTGATATGCTTTGAGAAGAATAATCCCAACCTGCGGAGGGCAGCAATGTGCCGGAACGGGCATCCAGTCTGACGGAAACCACAAGAAGAAGGAGATGAAGAAGAAGAAGAAGAAGAAGTAGTGCACGGAACTGCTTTTATAGCGTATGTTGCAAGGGGTGCACCGTTAGTGGTTAGTTACACATTCGACCTGAAGCGGAAGGAGTTGTTTGCTGCAGCCAAGAAAAGTGTAGCGGTAGGTTTACCTTCTGAATTAGTTTTGTGCATTCTTGTACATGGTTGTTGATAGGTGTATGCTGGTTGCTGGTTGTACAATTAAGCAACAGTGATGCGGTCAGGAACGAGACGAAGTCGAGTTCCGCAAGCATCACTGTGTGTGTGTGTGTGTGTGTGTGTGTGTGTGTGTGTGTGTGTGTGTGTGTGTGTGTGTGTGTGTGTGTGTGTGTGTGTCGCGCGCGCATGCGAGAGAGAGAGGGGGAATGAGAGAGAGGAAGGGAGAGAGAATAGCAGACTTGTAAGTGTTTCTACATAGCAGCAGTATTGATACTTTTACTTAAGTAAAACATTAAAGTAATTTTTCCACCACTGATTAGAAGTGAATAGGCTTTTTTGATTGATTGATTGAAATATTTATTAACAGTTTGCAGAATTTACAGTACATTTCAAGCACAAACTAGCATAGTTATAAATACCATGTTTTATTAGAAATTCTAATTATATGATCTAAATAGGCTATGAAGGTGAAAAACACAAAACAAAGACAAAGAAAACAGGTGATGTGACTGGCCGGAATCAGTGTAGACTAGAGGGTTCTCATCTGGAGATGTTAGATGCGGCATGAGGGACAGAAAGTCACTACATTTTAAATTCTGGCATGCATTTTTATACTTTAGTCATTTTATGTTATTTGTAAACCACATGTTATATTATTGTTTTTATGAATGTAAAAAATCGATTACATATTGGTGCTCCTTAAATTTTGGTGGGTGCTCCTAATTTCTTTCTGGTGCCAATTTTGAAATTGGTAGCACCAGTGCTACCAAGTAAAAAAGTTAATTTCGAGCCCTGTATGTCGTTTCTGAAATTAAATGACCATGGCCCCCTTGTTTATCAAACCACTGTACTCAGTCACATATTGTATAACGTGTTGCAGATTAAACTTTCATATTCGTTGGATTCATGTTAATGAGTATTTTAGACATTTAATTTAATAATAGCATCCTCAGTTGCATCCGGCGAGGAGGGGAGGATTATATGCCAGTCTAGTGGCAATTTTCAACTCTAAATATTTGTATAATGGGATGAATCTAGAGTTGCAATACCCTCCATTGACTCCCCGTTCATCCAAATTGCTTTTGCGATATGCTTGTATTAAACTATGTTAAACTCACCAACATTGCAGCTGTAGCGAAAGCTTGAATTATCCTCTTTCAATCTAAGCGTTTGTTTAATAAAAATCCACCGTAGACATGTTATGAGCTACTTTCTGTCAAGAAATTCTCTGCAGGTGATTTATTTCCTAAGTGTTGGAGTTTGGAAGCACTCGTTTTTGTTAACGGGTCGCGCTGCTGCCTCATTCAGTGACTTCGATGAAGTGAGTTTAACGTTGTTTAATAAAAACAATTTGGATGAGTGGGGAGTCAATGGAGGGTATTGCAACTCTAGATTCATCCCATTGTAAGAAATATTTAGAGTTGCAAATAACGGCAAATGCCAGTCTGGAGGAATGGAGTCGGCTGGACTGACGAGTGAGGAGGACTCAAAACTGTTTTCGGTCACCACTAACAATCAGGTTTTTAGTTTTACACATGATTGTAATGACGGATTAATTGATTCAGGGCTGTTTATATTTAATTATTTTGTTTCTAGATCCGGAGCTATTCATGGTACATTTGGCCCCAGGACTAACGACACCCATCCTCCAGTTTTCCATCAGTGTGTGAAGAACGGAGTTGTAGCAGTGATGCAGTCCGCCATGTTGAGACCAGTGGTCAAGTTACACAGAATAGGTATTGTACTGTTTTATGTTCACTATAAACATAAGTATTGTGTATGTAGTAAGGTTGGGCGGTTTCCAAAATGGTTTACTTTCCCCCCAAAAACGGGGTACTCTGTTTTACAGTTTGATTTTAACGTGGCCATGCGCATGCGGTCGTATTATTGGTCGAGATGACGACTAACATTTATTTAATATCGGAGACTGCTATTACAGTCTATCGCCCCAACATGGCCCTTTTCCCTATTGTAATGTCATGTTTCACCCAGATTGTCCCTCTGTGCCTGGCATGCCATGTTGTTCTGCTCCCCTCAAAATAACACGCACACGTCTGATATGCTTGTGGATCTCAGTGATCTTATGCATTTCATAAGTATCTTATAGTGTCCGAAACGAGTCAAGAACAAACTTAAGTTAAAATGAACACATGCATAAACTATGAACGATATTACTTTATTGACTGGGAGACAAGGGCATAGCAGCAGAAAGAGTGTCATCTCGTCTGTTAATTACAGTTTAGTCGATTAGTCGGCGGTAAAATATCGTATTTTTTTCCATCTAATCAAGCATTAAAACACTGTTCGGAAACGACCAGCGATTGAAGGGTTAATGGCACAGTCGACGTTGCAAGTCCACAATGACTCACGGATAGACGTGTTGTAGATCTGCTATTTCCGATGTGCAAGACCTTTCTACGGCACAACATGGCATTTTACGTTGTTGGGGAGTGGAGACTGGAGCGGAGGAGAGGACAGCGCTGGTTGAAATAAACGATGCAATGTTTTTCATTCAATTCATACAAGCCTAAATGTTCAACACAACACAGTAAAAAAAAACTTCACATTTTTCCGTTTGGCAAGAATATAATAAGGTACATGTTGAGGTAATATTATAAGGCAGGGTTCCCCAATTAATTTTCCTCAGGGGCCATATTTTGACTAGGGTACCAGGCTGGGGGCCGAGTCTGTGCGCGCTTTCTTTTTCATTAATTAATGAAGCTTAGAATAGATGTAGAACAGGTTCTCAACCAGTGGTACACTCCTCTTGAGAGTGTAAAATAAATGTATTTCAGGGCAAGACCGCATTTGAAAAGATATGGCATTCTCATCTTTTAATTTGAAGGATGCCCAGTTTGACGTGCATAGACTACTGACCCCCATTTCATGCCATTTATATGTGGGACCTCAATTTATTTAACTTTTATTTATAAAAAATCAAGTTAAACTTACTCTCAGAGAGTACAAATGGACCCGTTATGGTCCATTTGGTTCCAATTGTACACTCCATGTGTACACTCCGAGTGCCAAAAGCCCTTGAATATGCATGATGGCAGTGATGAGTGATTCTCATCATTTTAATTTGAAGGATGCCCAGTTTGACATGCATTGGCTAATGTAATGCAATGCTTTTTATATGGGACCGCAAAAAACAAAACATTTTCCATAGACAGAAATTGCTCTGTGACAACGTGCGTTACACGTGGAATCGTGGATGCATTGAGATTAAGCCGCTCGTCATAGTTTGAATGTTTATTTATTTATTTGCAACGATTTTGACATCTACGCGATCTACGAGTGCTCTGTGGTCACTGCAGGGACAACAGCGGAGCCCGCAAGGTTCCGAACATGTACGAATGCACAATATAAGAAGCTTACCATCTTGCCCCAAATGTTATAGAGGCATGCGTGGTGCTTGTACTATTAGTCCGTAATTTTCAATAAAGAAGTGTTTTAATCCCATCTGTGACCGAATGCCACCCTCCCCTCATTTACTAACAGTTTACATTGAGGGTAATTCCCGCATTCACCGGATGCACCCCCTCATTACAGCTATTGGGGACTTCCGACAGAATCGGCCACAGACACACCGGAGGAAAAATCTTCTCTGAGGGTTTTCTCTTGGCAATATCGGTAGAGGGCGTAGTGGAGTAACTAAAAGTTGTTGTTTTTTTCAATGGAAAATAAATCCTTTCTGGCCAAAAAGTACATTTTATACGTGTGAGGGGGAAGGGGGGGGGGGGCTCAGAGTGCGTCCACTAAGGAAAGTAGGCTTTCTAATTACACAAACCGCCTTTGTATTGGTGAGTAGGAAAAACCTTCTTAATATTTTCGCTACAGAGGAGAGGCTGGTCTGAGTTTCATGCGAGCCAGGAAAGAGAACAGTCCCATAGCCTAAATGCAACGGCTAGTAAAGTGCATTAGGCTATGCCATAGCCTAATGCACTTTACTAGCCGTTATGGACCAGAGCTACCTATGGACCGGAATTAGAGTTAACATCCAACGTGTCCTACAGATGTCTGTAGTAAACCCCAGGCGGTAAAATGACCGCTGTGAAACAACGGTTTAATTTGGGAATGTATTTAGACACGCCACGTAGACGAGATTCTAGACAGTTTGTGTAATTCTTCCTTCGTCACCCAGTGTTTAATCCATGTGTGACGTCCGTGTTCACACTCTGGAGTCGACGTGATTGGTTGAGATGGCCATATAAGCAAATCCCAAACGAGACTGTCCTTAACATACCGCCCCCCAATTGCTGTGATTGGTTTAGATGCACAAAGGGAGACCTACGGATGCTGCAAAAATACCTAATTATTTCATACTTTATGCAACTTATGCTTAATTACAAAAACGACATAGAACAAAACACAACGACAATACACAAAGCATGTACATGAAACGATGCGTTATAGATCTGTTACTGTACGATAGGCCTACTGATAGTTAGTGAAAGCATGAACAGGAACTCTCACCCTCACGTGAGAGGACAGCAAAGTTTTAAACAGTTGCAAAGATGTTATTGACCGAATATGATGAGGAAGATTGTTCCAGTCACTTTTGTTTTAATGAAGTGTCTGAATTTAACACACCGGGATTTATTTTAAAATAGGAGCTCGGGATGCCGAGCAGATATGGCAGCTTTTACTCTGAAAGCCCCCCCCCCCCTTCCATTCCGTACAAAAACCGGGAGGCATAATGTTGCTTGCTTACCTTACTATGATTACGATAAAGTCTCTCTAGAAGCGTTAATATTCCGGACGAGAGGCATGTTGAAGTCAGAAATTAATGTAGAGGAGATCTTGAAAAAACAAGAAGGTGGCTGCACACACCAATAGCCAGAGTACCAATATTTATTAGGACAGCAGGTAAGACAGGAATATATCCAACGTTTCGGCGGTTAAGCCTTCATCAGGGAAAAATGGAGTCAGAAATGAAGTATAGCCATCTGGTCAAAACCACGGAGAGCTCCCTAGATTACGCACAGTGAGCCTCTTACTGAACGCTAAACAGGGAAGTAACGGCAGCGTGCATGCGAAAGCAAGTAGTACATTGCAGAAGGATAGGCCAACCCCCCCAAAAAAAGAAGAAATCTGAATACGTTTTATATCAATGAAAAAGCCGCAATCCATCGGTTGGATTAGCTATGACGTTTCCACAGGTCGTACGGTCTGAATGTGTTAAAGGCTGATTGATATATAAATCTGGTATGGCTCTTTTATTTTTGTTTTTTTATTTCAGATGCCTCTCCTGGCCTGTCCTCCATTAAAACAAAGGGGTTCTGCTGTGACCAGTGTGGACAAAGCTTCACTTCGTATTATTTTCTCAAAGTACACCAGCGAATTCACACAAATCAGAAGCCTTACTCCTGTGAACAATGTGGCAAAATCTTCACTATGCAATCAAGCCTGTTAACACACAAACTAATTCATGCTGGAGAGAAGCCATTCAGCTGTGAAGTCTGTGGTAAGTGTTTTACTCAGAATGCACATTTGAAAAGACATGCGCTTTGCCATACTGAAGAGAAGCCTTACTGCTGTGACCAGTGTGGGAAAAGGTTTGCTGTAAAAGGTTCATTAAAAACACACCAGATAATTCATAGTGGAGAAAGGCCTTACTACTGTGACCAATGTGGGAAAAGCTTCAATAGATCCCATCATCTCAAATTACACCAGCGAATGCACACCAGTGAGAAACCTTACAGCTGTCACCAATGTGGTAAAAGGTTTGCACAAAAGAATACTCTCACAACACACCAGAGAATGCACACGGGAGAAAAGCCTTTCCGTTGCGACCAATGTGGTAAAAGCTTCAGACAACATACTCACCTCAATACACATAAGAAAATTCACACTGGAGAGAAACGTTACAGCTGCGACCAATGTGGAAAAGGGTTCAATGACAGGCGTGGTCTCCAACAACACAAGAGAACTCACACTGGAGAGAAGCCTTACTCCTGTGTCACGTGTTGGAAAACATTCAGAACAGCGTCTGATATCAAAATACACCAGAGATTTCACACGGGAGAGAGGCCTTACTGCTGTGACCAGTGTGGGAAAAGCTACCATACCTACACTGGGCTAAAAGTTCACCAAAGAACTCACACAGGAGAAAAGCCTTACTCTTGTGACCTTTGTGGGTCAAGGTTCAGGCAAATCGGTGCTCTCAAAACACACAGAACAATTCACAGTGAGAGAGGAAAGCCTTACTCGTGTGACCTGTGTGAGAAAAAGTTTGCTCACAAGTATCATCTGAAATCACACCAGAGATGTCACACCGGTGAGAAGCCTCACGGCTGTGATCAGTGTGGGAAAAGGTTCACCCTAAAGGCGGATCTCAAGAAACACCACAGAGTTCACACTGGAGAGAAGCCTTATTGCTGTGTACAGTGTGGGATAAAGTTCACTACAACGTCTTCTCTCAAAGTGCATCAGAGAATTCACACCGGAGAAAAACCCTACTACTGTGACACGTGTGGGAAAATGTTCCGCGCATCTGAACACCTCAGACTACACCAGGTAACTCACACTAGAGTGAGGTCATTCAGCTGTGACCAGTGTGACGAAACCTTCTCTCAAAAGTCTAGCCTCAACCAACACAAGAGAATACACACCAGCAAAATGCCCTACAGCTGTGACCAGTGTGAGGAAAGGTTTGCTCTAAAGCGGGATCTCAAAAGGCACCATGCAATTCACACTGGAGAGACGCCTTACAGCTGTGACCCATCCAGGACCATCTCTATTAAACAGGAGGAAGCTGAAGACCTCCAGAACCTCCGTAAGTATCATTCACCCTCAAATGTATTTTTCAATCCTATAATATTCTAAAACAAAATGTACAATACTCTGTGTGTGTGTGTGTGTGTGTGTGTGTGTGTGTGTGTGTGTGTGTGTGTGTGTGTGTTTGTGTCAATGTTGGTCTGTGTGTTGGATTGATGTCAATGAGTTAATAAGTCATAGATATTATGACCATAACGTATGTAAACATTAGGGCTATCTGGGCTTGGGTACAAAATTGACCCTAAATGTGAGTTTTTGGTCGTGTGTGTTTCAACATAAATGTACTGTATATTTATTTCCATAAATGCAAATAATTATAAATAAGGCACTGTGTTGTGAGCCTTTAGAGCAGCTATTTTCAATAGTTTGGGTCCCCGGCAAATGTCTAATCTCTTTTTTGGGTCTTGGCCTGCAGGACACCCAAAATCACTTTTTCGTATAAATGTGTCACTTGTCATAAGGAGCAATGCTATGATGCAATTTGCTCATAGGCTTGTGGACTGTTTTTGTAGCTTTTTTGGTGTACTCCCGGTTTCTGGATAGAAAATAAATGTTTGGCGCCACTCATTACATGCATCACCCTGTATGAGGGGTGCGGGTGACGTAATCATTTCTAATTCATATTTATATTTCATATATATATATTTGTATTGCGGGTGGCGTGGTGTGGGGAGGGGTGGAGTCGAGCTTGATATCATTATTTTCTGAAACAACCACAGAAAGCTGACTGCATCAACAATGTGAATTCAGAAAAAAAAATTTTTAAGTAAGTAGCTGTCACACGTGTAAAAAGAATGGTGTAAAAAGAATATACATATTCCGCAACTTCAGGGCACATTTACCCCTAAAACTGAACGTGTCATTTACAAATAAGCCGTCAGAGATTCTATCCAGCGTGTAATAATTTTCCTGTCGTGCTCTGTGGGCAGCATGAGCCGCTGGGGAGCTGTTTGTTACCGTCGCCGTCCGTGTGTACACACATTGATTGATTGAAATATGTATTCACAGTTTGCAGAATTACAGTACATTTCAAGCACAACTCAATACAAAGACTGTTAACTGTGAGTGGACGACCCAATACAGCATTACACTTGTTTACAAGAGGTTCCACCTTGTTCAAATCATCAAAACATTTAGAGACGTACAAATACACTTCTATATAGCCAAAAAGAACAGAACAGGAATTCATCATAAAGGAGGTACAAAAAGTAAAAGAAACATATACAGTGAGGGGGAAAAGTGGTGGGGGGGTGCCAGTTTCGAATTGCAGCCGTTTGAGAGCGGTTTTGAAGGAGTCAAGGGATTTGCATGTCTTAATGACTGTTGGTAGGGCGTTCAACATTTTGGTGGCATAGGAGCGAAAATAATTTAGTCCCTTGTTTGTGCCGAATCTGGGTTGCACATGGTTTGTTGCACTCCCTCTGGTGTTGTGGGTGTGGACTTCGTTAAAGAAGTATTTAGACAGGTACATGTATTGAATCTTGTGGAGACTCATTGCAAGATGCTGTACTCTTGTCATCGACCCTAAGCCATTCCAGCCTGTCAAAGTGGGCAGGGGTGAGGTGGGTTCGGGGGGTGAGGTGAAGTAGGAGCCTGACCAGTTTGTTTTGGGAAGTCTGGAGCCTTGTTTTAAGGGCCTTTGAGGTGCTGTGGTACCAAGAGGTGCATGCATAGTCAAATAAACGATGAGGGCTCCTGTTAGGGTCTTCAAGGTGTTTTTGTTGTGTTTTTGTTCACACACCCACAACAAGCTAGTATTGTAACAACGGAAGCAAACACGGCACTCTGCTCTGCCCCACTATTTCCACCTCAACTGATGCTTCGGTTCTAACTAACCTTGGTCCCAGTCTGGTTTTAACTGAGGCTTCACTTCTAACTAACCTTGGTCCCAGTCTGGTTTTAACTGAGGCTTCAGTTCTCACCGATTCAGAGAGAGAGAGAGAGAGAGAGAGAGAGAGAGAGAGCTGTACACACACACTTTAAAGTAGTAGTAGTAGTGTTTTATAGTAACTATCAAAGGTTGAGGTTGTGCTCTAGGCAGGGCGAACAGGGCGAGCCGAGCACGGGAGGAGATTTTTTTTCCTGGATTCTAATCTCTGACGACTTGTTTTTGTAAAGGACTTTTTAGGGGTAAATAGTTTTACATTTACATCAGAAGTTGCAATATTGAGGCGGACAACTTTCTGTGATAGATTAAAAAATGTATATGCACACTCGACTCCGCCCCCTCCACCCAGAACAATGCCTACAGTACATTATATGTTTCTTTTCATTAATCAATTCTCATTTTTTAAAATGACGAGGGGGTGTCCTGAATCTTTAAAGCATGCTTCGGAGATGCAGAACACGGACCATTGTCATCATTGTCATGATGTGGTCTAAAACTAAGTGGTCTAAAATCATGGTTGTCATTGTTCGTTTTTGTCTCTCTGTACAGAGAAGCAAGGCCCGGAGCAGAAGCCCATTAAAGAAGAGCCTACCAACACCTACCAACACCCCGAAGATCTCTCCGAGCGGCAGCAGGTGGCCTTGATCATGAAAATGACAGCTGAAGAGCCTGCCAACAGTCCATGTAGGTCTGAGATGTCAAACTCAAATACACAGTGGGCCAAAATAAGGTCGGGGGCCGGACTGGTTCAATGTTTATTTTAAACGTATTGAAATGATTGCACATATTGGACCTGGACCTAACACAGCCCATTATTGCATTAATCATTAAATAAATTAAGTAAAAAATCTGTTATTTTAACAGGCAAATGGCAAAAAAGTAATTTTCCTTAAACTCTAATATAGCAAGACAAATGCAAAAATCAAACTGCATGCATTGAAAATTGAAAATGCATTATTAAAGCTCTGTTCTATGATCCTCACACTGCTTTCATATAGTAAAATGAGAACGTAAATCAAGTCAGTTGCATTCATTTCTTATGGTTCTATCTGCAACTTCCTGATTCCATTCAACTGAAACATGTACATGTACTCTGCCTTCCACCTGGCTTGAAACCCCCTGTTTTCAGAGTCCACCTTTTGTTTAGCCATTTTTGGGGAGAGGAGTAGCTGCTGATGAATAGTGAAGATGCAGACTTGAACTCGCAGGCCCTTGATATACGCCAATGTACTCCCAGTGGATTTTGAGACTTGTAGTAGTACTATGGTAGTAACTACCAGTGGGCCAGTTCTAATAGTAATTAAATGTCATCCCGCGGGCCAGAGATAATTCATTCACAGGCCTGATTTGGCTCCCGGGCCTTGAATTTGACATGATGTAGGTGTAGGTAATTCTGACCATGTCTCCATTATCTCCATTGCCTTGTTCCCATTATTGTATATTTGTATTCCTCTATCCCAAACCACACCAGCTGCAAATCCTTGCAACAAAACAAACTACCGGTACCAATGCAACCCCTTGCAACTGCCATTGGAAATAATGGTTGCAAAGTAGTTGCATGCTGCAAGGAGTTGTATGGCGACCCTCTGGTGTGGTTAGGGCTTTAGAGGCGGATGACGCAAGTCACCACGTCTGGATTTAGCGATTTAAAAGAATAATGAAAATGGTCTAACTCCACGATTCATTGCCACATACTAAACAGACTTTTACATGTTTTCAGCCGAAGACCTGTTTGTTTAGGAACATCATTATTTCAATTTCCTTCACATGGTCAATCTTTTTCGGTCGGACCCTGATCACTGGTGTTGGTTTCATGCACGTGAACATGCATCCTGTGACTCCTATCTTCGCCATTAAATTTGTTCAACTCTCTTACAGGCTCCGATGAGCAGCTTGGAGTCATTGGATGTGTGGACATCAAGGAGGAAGAAGCTGTATGATCTTTCTACTTACTTTTACTATAGTTTAAGTTTTCAGTCAGAGCTGCTGAGTTTGGAGTTTAGTATGTATATTTTAATTGTTAAAAATGCTGATGCATAAAAATGAGAGAACTTTTAATTCCCTCTTATGCCTTATTTCATGAAAGATGTACAGTATTTAAAATAAGTTTGCAAAACATCTGATGCATGACATGACAGCCCCCTCTTTTTTATTTTTGTTTTGTGATTAATTTAATATTTTTTTTATGCTAAAATAAAGTCAAAACATTGGACCAAGATTACTGCAACTGGCAGTGTTACACCCATCTATTCTCTGTCTGTGGCAAACATGGAGGTGTTTGTCCATGACCAACTCCTACTGAAGCATGAACTTCCTGTTTTGTTTATGGTAGTAAGCTGTGATTCTACCTGAACAGGGATGCCTTGGTGTCCTCTCTAGGAAAGGGACGATAATAGTTATTACTCCTTTTGTGATAAGAATTAACAATATTCTGCAGAAATGTTAATTTACTGTGAAATAGTCCTCTGTCATACACAAGGATGAATGTGATTTTGTTGACCTGCAAATTCAGTATCACCCTCTATAAAACAGATCTGTAAAGAGTACATTTGGTACGCCCTTAAATTGATTTTCCAAAAATAGAAGATTTAGAAGCTCAATTATATATTATAGCTTAATTCTACCATGTCATTATCATTGATCTGTATATTTCATGAACCCTAGCATCCTTATGGTGCTTTATGAGCTTGTTGACCGGCTATTTTTGGCAAAGAGATTTGTTTTGGAGGGTCGGAAAGGAGGGTGCCAAGTACAAACTCGTGGGGGACCCCCATATAAGTGACCCCAATGATGTCCAGCTTGGTTTTCCTGTCCTGATTCTGCATGGAGACCAGGGTTGTTCTGCCTTCACAGTTCACTAGCGGGTTATCATCATACTATAATTAACCAAATGTCTGTCAGAAACACTTCCGTAGCTCCTCACTGCCTGCACCAATCACTCCCACTTTTCACACAGACATTGACCATAATAATATGGAGGTCTTAACGAAGCCCTTTTTTCGCTTTTACTAATTATTGATTAATAATTCATATGTGCATTCAAATTGCCACTTACATGGGAAAATGCGAAAATCAACTCACATCAAGTATTTTTCTCTCAAACAGTCGAAGCTACAGTCACAGCACTTGGCGGGGAGGTTCATAATTATTAAAATTAATGTAATGAATAATTACATCAGTCGGCCTCATGGTGGCGCTATAACAGCCCACTTTACATTGCACCTTATAACTCTTGAACCGTAGGTCGTAAAATCTAAATTTTCCCTGGATTCCTTGGGTCATGACCTTAGAGTATATATGAATAGAGATGGCATCCGAGTTCTCCTTCCATCCACCTGCATTAAGTTGCTCAAAAGCACATGAGGCGATTTCGCTCCTCCTTCTGCGTAGGAACAGAGTGCATTCTGGGATGAATTTGCCCCAAACACATGAACGCGCTGCCGTTGAACGTGCACGAACGCGCACAAACTTGCTGCCGTCGTGAACGTGCACAATGATAGTCAACGGACCAGCGCGTTCATGTGTTTGGGTCCACGCTGCAATACCAAATTCGGCCACTATGTCCATTTCGCCTCAGGGTTTCCTCTGGGTGCCGTCTCTATTCATATATACTCTAAGGTCATGACGCATCACCCCATATAGGACACGCCCATTTGCATCAGGATAGATTTTCCGCCATTTTGAATTATCTTCAAAACACACTTTTTGCTCTTCCACCTACAGCTTTTATGCAAATCTCACAAAAATCGGTACACATGATCTCTGGACCTATCCGATGCAAACGCCACGTTAGGCTGTAATCGGCATCCAAAGTTAGTGGGAGGGGCCCGTTTTACAAAAAAATGACACAAATCACCAACGGAATGTCCAATCCACCCCAAATTTCATTCACATGTCGTGGGTGGTTTCATCAACGGAGAGCCCAAAGCAATTACATTTTCAGCCATAGGGGGCGCCGCAAATGCAGAAATGTATAAGTTACGATTGTTGCAAAAACATGCTTTTGGGGAGATAAAGCACTAAATGTTTGTTGCAAGAACATGCTTTTGGGAAGATAAAGCGCAGGCTCTGGTGAAAACAGCTAATCTACAAGCTCACAACATCACAGGTTGCAAAAGCCATGCGTTTTCTCAAGCCAGAGATCAGAATTGTGCACATTTTGGACGCAAATGCACCTATAACTTCATCTGTGCGACTCACAAAATAGATTTGGGAGTATCTGCGACTGTCCATAGTTTCTGTGGTGCATGTCAAACTGGGGGGGCCTTCATACTTTTCAAATTGGGGTCTGTGGGCTAATAAGTGTAAATGTTGTGGTACTTTCCATGAACATATTTCCCTACCATGCATGTGTACGAAGTCCAATACTTTCATGTTAGTGCTGTTTTCATTCATTAAAAAAACACACATATATTCAGTTCAAATGAACGGCAATTAAAGATATTTAGGGGGGGGGGGGATATCTCACAACGGGTAAGTACTAGTGAATATAAACTGACTCTTATCACATTTACATGCATGAGCTGAATTAGTCTGATGAATGGTCTAATGGTGTTGTCAAGATGTGTATCCCCAGTTTAGGGGTCAGTTTAGAGATGGTTCAGTTTAGTTATGTTATAGATGGTTATGTGTTCGGACTTCGTTTGAAATGGGTGCCCCTTTCATTCTCATCATAACTTATTTTAACAGCAAGTTAATTATTAACATCCAAATTCACAGTTGACAACCAATTCATGAGATGATGAAGTTAAAGATGATCTGGCACCATCTTCTGGCAGAACAAGGGAATGATTGGTTGGTTGATTGTATTTCAGATGCATTTCAGTAACAGTTTTCAGAATGGGTACAGATGAGACAGTTCAAGGAAAGTACAGGTCAATACAAAATCTGAAGAAGATAAACCCAGAAAAAGCACTAAGACTTGTTTACATAAGAGTTCTCCAGTGAGTGTGCATAGCACAGATAAAAAAGAGACGATCATCAGCGCTAGTATGCATAGGCTACATCATAAATCTAATTGTCATTCTAAACCTTTAACGTTTTTGAAAGAAAATGATTATTAAATTGATTATGTATAGCGTACCCCGTTACGCTGATATTGTAGAAAGTTATCAAACGCTAATTTATCTATTCCAGGGACCCAGACCCTATGTGATCCAAATCTTACTGTTCGTGTGTTTTTGTTATTCATAGGCCTAACGATAGAAACAAACAGAAAATGGGTAGGCTATGGAGTTTGTGACGATAAGGTTTTCCTCGACAGAACATTACCTATCCCTCAGTGCCGGTCGTGTAAAGATTGTGTTAATGGTGTCATTTCTCAACTGATTATTATTAAATGTATTTACTTTGTCATGCAACGGTTAGGCTATGTAAAATAACTTGCACGCTTACCACGACATATCAAGATTGCTAAACATTTTAGGCTTCATTTATTTATTATTATTTTTATGTTTGACAAATTTCGCCTATAGGCCTAATGCCCAAATAGGGATGCCTGGCTGCCTGCATCGTGATTGAGTGAAAGTTGTTAAGCTTTTTATTTTAATTCGTATTTATTATAACAACACAAAGCCCAGAAGGGTATAGTGTCAGGAGAGGAGACCCTAGCTGTGAAGTGTGCCCATTTCCAAGATAAAGACGTGGATCAGGGAGGTGGAGGAGAGGAAGGGGGCAGGGAGATAGATGCATGGAGATAATGCTCCGTGGATGGACCCCCGCAGGGATAGTGAAAGGGAAAAATGTTTTGGGATTCTCTTTTAGCCATTGTTGAGCCTCTTCCTCTCCAATGCCTCTCCTTTGTGTTGAGCTGGGGAGAGGGTCCGCTGGGAGTGGTCACTTTTATCAGGGTCTGACTCTGAACAACAAGGCATTAACATTAGCCCGACTGACCGCGTCAAATAGCCCCCTACCATCCACAGCCTAGGTCTACAGTCTACTAGCACTTTTAATCGGCTAATATTAGACCTTTTCATAGTAGGCATAGGCCTATATACAACTGCAGAGTCATTGTTACATGTTGCCTAGATGCACGCATGCTCGCTATTATTGCTTTAGTGCCCTGGCTGGTTGTATGTATATATGCCACCCAAAGTTGGTCCTATGTCTATGATGTGAAAGATTAGTAATTATTAATACTAATTCGTTTACATGTCCTATCATTTTGTTATACATTGATGAACACTATATGAATGAGTATTTTTCCCGACGGATTTATGGTCACTTCACTTATAATAATCTTTAGTAGCTGGTATAATTTGCCGAGTCGAGCCTATTATGGTCGAGCCTCATCGATGTTGCCATGTCTGCATATTATAAGCGACTTTGCTTGTTTTTGTGGCTATACTTAGGATACGTAGGATATTGGTAGTTGCGGCGGGTTATTATTTCATATTCATATTCATCATAATTGGCTATAGCCTATTGGCTTTCAAAGTTTGCAGGATTGGCCCGTTTTGAACAAAAAGCCTGAAATCTTTCACAGACTTTCCTACTAGGCTGAGGAATATATCCCACACTTTTCACATTGGCATGTTATAGCGCCACCAACAGGTGGATTTTTGCAAAACACATTTTTGGGACAAAATGCCAGGCATAAGAAGAAATGGCACCCTTTTCACATTGGCCTATTATAGCACCAGGAGGAGGCCACAAGCTGATCTGCCCTGGTGGAGCTCGACCTGTGCCCAGAGGGGCACTTTGATCTAGTTTATTTATTTTTTCTTCAAGATTTGTTTTTTGATGAGTTGTGAGCTAAGCTTATAGTTCGGCTATTTTCAAATAGCTGGTACCGCGGTTTAAAGTGCTCATAGCCAAGTCGCTTCAGGAATCAGGCTTGCTTCTCTCGCACAATCTGGCAGCACCGAGCCTCACCCATGGCCAGTAGCCTACGTGGGACGGGTCACAGCATCCATCCACATATTGTCATGGTAATATAATAGCCTATAATGTCACTATGATCTGGGCTGGCCGGGCTGGGGGGCCGGAGGGGCAAGGCCTCGATGCGTAAAAAGAAGCGCAGACAGACAGAGACACAGTGCATGCTTCTTCTTGACCACAGTAGCAACTAACTAAACACAAAGTCCCTGAATAGTGGGAGTCAAGGCTGCAGAAAGCCAGAGAAATATAAAGGCTGTCTTTGAGGGGAAGCAAAAGTTTGGTAGTTGAAACATGACGGCATCCAGCAACAACAACTGTCCAGAGAAATACTCCAGCAATGCCAAACACGACAGAAAGGTAGGATTTATTTAAGCCTCATTTTACGGCGTTACTTGCAAAATAATCATATTAGGCCTGACCAGTGATTTCTCACCCAATTGTTTTATCACTTTTAATAATTTACGATAGCTTAGATGGCTTGCAATTGCATCAACAGGTGGCGGTGCACAAAGGCTTAATGTGAGGGAAATAAGTAAAATAACTGATTTGGGGTCCATGGAATCGAAGAGGAAACTTCCAGGGTTTTCACTGTATGCTAAATACAGTGACAAACATAATGGCAGTCTTATAGTTCTTCACACAGTGGTGAAAAGTAATACTAATGATAAGTAGCCTTATAGTGTCTAATGTCTACACGTTTGAAGTAGTCCTAGGCTTATACGTACTTAATTACTGTATTTAGCACCATTTGACAAGTGTTAATTGTATACAAAGCTATATGACCTTTAAAATAGGTGGTACATGTTTTGTTTTAGCTTCTGTGTTTTGAATGTGTTCTGCATGTGTACTGTGTATTTGTGTTGTTTGGGGTCTGTGTTTATCAAGGGAAAAGGGGGTGCATGTTTATTCTCTTCGACACTGATCGAGCTGTGAAATATCTTGTGCCATAAGTCTTAATAATTATTAAGCATGGTGGTGGTAGAGGTTCTATCATTACAAGCCAAAGAAAAACGTTTATAGTGTAGCCTACTGTTGTTGTTGTTGTTGTTGTTGAGGCAGATACTTGACTGTCAAACTTGCAGGTTATTCAAGTAAAAAAATTAACTCGATCAAGACTTATTGTAGACAAGACTTAGGCTATAGGGTTAGATGCGTTATAATGCACTTAGGGCATTATAACACTTGTTTTGAATGTTTTTAATTATGCATAACGACTTATAACAACGTTTATGAAGTAGGCCTATTATAACCCATTAACCTTAATATAATTATAATGAATAATAAACTCAGTGGAACACTTTCCTAAAAGTTGTGTCTATAGTGCATTATAATCAGATAATGCACTTAACTTAACTCATACTTCATAACTCTTGTCATAAATGTTCATAATTATGCATCACTTATAACAAAGACACTTTATAACTAACTAAGTTAGTAATGTGCTGATCTACTCAGCTTCTAATGCATTATAACCAGCTCTTATA
The DNA here is from genome assembly GCF_964188405.1 of Protomyctophum parallelum. Taxonomy (NCBI): domain Eukaryota; kingdom Metazoa; phylum Chordata; class Actinopteri; order Myctophiformes; family Myctophidae; genus Protomyctophum; species Protomyctophum parallelum. Next base: position 35,475,088 of record NC_139716.1, read on the forward strand.
TAATACGTTATAAACCTTGTTATAAGTTGTCATATATGATTATAAACATTTCTACATTCTACAATGATTCGTATACAATTCATTGTGTTGCAATGTTGTTTGTCTCAGGACCACAATGGAAATAAGTCGGACGACTTTCTCGTGTTTGTATCCTTGACGTTTCTCCGATGTGTTAACAACATGTGTTTTTCCTGTATGACATCTAATAAAATGAAATCAAATTCAAATTTAAGTCCATTGGAATGCATTCTAAATACGATTATAAATCATTCTAGACCCGACCTTTAAGTACAGTGTTACAGTGTATTTCTACATTGTGGTAAAAAACATAGTATACTTTACACCACTGCGATTGAACATGCAGAGAATCAGACATTAATGTTAGTGTGATTGACAGCTGCGGAAGCCCCTGATAGAGAAGAGGAGGCGAGAGCGCATCAACTGCAGCCTGGAACAGCTGAAGGGCATCATGGTGGACGCATACAACCTGGATGTGAGTGCACGCACGCACACACACACACGCACGCACACACACCCCTCCATACTTGTGTTTCTCAAAATGTTCATGTCAAGCACCCCCAAATTTATATGCATTTGGCCGCGGACCCCCACCTTAAAATGTTTTGTGCCAGGGATCCCCAGAAGAGACGATCAAAATGATAGGGGCATAAGGGCTAAGGTGGCAATGCAAAATAGGGCCCAAGATGTGCCCTACTTATGGATAAAGTGTTTAAAATGATCGTTGATTCTATGTTAACTACTTTTGCTGAGGACCCCTGGAACCCCTCTCCAAGGACCCATGGGGGTTCCCAGACCCCACTAACTCAAATAATTAGCATTTAGTACTCATAAATCAACACTCAGTAATTGTAACACCACCACAGGTGGACATGTTGCATTCTGCAGTTCTGTCTGCTGTATGTTGACCTTTTTTTTTTTTTTTTTACGTTTGCAGCAATCTAAACTGGAGAAGGCTGATGTGCTGGAGGTGACTGTCCAACACATGGAGGGTCTACAGAAGGGCCTTGGTGCAGGTCAGTTTGCAACACTTTAATTAAGCAATATTACACCAGAGGGTGTGCTTTACTAGTCGGAAGAAACACACCATTGAGGAAGTTTAAGAGATTTATTGACAATAAAGGGATAAATGGAATGGGGGCGTAGGTTCCGGGAGGGGGGGGGGGGGGGGGTGGTCGCCGCCCCTGGAGTCTTTGGGGAGGAGGCTGTGTGCCGAATGCCGATCGTCTCGCAGCACTCAAGGACTCACCCAAGGAGAAAGAGAGAGGGAGAGAGATAGTAGTCCGGCAGCCGACAGGCTTCTTTTGTTTAAAGTGGGAAATTTGGTATATAGTCTTTTTTTATTGGCCTAAAATATTGTCTATAATATAAGAGTCTATATACATACATTCATGAATCCACTTGCTGACCGGCTGTCGGCATTGACCAACTTTTTAATAGGGCTTCATGGCCATACGATTAACATTATGCTTTATGTAATATGCTTTATGTAGCATGTGACATGTCAAACTAGGGGGTTTTCATGATTCTGAATCCATTTCAAGCATTAGTTTTGCACAAAAACTAATGGGATCCTTGGGATAAAAACGGCCATAGCCACTCACCCAAATCCGCCAAAATGTGCTGACCTCATCACATTTGTGTTGATTGCAATGGCCGTTTTTAGGCCAAGGAGTGGTTTTTTGTTGCAAAACTAATGCTCGGAATGGATTCAAAATCATGAAACCCCCCTAGTTTGACATGTCACATGCTTCTTAAAGCATAATGAAATGTTGACATTTTTGCCTTATATAGGATGTCAATAGCATGGTCACATACCATTGACAATTGCTCAATACCGACAGCCGGTCAGCATGTGGATTCATGAATGTATATGTATATAGAGTAGACAATATTTTAGGCCAATAAAAAAAACAATATACCAAATGTCCCACCCCACAGCCCCGGCTGCCGGACTATAGGGACTAGGGAGAGAGCAAGAGAGAAAAGGATGGAGTGGTAGGGAATTTGGCTGAGGTGGTGACAGGGATACGAAGAGCTCCTAGAGGATTCTGGGTGGTTTTGGGCGTGATATAAAATAGGGTCAGGTCGATTGGCGTGGAGAGTGGCGTGAAAGGCAGGATCAAGGTGTGTTTCTCCGCCTCCTGAACATCTGTTGTTCCAACTCCATTTATTGGCACAACACTAATCACTATTGTATTGGTGATGTTCAAACATATTTAGACTGGTACACATTACATACATATTTTACACACATAATTTCCAGAGTGCATAGTGAAATTGAATTCCTCCATAGGGGTCACCGGGGACCACCTTGAGCACTGGTATATAATCTATACCAGTGCTCAAGGTGGTATACTATTGATTAAGTAAGATATCTGATCAAACACAATAAAGGAATGGATGGAGGACCTGAGAAAGTCTCCTATATATATATACATCTATAATTTGGAGAATTGTATATACTAGTCCTTACCCGTTGTGAGATATTTGCCCCCCCCCCCCTTGTGGCCGTGAAGGGTACTGCGCCTGGGTGCGTTTGTAATTGACTAATAAATTAAGCGATTGGTGCAGGCAGTAAGGAGTTACGGCACTGTTTCTGATGGACGGACAGACACACACACACACACACACACACACTCAGACATTCGGTTAATTATTGTATGTATTGTAGTAATTGTACAGCCAAACATTACTGCTTTTCATTTAAATCATTATATATTTTGGAGAGAGGGCTAAGCCCCATCCCCCCTTGATGCAGACCTGACTTCCATGCGTTGCCGACTTGCCAATGATTGACTCATGATAGCCCCAGTAGGGGTCCATTAATGAGTGAGTCATGGCAGACCCTGTAGGGGGTCTGCACTCTGCATCACAAAAAGACCCACTGCAACCTGCCATCCTTAAGGGGCCATAGAAAGCACTTAATATAAAGCACTTGTAAAGCGCTCACTAGGACATTTTATAATCACAAGAACTTGGCAATTGTGGGGAAATATCACATCATAATGATGAGAGTAGAAAAAAGGGGTGGGGTAAAGACATTAATAATAAAAAAGGAAATAAGGAGCCAGGGCCAGAGAATAAAGTGTTTTATGCTCAGTGGAACGCTTTGAATATCACACGCTTTGAGCACTCACACACGCAACGTTTATTGATGTCCTAGAACTAGAGTTGTTCAAATACCAGTATCAGAAAAGCTGTCGATACTGCCTAAAATGCTGGTATCTGCGAGTTTGTCAGTCTACTATATGCCAATCCGATACCATGTAATTTATCACATGATGATGTAATTTATAGTCATCAATTATTTTGTAATTTGAATGCTTCAGTTGACATTACACAACTGTTTTACTCTTACTGTACAATGTATAAACATTATTATTTTACTAACTTGTACAGTATTTGACTAACTTGTACAGTACTAGCTGCACTACATTTTTACTCATTCCTATCAGTGGTTCTCCAACCTTTTGTTTTGTTCTTTCAATGTCAGAGTTATTTATCTGTAAAGGTCAATTTGGGACCCCCTCAAGGAACCCAGAGAGTAATGGTATCCGACCGGTACAATTCAACATTGGGTTATAAATGACCGGATGCTGAGAGCGTTGCAGTGCACTATGCTCAGGCATTTGTGGACACAGCCCCTAATATTCTGACATTTACTTGTATAATTGTAGTACTCGATGTTGACCATGAGTCATGTTGTATTAACAATATAATTTTGTTGTGTATATCCTTCGACACAGCCAGTGTTGACGGCACCACCGCCAACGTCGCCGCTGGCTTCGAGTCCCGCCAGCGCTACGGCACCGGCTACATCCAGTGCATGCACGAGGTGCACAACCTCCTGCTCAGCTGCCCGGGGATGGACAAGACCCTGGGAGCAGGCCTCCTCAACCACCTGCTCAAGTCCCTGCCTCACGTCAGTGTGGCCGATGCGGCCGGCGCTGCTAGCCCAGGCAGCAGCCCGGAACGCGAGCATCTTTGTGGGCAGATAAGCGACTGGAGCCCGAACAGACATTGCAGCGGTAGCGACCGGCGTCACCACCACAGCGGGAGCCCCCCACATCCGGGCCAGCTCTCCTACTCCTCCTCCCCGCCCAGCTCTCCTCTCTCCCCTGAAACCCGCAGCCCCTTCAGGCCCAGGCGCTTGGAGATGCACGACCCCTCTGCAATGCCACAGGCAGCCCAACGCCAGCGATGCTGCCCACAAAGCCCGGCATTGTTGCTGCCCGATGCCGGCCCGGCGACGGAGGGACCCTCCGGGGAGGCGAAGGTGTGTGGGGTCGGAGATGGGAGCATGCTCAGGCCTCCCGTCTCGTCCTACAGCCCCTGTTTCAGCCCTCCTCGCCGTGCCTCCACCCCTGCCTCTCCGGTAGGACCAGCACCGTCTCAGGTGGAAGACCCGTCCATGTGGAGGCCATGGTGAGGACACCAGAGAATGAGTCCACAGTCCATCTCATTTCATCCCTCCAGTGGTTTTCGAACCTTTTGTGTCCAAGGCACAGCAAAGGGCAAGAAAAATATCTAAACCCACACACCTACTGTATATTCATGTCTGTGCAAAATAGCCTCTATAACACACATGTAAATCTCTATTTGTATGTACTAATGCCAAATAAAAATGTAACCACTAAATCCCTATTTCCTACTCTCACAACAAATTGCAATACGACATGTTGCATGAAATGACATGCCCTAAACAGGGGGGACAGAGTGGCATTCCGACACACTGCCATTCCAACTATGTGGCTTCCGCATGCAGTTAGGGTTAGGGACAGGGTTAGTAATGCGGTGAGTTGTAATGGCGATGCGTCGGAAATAGCGGGCTTCGAAATGGCGTGTGTAACCCCAAAATAGGGATGAAAAATATTTTTTTTAGGGTATAGAATGTGCTGTGTGTGTGCGCGTGTATATATATATATATATATATATATATATATACACACACACACACACACACACACACACACACACACACACTCACACACACACCACACACACACATCTAAAAAAATGTATCAACAATAGCAGAGGTAGGCCTATGTGCCAGCTGCAAGCTTGTATATCTGCTATTTGTGAATATCCAAAGTATGTTGTTTAGACCAAGACAAACTAGCCTACTGCTGAAGTGAAGTGACAATGTGCAGGATTTTTTTTTTTTTTTCAATAGCCAAAAGTATAAAATATGGTTAGAGTGGTTAAAAGTATTGTGAAACTCATTGGAGCAGTATTATTCATACTTTATTTCTGGAAGAACAGAACACTTATTATATTGTTATTGAGTTTTAGCCTAATGTTCTGGTCACTTTATTTGATGTGTAAATATAGACCGGAAATACCGCCCGTTCTACACGTTTGTTTACATTCAGACCACCTGGTTTATGGCTTCAAATGTGATTATTTGCTAGTTAAAAGCATAGACACTAGTCATGTGAAGATGTAGTGATGAGAATTCAACACAAGATGTCACTACTGTGCCATAAATGAGATGAAGCCTTTAACGGTCTTGTAAGGTTTATACATTGTATAATAAAAACACTTTAACATAGTTTTTGTTATTCATAATATTGCTGATATTATGGTGCATGGCATTTGTATTGCATTTTGCATGTCGTCACCTTCTTAAAATAAGCCACGTTTTTTGAGGGAAATTATATTTTTGACTATTAAAGTCAGCTCTTCAAGACACTGGCCACGCCTGGTAAAGCAGCATTAGTCCTAATTGAAACGGATCATGATGTTTCCAATCTCAAGAGTGTGACTTAATTGGGCCATGTTTTGGCCTAAAGTCACATTGGTCTTGTGGACTTAGGCCAAACAATGTGCCTATGTTAACAATTCAACAATCAGAAATCAGTCATTTTATACTTTTATGTTACATAACTAATAGACATACTGTATGTCATACAATTATGTTATGTGTTGTACAGATGGATGGACCGACGGACGGATGCAAAGAGTGCAAAACATAGTCTCCTGGGCTACAGCTTTGGCCCGGCGGAGACAACTAGAAGTCATGGTTTGGACCATATAGGAACGCGTTCAAGTGGGCCCTGATCCAGAAAGGGTTGGGAACCACTAGTACCTTCAAACATAGAGAGGCTAGTATAGAGCACACTGAAAACCCACTGACCCACTGAAAAATTGGCCATTCATTTTCCCAAAGAGATTTACTAAAATATTTACATAAATTATTTTAAGCCAGCACGTAAAATTGTCGCTTCATCGGCACGTTTTAGCGTTCCTTCAGCTGCCTTATTTGCTTTTACATTTTGGTGCTTGCAGCAGTAGTTCAGTCTTCTTTCACTTTCTCCCCACCAAGGTAATTGGTGCCCTGTGCTATACAGCACCTAAAGTTGGTTGGTTAATCCGGGCCTGCTTGTAAGCAAGCAGATGTTTAACAAGAATTAACAAGAATTTAACTCTTTGAGGGCATAAAATGAAGCCAAATGTAGTAATGGACCCATAAGGGTCCATTTTACACTCTCAAGCATGCTTTAAAATAGGCCTTCAATATGTGCAGTAAAACTGTACCTATATGACCTTTGACATGGCACGTTCATGCAAAGCCACCTTTTCATTTTAATGATCCCCATCAGGTTGATATGCATACATTTGACACAACTGTAATATCTGCGACCCTTGGAAACTTTCAGCGTTAGAGACCCGAAAAGATCTGTTTTGGACAGCTGGTGGTCCTTGGATCCATCATCGGAAGTTGAGAAACAGAGATGTAGGGCCAGTGGTTCTCAATTGGGGGTACGCAGAGGTACTACAGGGGGTACATGAGAGAAAGTGGAAAATAAAAATAAAAGTAAATGTGCTTTGGATGGTCTTATTTCAAGTCTTTCACTCCTTTTCTTATTTGCGATATATTCTTCAAAAGGTGCAGTTCATTCATAGCATCGGGTGGATACCTCATATGTCCAAAATGGCTACTTTTCAGGATTAGGCCTAGAATCCAAAAGTAGCAAATTGCAGGTCTACTCGCTATATATGCTATTGTTGCTACTTTTGTATGACATAATTGACATTACTAGTATGGCAATGTAGGGCCTTAAATTACAAAAAAGTTAAAATATGTTTCATGAGTTATGAGGTTTCCACCCGAATAGAAAAGTAGTGTAGATACAAATAAAAATAAAATCACTACCAAGAATAGAAAGAATCTAACAAAGCAAAGCCCATGAAGGTCAAACTGTAATGGTGTAAGGTTACTAGTCAACAGCCTGTATAGCAGAATAATACTGGATTGTTTATAGGTTACTCACACGGTTGAATGAAGGTGTTTCCGATGTGTGTGTGTGTGTGTGTGTGTGTGTGTGTGTGTGTGTGTGTGTGTGTGTCAAAGGGCACTTACAGATGGCTGCAATTTGAAACTGGCCCCCGTAAAATCTGAATCCAGCCCCCCTCACTGTTTGTTTCTTCCCAGTTTACCTCCTTTTATGATGATTTTCCTGTTATGTTATGATGAATTGAACATGGTGGACCCTATTGTAAACAAGAGTAATGATTTATGGTGTCGTCCACAGTTAACAGTCTTTGTATTGAGTTGTGCTTGAAATGTACTGTAATTATCCAAACTGTTAATAAACTCTTTAATCAATCAATCAATGGCTGCCATGGTTCCTCGCCTCTACTACACATGATTGCTACTACCTACCCCCCTCCTCTTGGACATCTACCTTCCTTAAAGTGCCCCTGTAGGTTTTCAGTTACGTAGATGTCTCTGAGTCATGCATTTGGGTCCAACCAACATAAATGGTGCTACTTGGGCACTTCACAGGGACACCAATCACTGACCCCTTGAGGTGCCCTAACTGCTAGGGCACCTCACATGGACACTATTCACAGAGCTCTAGCAGCCTCCTGGCCAGGATTACTATTACATTCACTAGATTTAAATGTTGTCACCAAAATACATTTAAGTATATGGTCTAAGTCTATACCTTCTATGAAATCACATAAACATAATTGTCTGGGTGAAAATCACACGCAATGGACACCGTTTACCTGGGATTTATTTATGCTTGGGCTGTCGATACGATTAAAAAAAAAAAACTTTTATGCTGTTCTATTGATTGTGTTGATGAAAATAAGTTGAGCTAAGCTCATGCAGAGCTTGTAGATGCGCCATTTTCTCCCCCCCCCCCCCCCCCCCCCCAATTGTAAAAAAAGATTTTGATGGATAATTGATTAGTTTGATTAACTGTTACATACATCCTGAATTCATACATGTCAAAAGTGTTAGCCTACACTTAAAGGACCACTTTTCGTTTTCAACCTATCTTCATATTAATTGGTCCTCATTAATGTTTATGAGAAAATGCCAAAAAAAAAATCCTACTCAGTCTGTGTCTCATGGGAGGGCTGTGGGGAGTTTAGAAACCCGTCCACCTAGCTAACTGCAGGCTTTCTATATTCTATTCCTGAGAAGTTGCAATGTGATAGTGGATGCCATCATTTTCACGATAATACAAATCTAAAAAATACAAATTCTTGTTTTAAAGATATCTGCCTAACGATGATGTCAGTGGTGGGCGGGTTTGTGAACTGTAGAAAGGTTTTTTGATTAGAAAAAAAGAATCACACTCGTGTGAAGTGAGGGGTGCCATTATCATTGCATACAGTGTATGATGATAGGGCCAAATTAGCCAAATAATACTGGCCCAGGGGCCCTTGTGGGGGTTAATCCGTCCCTGCACATACACACATTCCGGTCAATCACTTTTCGTGTCCTCAATTTTTGAGAGGCCCTATGTCCAGCTTTAAAAGCAATATTGTTTTGGAAATGCCGCAAATTGCATTGCAGTGAACGAGAGCAAATCACAACTTACCCTGGGGGTGGTGACTCCGCTCTGAATACGCGTTGTGGTGTCAGTGTATTGACCATTTGCAGACCACAGCCATCTTGCCGTCATAGTTTGGAAGCACTCTTTTTCAGTAAAGCATTGTCTCCTGCATTATGTGCAAATTCAAAACAGGTGGTACGCAGGGCTGTTGAGTGATATCTAACGAGCATTTCCAAACTGCAACACTTAGAAAAATAATCACCTGCACGGACAGAAAGTACAGACAAACATTGACAATGAATGGACAATTTTACGTCATAGTGTAAACGCAAACATTGAGTAACAAACATTGATATGTTGTGTGTGTGTGTGTGTGTGAGAGGCTTTCAACTGTCAGTAAGAAGTCGGTAATGATGTACGATGATGCGCCCCTCACGTCACATGGGTGTGATTTTTATCCTCAATTCCATGGCCCAGTTAAATTGTGCCGCCCAAGACTGTGTTATTTTTGACTGCTGTTTATTAACATGGACGTTCATACAATTACATTCACAATAATACATAAACCTTAACAATAAGATTCACAAACAAATACTGACCACTTTGCCTGCTTGCACATGAATGGGGGGTCGACTTGGAACCTTCAGTCTTTCTTGAAAAACCTTTGTTTTCTCATCTTTTCTCTATTTTACTTTACTTCATTTCGTGTACTTAACTTAACTTTCTTCTGCTTTACAATTTATAGTTCACTTTACTTCGTTCACTTTACTTCTCCTAGTTTACTTTACTTATTCTGGTCTACTTTACTTTGATTTCTTCCTTCCAACTGCTTTCTTCCTTCTGCACAGAGCTCTCTCTAATGTGATCTGCACAGTGCACTCTCCTTAAATGTAATGAGACTTCTGCCCTCTCTCTCACTCACAACAGGTGTAACCAACAAGCTTAATTACCAGAAGCACAGTCAGATGCAACAAAGACACATAATTGAGAACCCTCAACACATAACACAATTAGAGCGCCCCCAAAAGGACAAATACAGAAAAATGAAAACCTTGACATGGCTGCAGTATTAAACACAAATCATGGCTATGGGGTACACACGCGCAGAGCCTTAGATATAGACAGGCTCTGCACACGCGCACACACAAAGTTGGGCATATAGGGGATAGCGGTGCGCCCCTCAAAAATAGTGGTAGTCCTTTAAGGACCTTTACCGTTGTCAAACATAACACACTTAACTTTGCAGTCCCAGAATTCGATAGGGCAACACATGTCTGTGTAACAGCAGCAGCAGTGTGTTGGATTCCCGCAGGTCCCTGGAGGGAGTGGAGCGTTCATTCTTCACTGCTGCTGACTGTCTGCTACTGGGGGCTCAGATTGAGGGGAGGAAGGGAGGGGGCTACCATGAATAAAGCGTTTGTTCCAAGTCCCCCATGTGGCTGCAGGAATATTGTACCACTGCACACAACAGATGGAGGGATGGATGGATGGGGGGAGGAGACGCATCTGAGAAAGAAATCAATTCAGCTTCCAATTCATTGTAATTGTTGTACTAGCCTTTGGAGCTGAACTTGCCACTCTGACCGAGTTTTATTTTGTTTTCATATATAGCCTAATATTTTATAACAATTAAAGCATTAATAACCGCGCTTTACAATTAGAAGGATACTTTTTTTCCCTTTTTTTAAAACTGCAAAATCATCACATGGACCAACCATGGTCTGTCTGTCTGGCGTGTTTGAAAGAGAAGAGGAAGAGAGGAGAAGAGAGGGGGAGAGAGGGAGGGAGAGAGAGAGAGAGAGAGAAGGGGGGGAAGGTATAGGCTTTATATGAGAGGGAGAGAGAGAGAGAGAGAAGGGGGAAGGTAGGCTTTATGAGAGAGAGAGAGAATGAGGGATTGTATTATCAAGCAGATAGAGAATAGAGATAGACAGCTCTGCACTTGAATACCTTACCTCATGTAGCCAATAAATAACAATGTAGGCCCAATAAGTAACTAACAGACAGTCTAAAGTTTACGAGGAATTTACGCTTTTCTTTCGTCTGGATATACAAACTTTCACCGACTTGTCACAGACAGTCTCCGCCGGGACCGGGTTGGACCTTCACGTTTTTGGTCAACTATAAGGACCTTGTTATCGGCATCGAGGGACTCGAAGAACCACAAGATGATAGATGGGTAAAAACGCGTGTTGGCTCCTAATAAAGCCAGCAAATAACATAACAACTCTCTGGCTGCAAGCAGAAGTTCTCCAAAGATCGATCTCTGAACTAAAACCACGAGGTGAGTCCCATATGTAGCTTTTAAAGAAGGGTCCTGTGAGGTTTTTGTTTATGAAGAGCGGTGTGGTGGAGAGTTGTTGGCTGGAAGGAACGCAGCCTGGTCCCGTGAAGTGAACGCGTCCTGCCCGCAGTACTGGGGCGCACGTCAGATTCCTAACAGAGTCGTAATTCATGGCTCCATGGCAGGCCAAAGCCACTGACTAATAATAAACTTGGTAGAAAGAAGGAAAGAAAAGGCATGTCTGTTTTAGGAAAATAGCCATCATTCACAATTTGATACGGTCCAGCAGTCCTCTCTAATCAAATGTAAAAACTGTTCCATTATTATTTGTATTATTATTGTGTGTGTGGAAACTTTAAAATGTGTGCACAAGTAATAGTATCACAACACATGCACAGTCTGCAGTAGTTTCTCGTTTTCGTTTTACACTATTTTGTGACTTTTTTGTAACGGGATTTGAGATGTTCTGTTGCATTTTGCCCTGTAATGTTATGTTTCTGTCCATGCATGCATCATGGTAATGGATGGATAATCACAAGAACCATGGCGCCCCTCTTCTGTGGAAAAAATACCAGACATAGCCTACAAGCTGGGGGCTTGTATGTTGGCTATACAAAAATAGCAGATGTACAGTACAAGCTTGGGGCTTGTGCATCTATTTAGTTGTTATCCATTTAGCCTTGAATGTTGCTATTCAAAAGTAGCAGTAGCAGATCTACAAACTTCTACATCTACATCTGCTATTGTTGAAAATATGTAATAAAGTGTGTGTGTGTGTGTGTGTGTGTGTGTGTGTGTGTGTGTGTGTGTGTTTTGTAGAGGGAAAAAGGGGGGGGGGGACTTTTTGTCTATCTGCTGAAAATAGCAGATCGACAAGCAAGCTCACGACAAACTTTTCTTCCCCACAATAACCCCAAAACAGAAAATACACTAGTATTCAGCCCTGGTTAAGTGACCCAACTGTTGCTCTCATCCACGGCTCCGCAGTAGACAGTGCAGCTTATGGCACACACACACACACACACACACACACAGCCAGGGACGTATAGGCCAACTAATCTAATCTTGTTTGCTTGATCCTCATCTGCATTAGTGCACTGAACATAGATGACCCATTAACACCCATTAAACTGACACGATCAAGTCAGCCTGCCAGAGCAGTGGCCAAAGACAATATAATGTGTAACGCAAATAACTCAGTGTTATTTGCATTGGAGACTGATATAAATTTGTGTTTTATAGTGACATGTTTCTTTATACTAAACTAACCTAATCTACCCTGCTGCCTGTCGTCTACTTTGTATTTTATTGTGACACAATTAATAGAGAGAGACACACGCATGCACGCACGTGCGTGCAGACGACACACACACACACACACACACACACACACACACACACACACACACACACACACACACACACCTCTAATTGTTCTATATATTTATTTACATCCATGTAGACATGAAAATCTACATTTGTTTATGCTAAATGGTAGTATAAAAGCCATTAAGGACAGGAACTCCTTTTTGGGTTCTTACCTTTCAAGACTGAAACCCCCAAAAATAAAGGGACCCAGCACTGCAGCACCCAGTGTTTGGGAACCAGTGGTTTATAATACACACCTCTGTAGCCATGAGTCCTGTTATGTTGCCCACAACTGCAAAATATATCAGCGTTTGACCCGTGCCGGTCTGTGCTGTTATGAAAGCAGTGGTGGGAAAAGTACCAATACTGCAATGTAGAAATACTCTGTTACAAGTAAACGCCCGCAGTTCAAAATGTACTTGTAAAAGTACAATATTTGCCTCTGAGATGTAGTGGAGTAGAAATTGGAAATACTCAAGTAAAGTACAAATTCCTCAATCGTATTTAAGTACAGCACTTGAGTAGGCTACATACACTTAGTTACTTTCCACCATGGTATGAAACCATCATGGCTTCAGGGAGGCATAATGTTTGATCGGATGTTATGAAGATGCGTTTAAACAGCACATCCCTCCATGATAAATGTGTTATGATGTATCCCCTGTGCACGCGGGCAACACTTTAATGTCCCTGTAAATATATTGCCTTTGTTTAATGAGCTAGTCGGGGCATATTGCTGCTGACGGCGTGGTATTACGGACAATGAATCAAACCTCTTTAGATTTGTTATGTGTCTGTGGAGGATCGCAGCTGGTAGGTTATTAAACACTTAAAGGAGTAGTTCACCCTCCAAAAATGACTTATTGTCTATCGATTACATAATGTTTTTGCATTCCTAAGCCAATAATTTGATGATTGGGTCATCGGTCAATAGCAGTCTCAGTAGGAGACTCTTTTAGTCACTCTGCCGGTCAAAGAAATCTATGAATTCAAGGCTTGATTGAAAATAACTTTACACTGTGGTTTAGGCTTAGCTGCAACTATGGATTGTTAAATTAGCGATTTATTCTATTGATCTTGATTATAGGAATAATCGCCAAGCAGTTTTTTGATGAATCGATTAACCAATTATTTCATACATAGCTGTGTTGTGCTCAAACATATATTATTTTTGGTCCGGCACCAACTGCTTGAGAAATGCTCTGTGGTTGGTATGTGCCGTGGCATTATAGAATTGAATTTAATCTGTGCATAAAAACCAATAGACAAACCTGGGATCAACGTTAATACAGCTAATATAAACACAGGGTCAGGTTGTTGTCCTTTAAACTTACTGTTGGAAGCACATTCAGTTGTATGAGGTAAACCAGTTGTAATACACTTTGGTTGGAAGCAGGATTTGGTTTGTTGCTTCCGTGTGGGAAGGGGGGGGGGGGGAGTTCCAGACCCACAGGAACACCCAGGGTGCCGGCCCGATTCCGGCGAGCTACCCCACGTCCGAAACGGTTGAGAAATGACAGTTACTGTATGGGGGTCCCTCTACTGTACCCCCTACTGTACTGTACTGTACTGGTACACCCGAAATAACCATATATACAGTTAATATGTGTGTGTGTGTTAGGTTGCACACAGGTGGTGAAAAACAACCATGCTGTTTTCGTGCTTAGAGCCTTAGACGCACCCCCCCACCCAGCGAGCCAGCCACCCACCCACCCAGCCACACACATAGCTCCGTAAACTCAAAAACCTCTCCGGGGAGATTAGATTGGTCTGGTACTCCTACATTTTAATTACATTTCGCTCACCCCAGAGTTGTGGGTGACCAGTCAGAGCCCACCAATCAAAGTGTGACTTTTTTGCTGTGACATTGGAATCTGTTTGTAACTGCCCCTTGGAAATAAATCAGCCAGCCGCAGCCTGTAATAGTGCTAAAGGACCCCCAAAATGATATGCCCCCCATCAGAAAATGTTTTGTAGATGTACAAGCTTGCAGTGCACTACGAAGTGACACACTGGGAGATTGTATCTGCTATTTATCAGAACCACTGTTCTAAATCCTAAGAGTTTTCTGGAAAATGTTACATGTGATATTATCAAACATCAGACATTTCCCAAAAGGAATTTGGATTTTTATCGTTACGTACAGTGCAGCAGCCCTTCGGCCTGGTGGAGACAATTACAGTTACAAGAACTCAGAAGTACTCATAATGCATTGTAAAAGATAATCATGACACATGTGCCGTGCACGGCACGCACACGTAATGTGTGTGTGTGTGTGTGTGTGTGTGTGTGTGTGTGGTGTGTGTGTGTGTGTGTGTGTGTGTGTGTGTGTGTGTGTGTGTGTTGTGTGTGTGTGTGTGTGTGTGTGTGTGTGTGTGTGTGTGTGTGTGTGTGTGTGTGTGTGTGTGTGTGTGTGTGTGTGTGTGTGTGTGTGTGTGTGTGTGTGTGTGGCTCCAGACCTCCACCTCCCAGTACTACTGTAATTAATTACCATAGCAACCCTAGCCACTCAAGCTACAGCAGCAGACAGCCAGGCTGAAGGCAAGAGGGAAATTATGATTTCAGCCATGTCTGTCCGTCTGTCCGTCCGTCTGCAGCTAATATTGTGAAGTGTGTGTGTGTGTGTGTAAAGATCAGATCTGGGTTGAGTGAGGTGTAAACATTAACATTTGCTCTCCTGCATGAGACCAGGGTTCGAGGCTATAACGTTTACGGATTTGCCGCTTTTAGACTTGTCATTTTGTCCTCATAATCAGGACTTGTGATTCCATGTTCAAGCCTGAATGAGGGACAGATTTGATCATCCAAAGATACACTTAGCGGAATCACATCAAATTAAATATTTAGCAGCAAACACCCACCACAGTTCAACTCTTGTTGAACCTGTTCACACAACTCATTTCCAAACAGGAGTCGAGTGCTGGACTGCCGGTGTCGCGCCACTAAAAATAGCCGATCTACAATTTCCCAACACGTCGGGCTGCGACGGGGTTGGGAGCTTGCAGGTCGGCACAACAGAGCATAAATCAGGCGTTTAAGCTCGCGAAACACGTGCCTCCTACTCTGCTTTCATCCAGACAGCCATACCACTGCCGCTGAATAATACACACACCCACGTGTGGTCTTAATACAATGAAATATTCATAGAGAGAGAGAGAGTATAAGATGGAGAGAAGTGTGCTGTAATCTTGTTATCCAGAGCAGAAAGTTGAGCTGCAGCTTTCCACTACAAGTTGACTTCAGGGACTGATTGATATCCACTCATTCAAATATACTGGGTAAGATAGCTTCCTGTGCTGCCGAATAGACAATATAGGATCTATTGTCAGAGCTATACTCTATTGAATAGATAGTTCAGTTTGAGATTTGATGTGGACAATGGCCTGGTCACTTTCGCCATGCACCTTTGTGTGTTTTAAATGTGTATTTGTGAGTTGTGTTTGTGTTGTCTGTTGTGCGACATTATCAGAAAGTGAGTTATCAGATGTTATAGCTACAGATTGGGTGTTTAACATTGAAAATTAAACGCAGACATGCGACGCAGACGTAGAGAAAGGGCTTTTGGGTCGAACAGTTGGCTATCCTTCTTTTGTCACAATAGTTCACAAATCTTGCTGCCGTTTGCACATTGTTGTATGGTATTGTATATTATATTGTATTGTTGTAGGTTGGGTCTTTCACCGTGTTCAGGTATTCAGCCAATGTATATTCTCTTTTTAGTGATAGCATACTGCATGTGGGACTTGGAATGGAATCAGGCTTAATGTTTTTTAATTAACTCCTCATTTTAATGTGTATGCAGTGGTTTTCTACACAGGCATGTACAGTACAGTGATAATAATATCCTCAGTGCAGTATTAATTGTGCTAAGTGAACTTTTATAACCAACATTTGTTTCATTAAATACATGCAATCGGAGGCAATTGAACCCACCTGATAACCAACATGCCTTAAGGAAAGACTTGGACCAGAGCCATATCGGCTCTATGCATGAACAAACAACTTTCAAGTATATTCTGGCCACTGGGTTGATGGCAAAGTTTGTCTACTCTACGGTGCAGTGTTGTTTTTGGCAGCAAATTTTGATTTTAGTTTTAGTCATAGTCTCTTCAATAGTTTTCATTGAGTTTTAGTCACCTGGAATGTTTTAGTGTAGTCTAGTTTTAGTGGACTAAATCTACAGTTGAATTAGTCGACTAAATGTATTTTGGCGGGCCTTGAGGCCCTTGATGCCGTCGTAATGACTGATTCTATTGTGAGCTTGTAGACTATTTTCAGCATGCAACCAAGGGTAAAATGATTTATACTGGATCTCTTGTCCACTAGTCCCTTCCTAACATTTTAGTCTAGTTTTTATCTGTTGAAGAAATTGTCAATATATTTAGTCTTAGTTGTAGTCATCATAGCTTAGTTTTCATGTAGTTTCCATTTAGCTTTCATCAGTGAAAAAAGGTAGTTGCCGAACATTTTTCGTCTTAGTTTTAGTCGACGAAACACTGCTACGGCGGTAGAGTGGACAAACCTGATCGACTGATCCCCCAGCTACCTCCTGCCAAGGCTTGTCATGACATTCTGTCAGTGCTTCTCTACCTAGGCCACAACCCTCAATATAATCATAGTTGAACTGGGGACCCCACAAAAATAATCATATTTGAACTGGGGACCCCCCACACACACACACCCTGATTGTTGAGGCATTACATTTAGTTTGACTCAGTTAATTCTTGTGAGCATGTAGATCAGATATTTTCACAACTTGTGTCTCGTTCTTGGTTATTATTTGACAGTTTGGTAAGCTTGACCGTTATTTTATAGTTGGGTTGTTGATTACTTTTGCCACAGTAATGGTCTTATTAGGGGTCAAGCCCGAAGGGGCGAAGGGAGGCCCCTATTGTTTTTGCACCGTCTTTTCGTTTTCCACCATTTTATGCAGATCTGACAGTTCTGTGCTGTCGCTTTCCACGAAATTCGGCAATAATATGGTAGAGGGTCATGGGAAACGGTCAAGAACTGACGTTCACAGTGATTTGTCAAAGGACCTCTGACCTTTAGATCTCCCATTGATCTCTCAGTTATATGATTGTATAGTGGATCCCACGATGTTGCAACCCATTTTTTCACCCAGTGTCAATTATCTAATGTAATCCTGGGCACTACACTCCCACTGCCAAACTGGGGAGAGCAACGGACTGACCTTTTGTAGAACCGGCATCAGGTCTTAACCCATTCTGGGCGGGGTTCCCTATTTGTACCTTACCCCCTCAGGCCGGGAACCCATATTTGGGTTCTGTACAGTATGTACAGTATTCAAAAATGTAAAAATTTTGATTCTGCTATATCAATATTTGAAGTTTTTCAGAAACCTTAGGTCAGGATTTAGAGGCGTTTTTAGAATCGGCCTTAGGCCTGAATGGGTTAATGGGTTAAGTGGTTAAAGGAGAATTCCATGCTAGAATGCTTTCTTTCTTACCTTTCTTTGTAGTTGTTACGTCCCCACCAAAGGGGTCCAGGTGTTTCTTTGTGCAAAAACTCCTTATTGGCTATTTTCCCTACCATAAGCCCTCAATGAATTGCATTGCATTGAATGGGAATTGAATGGGGCTATGGGGTGTTATGCTAGTTCGCTTATTTCCATCGAAAGAAGTAGTAAAGTGTGCCGCTTGGGATATTATTTACATTATGAAGAGAGGATATATACAAAGAAATTATAATTTTGAGTGATGGAAATAAGCGAATTAGCACAACACCCCATAGCCCCATTCAATTCCCATTCAATGCAATTCATTTAGGGCTTATAGTAGGGGAAATAGCCAATAAGGAGCTTTTGCACAAAATAACACCTGGACCTCTTTGGTGGGGAGGTCAAAGAAAGGTAAGAAAGCCTTTTAGTATGGAATTCTCCTTTAACCACTACTGTGCTGCCAATAAAGTTGAAAGTAAAACCTCAGTAAATAGTCTCTCTCCAGAACAAACTGAAAGCAGAATTCCCTCTGGGCTTCAACAGCACCGTACTGTGCTCCTGAAAACACATGTTGAGAGGAGTGGCCGCTCGGTTATAGCAACAATGATGGAGAAGCTGGAAACCATCTGAGACACTGACTGAACGACCTTCTCCGGTTCCGGAAACGCTTCCAAATGTTATGGAACCGATTCCTGCCTCAATGTTGGATCACGGTCTATCCTATAGATCTGCTATATAAACTCTTGCTATTCTTTTGAAAATATAGGGCTTAAGTCAAGTGGTTGGAGCAACAGGTGCAACTGAGAGCAGAGGGGAGGAGGAGACTTATGAAGGTGTATGTGGGTCAGGTCGAGAGAGAGAGAGAGAGAGAGAGAGAGAGAGAGAGAGAGAGAGAGAGAGAGAGAGAGAGAGAGGTACAGCAGTGATGGAAGAATGACTCAAATGTAAAAAGTATCAATGCTGCAATTTAGAAATACTCTGTACAATCCATTTATTCCAGTATTCAAAATGTTCTTGAGTAAAAAGTTATGGCATCAAAATATACTTTAAGCGCCAAGTACTAATGTTGTGCAGAATTGTTATTATTGTTATAATAATAATCTATATTTACAAAGTAACTAAAGCAGAGCTGTCAAATAATTGTAGTGGAGTACATGTGATAGTTACAACAGTGGTTCCCAAACCTTTTCATGTCAAGGACCCCCAAATTGACACGAATAAGCCCGCAGACCCCCCATTTGAAAATATATGCCAGGGACCCCCATAAGAGAAGAATTTACGGCTCTAGCAGTGATTCTCAACCCGTTTAATTTCAAGGACCCCCATTTAATGGCATTTCTATCTCTGGTACCCCAATTTAAATAGTAAAACCACTTTTAATTTAACTCTGAGGGTCCATTTGTACACTGTCTGAGTTACAGACGCATACGTGTCCATTTGGTTCCTAACTATCATTTAGCTGGGGACCCCCTGGAACTCCCTCAAGGACCCCTGGACCCCACTTTGGGAACCAGTGCTTTACACCACTGAAGGACAGGGCAAGCAGGAGGGTGGCCCATTTCTCAGAGCGTCCGTGTGCTGGTGTAAAGTTCCCAGCGTCCATCCAGCCATCCATCCCTGGTCGGCCGCTCCCCTTCCTGGATGTCTCGCCGAAGTGTCCTTGAGGTGCAGTCAGTGTCCCACATAGCAAACTTTTTTTTAAATTGTGAGCCATGGTTTAGGAACAGAAGAGAATTGGGTGAGAATACTGAGATGGAGGAGGTTGATAAAGTGGAAGCTATAGATAGACAGAATGGAATGTATGGTTAAAGGTTGTGCACGCACGGTCATCATTGCCATCATGTTTTGACCATTAACCACATGTATGTGACCTTGACTTTTTCATGGTCAAGGACCCCCATCTGAAAAGGATTCTGCCAGGGACCCCAGAAGAGAAGATTTGTGTTAAAACATGTCTTTAATTGATCTAATAATATAAAAAAAATCACACCTGTGTGAAGTGAGGTGCTATTTGCACAGACACTATAACGTCAAATTGTCAATGGGAGTTTAATGTTTGTGTAAGACAAAAATAGACACTAAGCCGATTTGCTCAGAGTCAGACACTATGACGTAAAATTCTCCATTCATTGCCAGTGGGAATTCTATGTTTGTGTAGGACGAAAATAGCTGTAATATATATTTGCTATATATATATTACTAGTAAGACGACCTGAGGACGAGAAGTGTGCACGCATCTGCCTGGGTGACGGCAGACTGCTGGGCGAGCGCTGGCACTTTGGCATGGGGGGGTCAGATGAACATATGGAATTAAATCTGTACTGGCCATATGGAGCATGTCTTGAGTGTACTGTGTGTACAGGGTATAATGAGGTCAGATCAACATATAGAATGTCAGAAGTCAGAACAGGTCAGTTCCATATATGGAGATCTAAGGGTGGCAGCGGGGTCAGTGTCTTGAGTGTACATGATTTGACGAGGGCCCATGTGGGGCCGGGCCTTAAGTTTCGGGCCTGTTGAGAACTGGTTTTCGCCGGCTGCTGAGTGTGGCTGCACAAATAACTTTCTGGAGTTTGAATGGACATGGGTATCAGCCATTTATGCCTATCCTAGATCCTGGCGTTGGCTATTCAAAAATAGCAGATATACTTGTAAGCTCATTGAGAGAACTATACTGATTTAGAAGGCATGTGTAGAATCGGCCTCAGGTCGAAAGTAAAAAAAGAAAAGTACTTATTTCTTCCACCACTGCAGACGATTGAGTGTGCAACAATGTGCACACCGGTTCAGAGAGACACAGCCCCATGCAGTGCTATAAAGCGTCTCGCTTCAACTCATTGTATTGAAGAGGTAATGAAAGTTTTCATTTGTGCTGTGACGTCTTTAGGGGGAGACTATTCCGTTCACTGTTAAATACAGCCCAGTAAAATGAATATCAAAAGTAGCACGGCTCATAACCCCAAGGCTTCAATTAATATCGATAGACTATAGTGCAGTGATTCCCAAATGTTTTTGTGCCAAGGACCCCCAAATTGATGTTTATTTGGCCGTGGACCCCCGTCTGAAAATATTTTGTGCCAGGGAGACCCCCATAAGAGATGTATGTTTCCAGACAAAAGTAGCAATGTACCGGTACAAACTCAAAGGTTGTCACTTCGTGCTGTGCTGCGAGCTGCGAGCAGAGTACATCTAAGTTTGAATAGCCAGATATAAATGGATAAAGTGGTTAAAATAAGTATGATGCTACATTGACTACCAGTGAAGGTCACTGAGACCTGCTCAGGTCCACTACTGAGAATAGAGCTGTGTTCGTCAACGCTTGGCCCACTAGGAGAGTGCAAAGAGAGAACCCTGATAATTATACAAACAGCTGCTTGCAGATCTGACATGAGATGAGAGGTCTTTTCAGTGATCGCTAAGAGATAAACCGCAGACATATCAGTAGATTTTCTAACTTTTTGAGTGGTGCAACCACTCCTACAACCAGGAATGTCTGTGTGTATCAGTGTGCGCATGCGTGAAATTGGAACGACAGAAGTATGTGACATGGCTGCCACCTGCTGGACGCAAATCCAACTGCTGACTGTCTAGGTTCATTGATATCCATAATAAAGCTAATCTGACGGAGCAGAGAGAGAGAGAGAGAGAGAGAGAGAGAGGAGGAGGGGGGGGGGGGGGGGGAGAGAGGGGAGTTGCACTACTCGGTTCACACAGGTGTGATTTTTTTGTTTCAAGGAAGGACCCCCAGTTTTCTATGCATTAGAATACTTCCGTGGACCTCTGGTGGTCCATGGAAGTATTGCATGCGGTCCCTGATCATTAATTTAGTAATGTAGGCTACTAGGCTTGTAGTTGATTATTATTATTTTTTCCCACTAGTTGAGAAACAGTGAACTGAATGACCTGGTGACCTATGATGACCTATGACCTATGATGCCCATGTAGTCATTTACTGACAAGTTGGAGGTCAAGAAATTCAACAGAAAAGGGGAGTTCAGTTAGAATCTCGAGTGTGGGAAGTGCACCGGATTGTCTGGTTGAGTCATTATTATTTGTAATCAATTGGTTGAGAAACAGTGGTATGTATACACATGGGATGCATAGCAAGTGTTGGCCCATATCCCAACACAACAGTGGTCCCCAGGTTGATTCTAAGTCAGGGTGGAAGACCTTACAGGTCGAAACGTTGCAGGGTCCATTTGGTTCCATTTGTACACTCTCAGAGTTACAGACCAGGTCTTTCATTTTGGTTCCTACTATCATTCATTTAGCTGGGGACCCCCCTGGAACCCCCCCTCAAGGACCCCAGGGGGTCCCCAGACCCCACTTTGAGAACCACTGCTGTACATGAAGCTGGAATTGAAGAGAGACATATTTAGCACACGCAAAGACTAAGCTAAAGTGAATGCATGAAAGCTCAGAATAAAAGTTTGCTGCTCCACCTTGTAAGGTCATGGTGTGTGTGCAGGGTATGTAGGCCAGAACCATTAACATGGTACTGGCTTCCCAAACTTTTCAAGCTGGAGACCCAGTAGAGAAAGCCCTATTTAAAAAAAGAGTGAAAATAACTGATCCGAAAGCTCACAAGGCTTCGCATCACGCCCACCATGGCACGTTATGAGATTGTAGTGCTATTTTCTTGTATGATATTGTGTTTTTTGATAGGGCTTTAGATCGGCTATATCTGACAAAGTATAGGCCTATTTTTAATGAATAAAATGTCATTTTGTCTAATCTGTATGATAGTATGTTAATATTGTGTTAACCTACTATCATACAGCATGCAACATACATACAAATATTATTATATAATTATGTCTTCTTTATTTTATTTTGTTGAATGTTGATGTTGAAACCGTTAGTCCTCATATGTTCAAAACTTTAGTCAGAGACTCAGAACTGAACTTTTAGTCCTTTTACTTCCACATTCTTCTTGTTCCAGTTGTTTTCTCTGAGCACAGCCAGACGCATTCCAAATCAAGTTGGTTTTGGCCTTTAGTCCTTTGCTCAGGAGGAACTTCCTGATTGGGTTCACGACCCAAGAAGTTCCTCAGCATCTCCTCAGCCCAAACCCCACCAATGATTTGAGACACAACTATACCGTTCTAGCGTTCGTTGCAGCGGTCTGATATGTCCCGTTGCAAGTCGCCGCATGCCAGCGCATGTCGTTGCATTGCGTCGCAAGTGTGTTCAATTCAAATGAGCTTCATTGACATGGAAAAACGCTAGTTTCCATCCAAGTTATCCATCCGTCATCCATCATTTTGGGGGTCCTCCTTGGCATGGACATGAACTACTGATCGAAGACATTTTGTAAAATCGGCCTCAGGTCTTAATGGGTTAAATGCTCTGTCTAGGTTTGCTTTCTTTTCTCCCCAAAGACATATTGCTTTTGCGGGAGAGAATGGAGGAAAGGGAGTGAAGCGGTTCAATATGGCTTTTAAGATGAACCCATAATGCAGGAGGAGCGAGGTCAAAACGCAGATGAACCACAGTCATGTGGCAAAACGCACTGAAACCACAGTCTTGATATACATTATGAATGAGCGTGTCTGCTCAGCGCACGCTCTCTGTATGCCACAGCTGGGTGGGGTGGGGGAACACACTTCACTCTCTGCTCTGAGGGTTTTGTTCAATCTATTCCAAGCGTTGGAGCTCCGCGCTAGTGGGCCAAGTCCCTGGCACTGCACGACTGCCATGCGGTAACCGTACACTGCAGCTGCTGCGGCGCGTCACACACAACGTTCCACTGGCAAAGAAAGAACTCACCCTTTGGGAATAATATAGTAGCCTCGGAGTGCTATTACAACTGTGATTAGGGTTGGCAGATCTACAAGCTCACAATGTGTCGCAAAGCGGGCTTTGTGAGTTGTAGATCGGTTATTCTCAAATGGCTGAAATGCATAGTGGGCTAAGTGTGTTAGTGTATGTTTTTTTTAATATATAATAATAATAACAATATTCAAAATCTACAAAGTAACTAGTAACTACGGTCTTCAAATAAAGGTAGTGGAGTAAAAGTGGCGATATTTGGATCCCAGATGTAGTGGAGTACATCAATTAATGTCAAGAGCTATGTTGGATCGGCAATATAAATGATCAATGGAACTGATGATGCCTTGTGCCGAGTCGTGCGTAAATTGCTCACAGAGTCCATCAACAGGGAGCGAGGTTGCATCTATCATTTCTGCTTGTCATCGTTACTAGTTAACGTTAGGATAGCTTACTTCAGAAACAATAACTTATTTCACTGTGACGTGGCAAAACCCGGCAAAGTGGGCGTTTGACATAGTTTTCCCCTTGGGATAATTTGACAGTGTGAAAAATCTATGTGTCTCACGCTCATTGCAGCTCTGCTGCGTGTGTGTGTGCATGTGTGCACTTATGTGGCCTAGTCCCTTCTTTTGGATTTATTTTCATAGACATAGACCTGACCGCTTGTTTCTCTTGCAAAATCCGGCAACACTGGTCTATTACACCTACGGGTGCTGGAATGGAGTGCGTCACCCACCCATAACACCCTCCCAGCGCCCAGTGAGGCCTGTAGTGAGAACGAGGAGCTGGCATCTCATCAGTTATCTCACATGGCTGCCTTCTTGCCGCCGATGGGCACCGCCGGCCCACACACACACCCATTCACCCCCTCGCTCTCCCACTGCACCTAATGAGTAGTGGACACTACAGTATGACCAAGCACATTTACTCAGTGGTGGATAAAGTATATTGTCGGGCAGAAACCTGTTATCTCCATTTTGTTATTTTTGGTGTTTATTTGTAAATTAATGCCCTAATTGATCGTACGACGGCACCACACAAAGCATCAGAAGTAGCAAATCCGCAAGCTTGTAGATCTGCTACTTTTGCAGTTATTTAATTTGAGACACAGATGATATACTCAAGTAAATGCTCAAATGAGTAAGAAATACGGAGCACTTTTATTTTTCATTTTCAGAACTGTTCAATCTACCATCTTACAACTGATGTGAGCTTGTAGATCTGCAATTTTCACAATTATTTATAATTTTGGGAAATGTGTTTTAGCAAAACTCTGATATCAAAAAGAAAATGTACTTATTTGTGCAACACATTCTAACAACAAAGCAATTCTATGTGCTTTACATCCAAAACATTACGAAAAAGAAACGGGACATAAATGAAACCCCTAAACGCCTATTCGCCGAGCAAGTTTCACTTGCAGCTGAGTAACGTTTGACGTGGAGAATTTGTACTTTGACTCAAAGTACTGGGGGTTGAGTTCTTCCTTCCGCCACTGGCTGCCGCGGCCCCCGCTCCACCATTCATCTCACCCACTGGAGCTAATGAGCGCTCGCCATGGCTCTGCCGCTGCGGAGGAGGAGGCGAGAAGCACTCTCTGTACATGACGTATTATATGGACCTTTTCGCTTTAATGAGGATAGTCTGTGAGCCATGGTGTGCTCCGTTTTTTAGCTCGAGCTAAAAAGCAGCACGGTGGATGTGAAAGATCAATAGTGACTGTGTAGATGATGTATGGACGCTTTGCTGTTGCGTTAATGAGGATCGTCTCGATGGTGTGTTTGTTTTAGCACGGGCCAAAACCACATTGTGGATATATAAGATGTCAATAGTACTACTACTGACTTTAAATGGTCGTTGGAGCAATTACTGAACTTTGTAAACATGCATATAAGGCCTACACATATTCATATAGTAAGGTTGTCCCGATCCGATCGCGTGGTTGGAAATCGGGGCTGAACACGTCATTTTCAAATCTGATCGGGAGCAAAAACAATTGATCGGGACATCCCTAGCATATAGTTAAATAGTATATTGTTGGTGTCGGGCAGATACCTCTTATCTCCATAACCTTTTGTGTGATCATACACAGCCACAGGCACAGGATCACACAAAAGTATGAGATCTGCAAGCTCGAAATGCGGCACGAAGTCACTTGTTTAGAGCTTGTAGATCTGCTACATTTGCTGTTTTTGATGCATGAAATCTGAAAAGTGACAGTTTTGGCCATTTGATGTTTCCCCCCCGACAGAGACAACATATTAAATGTGTTCAATACTTACACTAAAGTTGATAAGGCTGTCAAATGCATCTGCTCTATGTTCCCTCACCCATTATGTTCCCTAGAGTCCCTCAAAATTTAAACTAGATCTAACCCCAAGCCTAACCCTAAACTGAGGGAACATAGGCATGATCCCACATAAAAAAATAAATATATATATATAGTGCCTTTATCCAAGGCGTTTTACAGAGATTGTGCATTACATTCACCCATTCACACACACATTCATACACCGATGGCAGCGGAAACCATGCAAGGCACCAACTAGCACATCGGGAGCAATTAGGGGTTCAGTGTCTTGCTCAAGGACACTTCGACAGTAACTCTGGGGGAGCACGGGTTCGAACTGGCAACCTTACGGTTGCCATCACAGGCACTCTACCCCTGAGCCACCGCCGCCACATATAAGGGACACAATTTATTATGGGAGAAGTTAACATAAACATGTTGCCATTCTAAACCAATAGCCAGGTCTGGCGAGGCGTGTTTATTCATAGCACAAGACAATTTATTGTGCTTCAACAGAGATCATATTATTGACAAAACCCTGCCATTATTTGTCGAGGATAACAGTGTGAGGTAGTATACGCAGCAAAATAAAGGCTTCTGGGAGTATAAATGGAAGTGAATAGGTCACTTAGGATTTAGCAGTCTATGTGATTGTGATTATAATATATTATGCTATTAAAGTAAAGCAATTAAAATAAAGTTGTTTTAAATCTTAGAGCAGCCAAGTATGTAGTTAAATTAGGAATGGGCCTGGATGCGGTTGGCTGCCTGTAACAGTGCCTGTGGCCATGGCACCACACAACTCATTACTTCATTAAGTTGCCCACAGTAGATATTATGTAATGTTATATATTTAGGCTGATTTGTCGCCAAAGATCTGCCTCCCATTTTTGTGTGTTCAGTGCAGTGGCCTGGACTGCAGGACGCTGTGTCCTCGTACTCGAATGTTTAGTGGTCAGGAGGTGACCAGCAGTGTTGGAAAGTAACTAAGTGCATTTACTTAAGTACTATTAACCCATTTAGACCTGAGGACGATTCTACAAATGTCTTCTAAATCCCGACAGTTTTCTGAAAAACCTATGTTTCTATGTCAGTGGTGCTCAACCTTTTTCATGTCAAGGACCCCTGGTATTATCTGTATTTGGCCGCGGGCGCGGACCCCCATCTGAAAATGTGTTCCCGTCCTGAAAGGGTACCATTTTTTGAGTACAATTTTACAAGTACAATTTTGAGGTATTTTTTACTTTACTGGAGTATTTACAATGTTCAGTACTTTTACCTCTACTCCACTACATCTCAGAGGCATATATTATACTTTTACTCCACTGCTGTACAATTATTTGAAAACTTTAGTTACTATTTACTTGCTATTTTTTATTATAATTACAAGACATTCATACCACTTCAGCCCTGTGTACATTTCGGCCATTTGACATCGCCGAAACAAGCTCACAATGCAACACATTGTGAACTTGTAGATCTGCTATTTTCAAATGATTTTTCTACATTTGACGTGTGAAATGGGACATTTTGCATAATGAGTACTTTCTACTTTTGGTACTTTAATTACATTTTCCAATACTTTTGTACTTTTACTCAAGTCATTTGTTTATTCCGGACTATTTACAGTGGAGTATAGTTTAACCTTTTTTTTTTTTTTAAGTACTTCTTCCAACACTGGTGACCAGCAGTGACCACTGGTGACTGGTGGCCGCCTACTGTACATGTTTGAGTATATTTGTATTTTTTGGACACTTGTGACTTCCCCTCAAAAGTTTCAATGCACTTTTAACTAAGGTACATTAACCGCTTATGCTATATTTCAAACATAGTGACAATAGCCAATCTACAAGCTCACAGTGCGTCACAATTTGGTGCTGTTATTATTATATGCTATTTTCACTATTGACCATTTCATTGCATCACAACGCGTTAGATCTGACTATCTTGGAAACATTTAGAAAGTAAAACTGGTTAAGTGTATTTGTGGGTTTGATAAATATTGAACCAATGAAGAGTATTTACAAGAGCTTGTGACTATTTATAACAATTAGATCCATTGGAACATATCTTCCTGAAAAACAGCAGCATGATGCGTTGCTGTAGTCATGGCAACTGCTTTTTATAGGAACACTGTTTTATTTGTGACACAGCACAACAAAAAACCCTATGACTCACTGCATCCTCCCAAATCACATATAGATAGCTAGATAGATAGATAGATAGATAGATAGCACTTCTATTACTAAAGTCGACATGCGTAAACAGCAGACGAAACAACGTATGTTTTTTTTTCTGCATCAGGCCTTCAATGGTTGTGATGGTGGTAAATGGTAAATGGTGCATTTATATAGCGCCTTTTATCCAAGGCGCTTTACAGAAATTGTGCATTACATTCACCGATGCATGATCTAGTACGGATGCCTCCTGGCCAGGCATCTCCTTAGGAAGGTCTTCAGTGCACGTCCCACTGGCAGTGGGAGGAGGCACTGGGGAACACCAAGGACCAGATGGAGGGGATGCTCCACGCTCCATGGCCTTGGAACGCCCCGGAATCCCCCAGGAGGAAGAGGCTAATGTGGCCCAAGAAAGGGAAGTGCAATCTGCGATTCACTACTGGAACTGTTACCCGACTCCGTATAAGCACTACAATAATAAACAGAACCCCACTGCAGATGGAACGGCGTTGGATCCATTTTCATAACTCCTTGTGGCCTATACCTCTCAAATAACGCGATATCTTGGGTCGTGATTAGTTAGGCAAGAGAAGCTTATTTATACAGCACATTTCAACAGCAAGCTGGCAATTCTATGTGCCTTACGAAATTCAGCATTTTTCAAATAGTTAACATAATTTTGCCTCAGTCTGACGACTGACTCAGTGCAATTCATCCATCCATCAATTTAACGTAACTATTTTCCATTCTGGTACAAAAACAAGATATTATGTTCAGACATGCCTAATAACAACTTTCTTCATTGTATTAACCTAGCTGGCATTGGACTCAACACTTCAGCTTGTGGATAGTTAATCATAACAAAGCCATTCTCAACCTGTAGGGAAAAGGTTATGGTATGTTTTTCTTTAAAACCTTGAAAAGTGTATTTTTCATTGTGATACCGAACACAATCAATTAATTGATCAATCGATTTTTTGGAGCAATTGATTGATATTGATATATATTGATATTATATTGATATTGATATTTTTAATACAAATGCTCTAAAATTGAACGGCTGGTGCGTTAAGAGACGGGTGGTCTGCGGACATGGTTGAGATTTTCAAGTGGGCCTTGATCCACTGATAACAGAATGTTCCAGAACAGCCCTTTCTGGGGAACTGGTAACAGCTGGTGTTTTTTTCTATCAGGATGTGATGAATGAACTCTCTTAAGGTATTTGTAATACTGAGCCATAACTTTGACAACGAAACATGGGCTGAGAAATACCGTACTTCATATAAAAAAATACATAAATGTAAAAATGGCCAATATTTGTTGTTCTTTTCCCCCTTATTACTGTGGGAGAGTGCAAGCATGCAATCCACTAAGCAACTCAAAGCACGGGTTGAACAGCAACGATTTGCCATTTTGGCATTTCTTTGGGGGTGCAACCCACACGTTTAGCAGTATTTCTCATTCACGAACGCCTCCTCCTTATACGAGCTGTACCCCGTTGTAAAGGGGACTAATCAACGATTACAATGATATAAAATACAATAGCAATTGGTATTATTAAATTGGGGAAATAATGGACCAAAGTTAAGTTTCTGAAGTTTTTGTGCTGAGTTTAATTCACAGGTGGCTGCTGTCTTTTAAGTGGTTCCCAAACTGTGGCGCGTGCACCCCTTGTGGTGCACGAGGGGGTGTGGCATGAAAGGGCTAATGGTGGTGCTATGGTTTTATTTTAAATTATTAATATTATGCCAATATATGGCAAGTTTATGCAGAATATAGCCTATGCTGCATATAAAGTATATGCCATATTCAGGTTCATATGTGCATGTGGGTAAATAGGCATAAATATGTCTCTATATAGCTTATGCAATTTATATTTCCATGTTTGGGGGTTTTGGAACTGCTGTTTTAACCTATTAAAACATCTGTGATATTTTAGATTTTAGCTATGCATATAGCCACAATGCCACATGTGAGTTTGTAGCCTGCCCTACATCTGCTATTTAAAAAATAATAATCTCGAAAGTGTTTGAATTATTATTATTATTATTTGTAAAACAATCCTCTCTTCTGGGGGTCTCCCTGGCACAACACATTTTCAGGTGGGGGTCCTCCACGGCCAATTAAATACATATCATTTTGGCACAAAAACGTTTGAGAACAACTGATTTTGAAGGCATTTGTAGAATCGGCCTCAGCATGTCCAAGTTTGACACATTCATTTGGGTTTCACCCTCTCTTTCTCTCTCACTATCGTCACACACACACACACACACACACTATGGTGTGTCTCTCCTGCTATATGGCTGGATGGATTTTTGTCAGCATCAAGCAAAGGATGACGTCAGAGCGCGGCTGGCTGGCTGGGCTATGTGGTTGGTTGCTACTTGCTGCCAGACAGCCAGCTTTTGTGTGTGTGTGGGGGTGGGGGTGTGTGCACGCGCGCGTGCTTGCACATGCATGCGCAGCCTATAATACACAATAAATCCAGCCCCCTTCACTCTCCCAGTGTTGCCATACCTGCTTATTATAAGCAACTTTTAGCTTCTTTGTTTCTTCTAGTTATATATTGGTATTGTGGGTTGCGTTTTTGGGGGATTGTTTCGAGAGTGTAATTGTTTATCTGGGCTTGCTTCCTAAATGTTGTTTATACCAGCAATGTTCTCAAACATTTTCCTGTCAAGGAGTCCCAAATTAATATTATGCCTGCCTAGGCTATATTTGCAGGAGTGAGCTGTTGGTAGGGCTATTCCAGGGTAGGTACCACCCTGGTTTTGAATATAGACATAGAAAGGTAGACACCTCATTCACTGCTGCAATTCAGTGACCTGTATTGAACGGAGGGTGGAAGTGCACCCCTTATGTAAGGGATAATGTTATCAAGAAATAACACACTGCTGAATTCTGATTGACCAATCAAGAATCAAGCATTTGGACGTTTTAACGCACCCCTCACCAACCTTATGTCTAACCAATGCTATATCTAACCAAAGGATGCCTCCCATAGGGGAGCCCTAAAACACAAAAATAAAGTAAATAGAATACATTTGATATATTGTGTAGTATATTGTGTGATAATAAATAGGCCTAAATTAAAGAGGTTATTTCAATCGGTGATCACTCGTGAGCGTGTGTACGTGCGCGCAACATAGCACCACTAGCACATCCCTGGCTATTTGTCTTTAATAATCCCAATATCTGAACCTGTTTTGTGCCGGACCCCATTACCAGATTATTTTGGTCTTGTTTTCCTAGACCTGTTTGCTTATCTCCCAAAATCTGGCAACGCTGCTCTCCTCGGCGTTCCAATCTGCTATTGCAATATTCCCCACGCAGGACTGTCAGGAGTGAGGCAGTTCGCAAAGAAGCGCGCAGAGCAGAGAGAGCTGGAGACTGATATAGCTCATTCTAATATTTACCTAGACAAGACCAAAAACATAAAGGACTTTTCATCGATTATTAATCAGACGAAATAACAAAACAACGACCTTTTCTTAAAATAAATAAAAAAGATTAAAAACGACATTAAAAAAAACACAGATGGCTTGATATGTGAATGATTTGTACCGCCCAGCCGCCGGTCGGAGCTTGAATCAACCGCGTTTCCACCGGTTCGAGATGCACCGGGCTGGTCGGTGCCTCCGTCGCCGACACAAGCAGCTGCAGCAGCCGCAGGAGAACAGCACAATCACCCGCACCGCCGTCACCACCGGAACGGTTCATCCACCAGCACGAGCACCGCCGCCGCTATGGTGTTCAGACGGAGGGCGAGGTAAAGGACGGGTTGTGCCGATCCGAGTGGAGTCGGTACCGTAGCCGACTGTGTGTGTGTGTGTGTGTGTGAGTGTGTGTGTGTGTGTGGGGGGGGGGGGGGGGCGGGGGGGTTTCTTTTTTGCAGACCGAGATTCAGATTGGAGCGTGGCGGACGAAAGACCTGGAGTTGTTTGTGTCTGTGTGTGTGGAGAGGTCGTTTTATTTGTTTTTTTAGACACGATTTATATTTCGTTTTGGCCGTCAGTCTATGGTGCGAGCCGCTCCAACCAGGCAGCCACACCGGTAGCGAGGAGCTCAAAACCAAGCGTTTGAGAGACGGACGGACTGTGAGGTGAATTGATAGGCGACGCATGGCTTGTCAAAGAAACGGCGAGAGGGAGAGAGAAGGGAACGGGTTGACCGTTGAATTTAACATAAACACCTTTCATTATTCAACTAGGCTACATTGATACAATGTCCATCCGCGAAGCATGCCATCGCCTAATGGTGTACATTGAAACTCATTGCAGTCGGCATATCGGCTGCTTTGTCAGCTCTATATGAGAGGGGCCCGGGGAGAGAGGATGGATGGGATAGGGGTGATGGTGGCCGGTGGGACCTGCAGCTTTATGCACGGATGGGTGGATATGGATGATGTAGTTTCTCTCTTGAATGCACGCACGCACGTCCACCTCATTATAATGCGGACTGTATTATAGGCAATTATGTTTTTGAGCTTTTTCGTTGTATAGGCCTGATATACTGTATAGGAGGCACACATGGAAGCTGGCACATAAGTGAAACTGGATTTATGCAGTGAATGGTTCTGCTTCATACCACGTGGTGTTATTGTTGTTTTTTAAACTTAAAACCCAGGTTTTATGTTCAGGATAGAAGTCTGCACATTCTAAAATAATTTAATAGACATTTCTTGGGACATAGGATACTGATGACAGTGGCATTGTTCTGTCTGTCTGACTTTAGGTACACGCCCACCACCATACCCTATAGAGCTCTTCCACTTGCAGACCATGGCAGAGACAAACACACAATCAGATATCATATTCATATTTTTGTTTTGTCTTAAATATCTCATTACTTATTTATTTGGCCGATACATTGTTATATTATTTAATTGCAGTGAACCTATTTATTCATTAATGTTGGATACAGAACAATACCGTTTCATATTCTGAATCGGTGGTTCTCAACATTTTCAGGCCAAACCCCCCCCAAAATAATATGTTTACTGGGGACACCCCACCATGATAAGCACTTGGAATTGTAGGCCTAGGAGTTGAAGCATTACATTTTGTTGAACAGATAAATATTGTGACAACTGAAAATAGCAGATCTACAAGCTCACTCACAATGCCCAAAACTAAATCATGTGGGGGACCCCCCCCCCCCCCCTGGGAGTCCAACCCACAGGTTGAAAACCCACTGTTCTAACAACATGGCTGTGGTTGTGAGAGTTGTTAAAGGTGTTCTCTCACCTTGTAAAGGAACACAGTGAAAACACACTGTGGTCTAGTAAAAGGCTCTCTTGCACCCTGGCCGGGTGTTTATAGTATAAACTAGAGGCTGTATCTACTCTGCAACTGAGCAGGTTTGATAAGGCTGTTTGTTGTCTCACTTTATAAAGCTGGAAATATAATGTCTTAGGCCAGTGTCTGAACCTCACAGGAGACATCATCCCCCACTTGTCAATTGGTCAGTCCAGGCCTGATAATCACTGACCAAGTTTGCAAAGCTGTGCTTCGAACGATGATGGCATGTTGTCCTGTTTAACTTTCAATGTGATCTATCCATGCCGATCATGTTTTCGTTTACAACTCAATGTGTCGGCGGAAGTGTCTGGTCGAGCAGAGGAGGAAAAGCCTTCTTGCTCTCTGCTGCCAAAGGACGCCAGGGGTACTTTTCTCTACTTGCGTCGAGGACCGCTTCTTGCTTGCGTTGCATACCCTTAGTGGTTACCCAACCTGGGGGGTGATGTCTGTAACATACCGTTCAAAATCCTGGTTAAAATAATGTTTTATTCCAGATTGCAGCTTTTAATACACTTTGTATCGATGCTGTTGGGATCGGGCAGAAACCGCTTATCTCCTTATTTTAACTTTTTGTGTTTTTTTTGTAAAGTAACGCACTACTTGATCGAACTACAACATCACACAAAAGCATCAAAAGTAGCATGCTTGAAACGCGGAGTGAACTGTGAAGCAACACGTTTTGAGCTTGTAGATCTGCTACTTTTGATCATTTTGAATTTGAATCCTGAAAAGTAACAGTTTTGGACATAAGGTTTCCACCCGACAAGAGATATATTGTCAACAGCACGTGCTGCTTTATAGTTTGTTAACCCCCCCCCCCCCACCCACCCAAACAGCAGTGCACACACCCCAATATTTCCGAGAGGCCACAATTTGAAGGAAAATAAAATAAATCTCCATAATTATGCAAATCAAATAAGATGGTATAGAGCCACATGTGAAAATGGATTTTTTTTTATGTTGTTTCCGACGTTGAGTGGAAAGGCCTAAAGCGTGAGGAAGCATATGATTGCTTCATGTGTTGTTCCTGATGGATAAATGAATTATTAGTTATTGGATATCCAAGACATCTCCCGGTATATTCCTCTTTGATTTGAACAGGTGCTGTGTTTGTCTGTGCTTGAGTGTTCATTGGACTCTGAGAGAGAACAAGTATAACTGTGTATTTGGTTATTTGTTATTTTTACATAATTGCCTAATCGTAATATAATGTGGGATAATCAGTTATTTTATGTTTTGCATATGATCAAAAACACGAATTGCCAATTATTTGAGTGACAATTTAATCGTCATGACAAAATGCCATGATCGTGACTGACAGCTCTACTCTCTCAGAGCACAATTACTGTGCACTTTCCCACAGCGGAACAACTCTGTCTCTCTTGCTGCTGCAGTCTAGACTTTGAAATTGTTTCATACAGATGCAGACACTTGTTCTGACCACTTCCTCTTGTTGCGCATTTCCTCACAAGCTCCAGTTATACAACAGCAAAGCATAAATAAATCTCTTGTGCCATACTGGCTCAGAGAGCCTTGGCCTGATAGCTAAAAACCTGAATATCTTCTTCCCTATCCTAAAGGGGAATTTTCTCCTTTAGGCTACTGGCTAAGATTTTGACTTTCCACACGGAAAACCCAAGTTCGATTCCTGGTCGTTTCACACGGTGGCTGCACATTAGTCTGACATCCCGTTAGTTTGACTTAACCTGCATCCAGACAGTCGCGCAAAGAAGATACAAGATTCAGCTAAGAGCAGGAGTGCTCCATCCTTCCGTCCGTCACCAGCTAATCTCCGGCACCGTTAACCCGGTCGAAGTCAAATTTTGCACACACACTCCCTGGATGCCAACGATTAACCTCTGCCCCAAATCTAAAAGAACGGCCTGTTATAGCGCCACCAGGAGGCCACAACCTGACCTGGCCTGGGGGAGACCTGTGCCCCGAGGGGCACTTTTTCTAGTTTGTAATCAAATATAAAGCACTGCACGGGCTGGACCCAAAGTTACATTATATACTGTAGTGTACAGTGTCTAAATTATTGAGCCATCAGGACAATGTGAGATCGATCTATCAGGACAGCTGACCAAGGCCTGGCTGCTAAACTGTGTAACTGTCCCAAAAATCAAGGCTCACAGTTGCAGTGCAGCCTCCCTCCACTCTACTCTATGGAACCACATTCCCCTTGCAATATAAAATAGAAGCGCAGTCACCGCCAGTTGATGCTTTTGTGCACAGATGTGTTCGTCTTCGGTGCAGTTTTTAATGCCCGTTTTATCGAGTTTTTTGTTTTATTTTGTAACCACTTCAAACTCTTATCGTTGCTGCTGTTTTTGTTAATGAACGCCTCTTTACTTCATCATACTACACTACAGCTTCACACAAAAGTAGCAGATCAGCAAGCTCAAAACGTGGCGCAAAGCGACACGTTTTGGTCTTGCGGATCTACTACTTTTTTTTTAATGTTTTTTTTGTGGCTTTCGCCTTTATTTTATATATATATTTATTTTATGGAGGGATAGACAGTAGACTGACAGGAAATGGGGAGAGAGATGGGTGTGTGACACGCAGTAAAGCCTGTCGGGATCGGGAGTCGAACCCGCGGCACACTGCCAGACTGGATTACCAGCCAAGGTGCCCAGACCGCCGAGCCACGGCCCTGGCCCTGCTACTTTTGATGCTTTAGAATTTTAATAGGCATATCTACAAGCTTACTAGCCTGTGTGTCACAACTAAACTAAACTAAACTAAACGTGATGCATTGTGAGCTTGTAGATCAGCTATTTTCTGTGAATGTTTGCCCCTATTTTACTGCTGTTCTGTTTTCATTTTGATGCAATGATGCTTTCAGTGTTGCAACTTCTTGTTCCGAAAGGTGCTTCATAAACAGAATGTAAATGAACAGGTTAGGAATAAGGTTAGGTTTAACCGTTTAAGCATACTTTACTTAGGTTACTTTAGGAATACCAGGCTGAGCAGTTCTGCCGGCTGTATGCCCGGGGCGAGTTGGTAATGGGGTGAGGAGGTTCCAAATGGACCCTTTATGGGTCTGTAACTCTTGAGAGTGTAGCCTACTCAATACTCATGGAACCAAATGGTTCCTCTCGAGTCCATTTGGTTCAATTAGTACAGTCTCAAGAGTTATGGGGATAAAATGTAAAACGTTCGAGAATCCCTTGCCTTATACAGAAAACAGAATTCGTTTTAGCAGTGGAAACATGCGGCGGACTGTTTTTTATGACTGTTAGTGCGTAGTAGAGAGGCCCCCTCTATGCACTAAAACAGGAGTCAGCCCATAGAGGCTGTTCTGGATGAGAGAAAGACTTTCAGCAGATAATACCCTGAGAATGGGATACCAATCATACCATACTGCACTGATCTGTGCTTCTATGA
This sequence comes from Protomyctophum parallelum, assembly GCF_964188405.1. Lineage (NCBI taxonomy): Eukaryota > Metazoa > Chordata > Actinopteri > Myctophiformes > Myctophidae > Protomyctophum > Protomyctophum parallelum. Next base: position 35,511,952 of record NC_139716.1, read on the forward strand.
CTCATACTGTCTCTCACCGTCTGGCTGTCCTCCTACACTCTGGCAGGCCTGTCTGTTTGTCTTCACCCACCTCTCCGATAAACAACGAAAGTGTTTTACCCTGCCCTTTCTTTCTAATTATTTGTTCGGCCCAAAATATTGTGTTTTGTTGTCATGATTTGTGACAATCCGAGTTGCCTTTGTTTGAGACTTACTTTGAATAAATACTTTTTGAAATCTCTATGGGGAAAATACATATGGGAATTATTTCCTGGGCCAGTCATCGTCATGTAAGGGGGCGGGACTGCGACGCTCTAATAGACGTAGTCACGTAAATAAATTGTGTGTGTGTGTGTGTGTGACTGTGTGTGTGTGTGTGATCAGGAGGATGCGGTGGCTGGCGTGCGGTCGATTCGGTCCGCTGTGGCTCTGGAAGGCTCTGCTGGTGTTCGTGGTCATCGCCTTCGCCGGGCAGCTCCTGGGCCTCATCTTCAACAAAAGGTCAGATGTGGGGTCGTCTATTCCAGTGGTTCTCAACCACTTTTTTCCCCCAAAAAAAGTGTAAACGTTTTTTTTTGTTGTTGGTGCAACCACTCAAGTAGCCTTGGAAACCCAGACGTTTTTATTTCCAGGGAGGAAAAAAAAGTCTGGGGCAGAGTCCATTTCAATTCGGCATACAGTAGCGCAAACGTCGCTCACTCTCTGCTGATTTCTGATCGTCTGCACCTTTGGTAAATTGACGTACACACACACGCACGCAAATACACACGCACACTCCTCTCTCTCTCTGTCACTCTAATTAATTAGTCTCATGTCCTGCAGTCGGGTGTAGTTTCTCCCTGCGGATCCTGCCGGGAGCTGCCTATGCCATAGAAAGCATATACGGTAGTTGAGTTCCAGTCTAATAGACCAGTGGTTCCCAAACTTTTTCATGTCAAGGACCCCCAAATTGACACTAATTAGCCTGTGGACCCCCATTTGAAAAGATATGCCGGAGACCCCCCATGAGAGAAGATTTGTACGGCTCCAGGTGATTCTCAACCCATTTAATTTAGGACCCCCAGTTTGACATGCATTAGTCTACGGACCCCCATTTAATGGTGTTTCTATCTCTGGGACCCCCAATTTATATTGTAAAATCAATGTTAATTTAACTCTGAGAGATTTGTACACTCTGAGTTACAGTCCCATAAGGGTCCATTTGGTTCCTAACTATGATGTAGCTGGGGACCCCCTCCTTCAAGGACCCCTGGGGGTCCTCAGACCCCACTTTGAGAACCACTGCTATAGACGGCTATGTGTGTCCCTGGCTGTGTCCGAGCACAAAAATAGGCCCGGCACCCTGGGCCGTTCCTGTGGGTCTGGAACTTCCGGGGGCCCCCACACGGAATTGCACCACTCTTCACACGGGTGTGATTTCTTTCTTTTTTATTTTTAGCGTCGTTATGCCAATTCATTCCTCCCCACACACATTGCTGTGTGTTGTCGCTGTTGTTGTATCCCACTGACTCACCTACCAGTGAGGAGCCCCCACCGGGAGGACATAGAGCCTTGTCCTACTCCTCCCGCCCAACACTCCCCTTCGATAGGCAGGGGGGGTGTTGTCACTGGACTCCGTACAGTGATAATTATCACCCTCCCCGCCCGGCTTCCGTTCCCCGAACACGGGCCATCTGTGTTCGTATAGACACAAAAACAAAGCCGAATGCACCGCGATGGATTCAAACCCCTAGACAACATATGTATCAAAGAACATCTCTTTGAAAGCTAAATAATCTGTGAAAATGCATTGAATCATCAAACAACTTCCTAAGGTTTCTATGGGGCCTTGCTATTTCTGTATCCCTTTGTTTTCTGCCAGTTTCCAAGGCCGAATTTAGCACATTAAACCGGGCGAGAATTTGCGTGATTTTTAGAGAGATGCGTGCTATGGGCTTGTAGATTGTTTGTGTTTGTGCAAATCTTTGAATATATATATATATATAGGCTATTTTAAAGCGAGCATTTTTTAATCAAACTTGACAAACGTTTTTTTCTGGAAATCAGACATTTTTAATGGTTGAATACCAGACAGAATCGGTGTTCCCCAGGTAATATCACATGGCAGGATCAATGAAAGTCCCAAATTAACTTTCAAACATCTTTGAACCCAACCGGTCACCTCACTCCGAGTTTTGTTGAGGGATCTGTGGAAATGATGTGCATAGTAATAATCCCTCTCAGTCATATTTTGCTGACCCGTTGCTTTAATGTCGATGCTACGACTGAAAGCACTTCATCTTCAGCATGCACTGATGCATATTTATAGGCCTATTTTTAATTTCCTGTTTGTATACAATAAGCCACAGAGTCACACAAATAGACATACAGGAAGGGTCAGTGCCCAGCGGAGCGTAGACTACAGATGTCCAGGAAGGGACTCGAGAGAGATGGGGAGGGAGAAACAGAGGGAGACTAGAGACACAAATGAAAAGAGCTTCTTTAACCCATTTAGACCCAAGGCTGATTAAAAAATGTCTTCTAAATGTCTTAGCAAAGAATAACAGAAGGCAAGGCTTGCCACATAAAATGTCATCAATACAGTGGAAACAATAGCGATTTTTAGTGGTGCAACCACTCCAAGGAACAGAAATGTCCGTGTTCACCTGTGTGTGTGCCTATGTATGTGTTGGTTCATGAGCACCAGTATGACTACCGTACCAGTAGGGGCGCTGTTGTGCCAGAGAGAGAGAGATACGTAGTATTAGTGCTGCACTGTTGCCTGCTAATGAGAGAGAGGAGAGGAGGCGGGAGAGGGGAGTTGCAACACTCAGTTCACACGGGTGTGATTCTTTTTTAAATGGTGAAAATAGCAGACCTACAAGCTCACAACACAACGTGTCTTGAATCTTGATGAGAAGCGTTGTGAGCTTGTAGAGCTCCGCTGCTTTTTTTAAATAGATAAGCAAACTGCAGACAGGCCATTTCTGTGTAGCGTGCTTCCAGTCTTGACAGGACAGGCTGAACAGGCTGGACCAGTGTGATGATTGCAATTAATGATTAAAAAACCTGTACAACAGGAAGGTGTTTGATTTGATTTAGCAGATTGATTTGATTGATTTTGCAGCAGCAGACCTGCAGTATCTGTTTGTTCCAGATGTGTGTGGAGCATAATGTTTGGTTTCAGGGACAGAAAGCAAGACATTTCCCAGGTGACCTGAGAGGTCTGGATGGTTTATGATGTAGCGCAGGATTATACAACATTATAGTTGGCTTTATGACCAGGCTTTAAAGGAGCAGTAGCACTTCACTCATTTACAACCTTAGCTTGATATCATCGTATCTCACTAATGCTCATAGGTAATTTAAAGACCTAGTGAAATGAAAAATACATTAATCACACTCTTAGACCATTTCCGTGCTCATCATATGGGCATACCTAACAATGGGTCTAAAAAAATTTGGAACATTTCCATTTTGTGTATTTTCATATCAAAAGTCCATAAAATCTAATTTTAATTTCTTCCTTTAAACGTACTGCGTGATGACGTGTCGAGGCTCACATACATATTAATTCATCTTGATTTCATTCCACTGTATTATTCCCATCTCTGCGCGTCCGTCCAAACACTGCTGATGATCTCATTCAAAATGACATCCAGACAGTATCGACTTGTTTAAACTTAATCATCACGCTAAAATATGTATCTGAAAACATTATAGGGTAGAAATAAGCCACATAGCAGTACACTGGCAGAGCTGGCCGACTGTCTGACTTGTAAACAAACAAACTCCATGCGTACGTGGGCGTGCGTGTAGCAGAGCTACCGTCCCATCGCCTGAAGGGATGCAACACTTTTTTTTAAATGTTTATTTTTGTGGCTTTCGCCTTTATTTTATATTTGTTATGGAGGGACAGGCAGTAGGCTAGTCTCGCGTTACCGGAAGAGGTCTCATGAGTATGCGATAAAGCCGAAGTGGAGCCTCCTCGCCACTTCCGTTTCGTCTTTACAGTCGCGCACATTTATCCAAATATAAATAGAAAACATCTAAGCATATATAGCTTGTTGCTTAGCAGAAAAGGAAATAAAAAATATATATTTTCGTGAACGGAAATGACAGCTTCCGTTACTCAGCTCATGGGGGCTATAGTCCCAGACTATATAGCATTCGGAGATTGTGGAATAGTTGTCTGGCTATGCGAGACTAGCAGTAGGCTGACAGGAAATGGGGAGAGAGATTGGGGGGTGGGGGGGGGCTTGAGGGGGGGAGACATGCAGTAAAGGCCGTCGGGATCGGGAGTCGAGCCTGCGGCACACTGCCACACTGGATTACCAGCCAAGGTGCCTGGACCATTGAGCCATGGCCCAGGCCAGGGACGCGACACTCTTGATTGGTTTAGAAACTCAGAGCCAGCGTTTCAGGCTGAAACTTCAAAATAAAATTCCCAAATGAACCATTTCACCCTGTTTATAATACAATAGTAAAAAGTATATTAATAATGAATATACTGTGTATGTTGTGCGTGCGTGACCACAATGGAAATAACCATGAACACATTTTGTTCATGGTTTTGTGCCAGTTTGGAAGCCCTTCCCTCGCATATTGTTTATACACTGGGAATGTTTTGCAAAGTCACTCTTTTCAATGAACCCGATATTGCTTGAGTGTGCTACAGTATGTTTTGCTATTGCCCTCTGGGTACTGATGTTGTGAAATACGTATGGCCAGTGGTTTTCAAAGTACTCAACCTTATTGTTTCAGTCAAAGTAGCCTATAGGTATTCAAACTCAATTTTAAACATGTTGGATTCATTGGAAATTCCTGTGCTTGGTTCTGAACTGGTGAGTGATATTGTCCTTTTAATGTGTGAGGGGTGTATGTCTTTTCAATTACTTTGTTTGTACGTTTATAATGAAAAATCACACCTGTGTGATGTGAGATATAGATAAGTGAGATCATCATGACATAAAATAGACACCAAGCCGATTTGCTCAGACACTATGACGTAAATTCTCCATTCATTGTCAATGGGAATTTAATGTTTGTGTAAGACGAAAATCTACACTAATAGCTGAATATAGGAGGGGATAGCGCCGCTCAGGAAAAAAAAACTCCCACATTACATTAAAAGGACAACATCAGTCACCAGAAGCAGCCAGGGACATGTGTTTTCAATTAATCTGGTCATGTTTACAATGGGTTTATATGTGAACGGGGCGTGTCTGATGTAATGAATATAAAATATCTAAATATTGAATCAAGCAATTGAAAACTGTCAGGTGCACACAAAAGCCTGAGCAGACCTGAAAATGACCGCAGGAATGTTTTAAAGTGAAATAAGTACACAGTGCTTAAGTGCATGCACTGTCCACTGCGATCGCTTGATCCTTATTATGCATGGCTGGACAGATGGCAGTAATGACAGAAGAATGCATTTATAAGCCCTTGTCCACAGCTGTGAGGCAATGAAGCCACATGTATACCAGACAAATGAAAGAGAGCGAAAATGAAATTAAATGAAATTAAAGAAAATAGAAAGGAAGCAGCATCAAGTGGCCTGACACTATGACTCATTGTTGGCGGTATCACTTCTGTTGAGGAATTTCTGATGTGCTTAGTCAGTCAGACTTTCTCTCTTGAAAAAGGAATTGTAATCTCAATAGCATAAGGAATATAGAACAACAGACAGACAGACAGACAGATGGGTGTGTGGCCACAGACCTAATGAGGCAGAACCACAGAGCATTGCAGACTATTGCCATAGCAAACTAATAGCCTGGTTGACCTGTATGCCTGCGTTCTTGTGTGTGTGTGAGTGTGAGTGTGAGTGTGAGTGTGAGTGTGAGTGTGAGTGTCTCGCTCTCTTGTCCCCACAAAAGAGCTCATTCACTGGTGGTTATCAACATATGTTCTGGGGACCACCAAGGGTCTAAATGGACCCTATTACGGGTCTGTAACTCCTCCTCCATCCAAGAGATGTTAAGCAGTTTGACTGCTGATCACGACATTCCTTTTGTTTTCGTTGTTAATTTTGCTGTTCATGAAGACTTTTAAGAGATACATTGTGTCCATCGGACACAGTAGGATAGATAAAGATCAGCCACACTGGCTTCCTAAGGCTGATGGGGAAATTGAGGCGCAATGCAAAGTCAACGAGGGGCAATGGCGGACTTACATTAGCGCTTGGGTGATTCTTCAAAGGTTAGTGAAGCGAAGCTTATTTCAGGATTTCAATTCTCCGCGGTTAACGTGTCCGTGGTCTACTCTACTGCATATCAAACTCTGGGTCCGTGAATTAAAAGTGTTTGAGAATCACTGAATGGACGAATGGCCTGGTCTCCTTGTCTGCGTTCCTCTTCCTTTGTGCAGAGCTTTGCTCTCACTCACTCACTCACTCACTCACTCAGAGTCACTCACACACACACACACACACGAGGAAATATAATTAGTGGACCTGGGACCTTTCCTTGCAGGTCGTGTGTGTGTGAGAAACCCATTACTGTCTACATTTCTGTTCCTCGCAAGAAACATGGTTGGGGTTGTATTTTTTTTATGGCTTTCACCTTTATTTTATATATATATATCTATGGGGGACAGACAGTAGGCTGACAGGAAATGAGGAGAGAGATGGGGGGGGGGTTGACATGCAGTAAAGACCGTCGGACGGACTGGATTACCAGCCCAGCCCGGGGTTGGGGTTGTAGGGTTTTAAGCGTTATTCATAGTCTAATATTTTCGGTGGTGAGGTGACCACCGAACTACAACATGACGTCACTGAGCCGCGGTGAAGAGCAAACCACCCAGCACTCTGTTTTTACTTACCACCGGTCCACGTTATTACGTGGTCACCTCACCACCGATAATCCAGGCTATGAATAGGCCTTTAGAGGTTTAAGGGTTTGGCGGTTTGGAATTATGCCTGATTTATACTAGTACTCGGTATAGAGATATCGAGATTTTCGGTCATTAGTTATGTTTAGATTAAAGAATATTTTAAGTGGTCAAACCAGCAATATAATGCCATATTCAGAAGCATCTTCCATAAAACATGAATGGTCTCAGAAATCTTATAAAAGCAAAGGTTAAAGCCTCAATCTGTGATTTCTTCAACTGGTTGCCTATGTAGAATAGCAGCAACATGACAATACCTAAATGTCATCAAAACTTTTGTCACAAGATTTAATTTAGCTTTTTATTCCATACACACCAGACATCAGTCAGTCAGAGACTGCCTGCCTGCCTGTCTGGCTGCATACAGTAAAAGAAAAGCAGAAATGGGCATATAAACGATCCCACAAGTATATCAGTAAGAGTAATTGTCGCAGTACTTAACTTTAGGAACTTGTTTGAAGCTGCGCATCGCACCCGAGATAAGGCTGTAAGGATAATCCTCCATTTACATCACCCCTGCTGTTTATTATTTGTGATTTTGACGGTGGGATAGATTTGGGTGATCCTTACAACCCTTATTAAAATAGTCAAAAGCGAGTTCCACTGGAAGCTGAGAGCGAGCACCAACACAGATGCATTATGGGTAGCAGAGAGCCCCATTATCTCCTCCTCAACTTGGGAGAAGTGTTGCACTCAGCTAGGCTGTCAGGGCAGAAAGGGGGGACCGAAACCTTATATCTCCATGTTTCCACTTTTTGTCTCCACCAGGCCGAAGGCATGGGGAGAGAGTATGTTTTGCACTCCGTCCGTCCGCGTGTCCGTCCGTGTGTGTGTCCGTCCGTTAGCAGCTAATCTCGGCCACCGTTAACCCGGTCGATGCCACATTTTGCACACACACTCCCTGGATGCCAACGATGAACCTCTGCCCCAAACCTTCCAGAACGGCCTGTTATAGCGCCACCAGGAGGCCGCTTTGTGCAAAACAAGTTTTTGCACAGCACACCTACAGATTTTGTCCACACATCACGCAAATTGGTACACAGTCTCTCTAGAGCCATTCAACCAAACCGGTCTTTCAGATTTCTCACACTCCATCCTGATTGGTTAAGATTGGCTTCCAAAGTTCACAGGAGTGCTCAGTTTCAAACAAAATGCTGCAAATCATGAAAACATCGCGTGATTTCCGTGAAATTGTGCACCCACATTCCCACTAGGCCGAGGACAAAATGCCACATGAACAATTTCAACTCAACCTCAAGGTGGCGCTATAACTGGCCGAAAAGTGTTTTTACCTCTAACTGCACGGATCTGTGGATAACCTGGTGGAGACCTGTGCCCAGAAGGGCACTTTTTCTAGTTAATCATGTTTCTTTTCTGTAAATTAACGCCCTCCTTCATCATACAAGAAAGTCGCACAAAAGTAGTGAAAATTGAAAATAAAAGTAGTGAAAATGGCGAACAAGCTCAAAATAATGTTTTTTTTATTTTATATAATAATAATGATGATGATAAAAGGGACGGTTTTGGACTCACAAGGTTTCTGCCTGACAACAGCGAGATGTAAATTGAAGCATGAATATTTACCCTTCCAGGGGTTGCTCGGTAAGCTCTGCCTGCCGCGTGTCTGGACGCGACGCAGAGTTTGAGAGTGCTGCTTCTTATATGTAGCTAAACATATGGTTGCTGTCAGACGTAGTATTCATTATTATTATTCATAGTCTGTATTTTCGGTGGTGAGAACTACAACATGACGTCACGAGCCGCGGTGAAGAGCAAACCACCGCTCCAGCCCTTCACTCTGTTTTTACTCGCCACGGCTCAACGTTATTTCAGCTCCGGTGGTCAGCTCACCACCGGAGCGGTGGTCACCTCACCACCGAAAATCCAGACTATGAATGAGCCTTTAGACCAGAAACAGTGAAAGCTCTTGTTAATACTTTTCATTGGTTTAATATATACAATTATGCAGAGGAAGGCTTGAAGCTGAAACAAGAATGTCCTCAATGGACAGAACGTGAGTCTTGGCTATCATTCTTCACATGCTATTGTTGCCGTTGTGCAGAAACCTCAAATGAATATCCTACCTCATCATACAATGGGATCTACAAGCTCACAACATGTGGCGATGTGATGTGCCGTGAGCTTGTAGATCTGCTATTTTCATTATTTTTTTTAACTGTAAATGGTTTTGGACATAAAAAGTTTCCACCTGGCACCATTGATCGCGTATGACTGGAGTTATGCTCACATCCCTCTGGTGTTAATATTCACAAAACCCCCTGGGCCACTTAACCACTTTAACTTTCACTTTGAAAATGGTTCAGAAATGGAGAGAACAGCAGATGGCTCACACGTCTCGTTGTTAGCTTGTAGATTAGATTTCAGTTTTATGAAGATGAGATTGAAAATGAGTCATCGTAACTCATAAACGTTTCTCCTCTCATCTTCAGTCTCTCGTTTCCTAAAATGCACGTTTCACCTGCTGAAAAAGACGTCTTGATGTTTTGGTGCTTAGCATGCAGTTCCATGCATGTTTCACCATTGTGGAGACAAGGGATTTCACGAGCTTGTTGGAGTGCAGTCGGTGTGCACTGGCTTGTCTGCTAACAATTTTCAATCTGCCTCTGGCTTTATCTTTATCTGAACTACTTGAATGACCATAATAAGTAATCACTGGCGCATACTGGCTGCTTCCTCTCCGGGTGCTCCTCTCCCATCCATTCCTCTCCTCGCCATTCCTCTCTTCTCTCCTCCTCTCCATTCATCTCCTCTCGCCTCCTCTCATCTCTCCTCTCCTCCTAATGTTATTGTTTTCGTTGCACCCCTGCAGCATTCTGCAGCTGTGCAGGTCTTGCATGGGCATTGGGCAGTGGTGGATATACTGTAGTATTGACTAAATACATTTACTCAAGTACTGTACAATTTTGAGGTACTTTTACTTTACCCGAGTCATGTCCATTTTTCAACAGTTTAGACTTCCTCCGCTACACCTCAAAGGCAAATTGTCTACTTGCAAGGCAAGTTGACTATGACTTTACATTAGGGATGCATGATTAATCGGTAGCTTAATCGGAATAGGCCATATCGGCCATAAAAATGACATATCTATATCTGATCGGTCTCAAAATAATACAGATTATTTAATCATACAATTTGTGTACTCCTCTCATTCAGCATTCATTCAGTTGTGAAAACGGACACTTGGAAAAGAGTGTATGCTATTTATTGATTGATTGAATACTTTATTAACAGGCTTTGGGCCAAGCCCCTAGGGCCTAGGCTTGTTTCAGTTGTGGTCCTCTGTATAATATCGGAAACGGTCGGAATCGGTATCGGCAGATATGACCCTGCAAATAATCGGAGATTGGATATCGGTCATAATAAGTACACCCCTACTTTACATATTTAGATTTCTTTACATATAAATTCACCACTTAAGCAGTATTTCATAATATGTTGAAAATAGCTGATCTACAAGCACACACCATGACACCTTGTGAGCTTGACAACAGTTTTGACAACAAAAAGAAAAACTTGTGTAAATGGTGCATTTATATAGCGCCTTTATCCAAGGCGCTTTACATAGATTGTGCATTACATTCACCCACACATTCATACACCGATTGCGGCGGAAGCCATGCAAGGTACCAACCAGCACATCAGGAGCAATTTGGGGTTCATTGTCTTGCCCAAGGACACTTCGACATGTAGACAGGAGGAGCCGGGATTCGAACCGCCGACCCATGGATCATTGGACGACCTGCTCTACCTCCTGATCCACAGCCGCCCCGTGTAATGAGATATTCTGCATAATGAGTATACTTTCACTATTGTCGATGTCAAGTGCATTTGTACTTCAAATGTTACTGTTTTTCTGCATTATGGTATTGCTGGTTACACTTCATTCCTCTGGCGGTGCTTTGATGTGAGAATAACAGCGTTGGCGTGATAAGATGTGTGCTAATGTAATGTTACTGTTTACAGCGGCGCCCACCGCCCACCCTGCAGCCATATCGTTCTGTTGCAGTGTGTAGATCTCATAGGAGTCTTGTTGGCTGTGTTGTTATGCGATAACGAGACAAGAACACGTTGAGGGCAAACCAGTGCACTGTTGTAATCTCTGCGTGTGTCTGTGGGGGTGGTCCACAGCCTGGTTTTAACCCGTTTTGGGCGGGAACCCCTTTTGGTGTTTTAAACATGTTATAATTTAGCTATTGAAAAATAGCAGATCTACAAGCTCATAGCGCACCACCGAGTGGCGCGCTACAAGCTTGTAGGTCTGCTATTTTTTTTAAATCGTGAAAATGTGCCTCAAATTTGGAATATTGTTTTTCAGAACAAACGTTTTTAACTAAAATCTTTGCTTCTGGGGAGGTCCCTGGAACGACATATTTTCAGATGGGGGTCGGAGGCCAATTTCAGATCATTTTTGGGGGTCCTTGACATGAAATATTGAGTGATATAGGCCTAGAGACATAGGTATTTCAGAAAAAATTCATTTCTTTAAGGCCTAAATGGGTTAAAGATGTGGTGAAATGCGTTTTCCACACTTTTAGAGTATATCCGTGGTCTTAATATAGACGTAACGGTAGATGACACGGAAATTGACAGCGTATATGAAAAGTCCCTAAAAAGCCAATCTTATTTACTTTCTGACAAACAAGAACGTACTGCGTGATGACATAGACTCTTATGAATAATCGTGATTTCATTCACCTGTTTGATTCCCATAGCTGTGCACATTCCTCCAAACACACCAGATTTTAATTGCAGAGCTACTCCGTTTTGAATCTCATTGAGGATGATGTCTCTGAAAACAAAACTAGGTTAGAAATGAGCAACGTGGTAACAAACATGCCTCACACTGGCTGTCTCTCTCTCCCTTGGGCAGCATGAGTGGAACGTGTTTTCGGAATAAAACCTTACTGTATTATAGCAAGCCTCTTATCGAGTTCAAGGCTCTCAAAACAACAGGAACTACACAGCACTATTTTGTAGTCTATATGTAGCTCAGTGTCTCGCTTGGATGACAGGTAGATCTTTGTTCTCCCATGGAGAGACACAAGTTTGAATCCTGTGTAGGATGATAAAACTTCAAGGAATATGTATAGCTTTAATTTGTGAAATGTAGACTAGTAATTATTGTACTAATATTTGTACAATTATTGTACCCTGTAAAGTGTAATAAACCTAAAGTAAAACTGTAGTGTAATGAAAGTATAGAATAGAATAGTTTTCCTTAGATTTACAGTGTCTTCAGATCAATTGGGAAGAACAGCAGGGGATAACATGCCTCCTAACTCACTGCATGGTTAGGAGATGGCATGCTGTTAGACTATTAATCCACTCCACTGAGTTTCATACACAGTACAAATCCCCTGCATTAATGCTGCGATCCAGAACTTATTACAAAGTAGGGCATAAATGTAGTGGAAGTGATATTTATTTGTTGTTAAAGATTTAAATGAGCGTTAAACAGCTCTATAATAGTAATCATCACTGTAGAGTGTTTGTTCAGTAACAGGGGTCTCTCCAGCTCTTTTAACAAACAGAAAACACATTTTCAGGTCCAATCAGGAGAGAGAACTCGTACAGGAAAGGAATAATTATATATATATATATATATATATATATATATATATATATATATATATATATTGTTCGTACTCTATCACGATTGGATGAATTAGGCAACCCGCCTGAAAATGTATTTTCTGCCTAGTAAGGGCTGGAGAGACGGGGAGTCCCCTGTTACTCAACAAACACTCACAGAATCTAAAAACCTTTTTAATTATATTAAAAAAAGCTTAGTGCCAAGCTGCGAGCTTGTACTACTGATTTAGAAGGCATGTGTAGAATCGGCATCAGGTCTTAATGAGTTTAAGCGGCTAAACTGACCCTCTCTGTCTCTCGTCTTCGTATCTCCAGCAGCGTCCAGCCGGCGCGGGGGGCCCTCTTCTCCTCGTCCCCCGACGCGCAGGGCGCGTCGCTGGGCTCCTGCCGGCCGCACACCCACGTCATGTTCCTGAAGACCCACAAGACGGCCAGCAGCACCGTGCTCAACATGCTGTACCGCTTCGGCGAGGAGCGCGAGCTCCGCTTTGCGCTGCCCGTGGGCTACCAGCTGGGCTACCCGCTGCCCTTTAACGCCCACCGAGTCAAGGGCTACCGGGGGCCTCGCGCCGTGGAGTTCCACCTGATGGGGAACCACATGCGCTTCAACAAGCCTGAGGTGAGACACTCTTCTTGACTAGGGGCCCTATTTCCGTCAGTGCTAAACCCCTTATCCCTCAACCTCTTTGCCTGTTTTACTATTTTGAAAAACATTTTTGAATAGTTCAAATCGGCTCACAGCATGTTGATGTAGATCGGCTAGTTGAACAATTTTAATGTATTTCAAAATAGTAAAAAAAAAAAAAAAAAAAAAGGCAAAGGCGTTGGGGGATAAGGGTTTTAGCACTGACGAAAATAGGGCCCTATGGGACTCATTTTCTGCAACAAACCGTTCACTCAGATTTCTCAGGTTCTCCCTATGGGTTGGTTACTTGCTTCCCTCTAATTGCTTTTCACTATGTGATGACTATGCAGTGCAAAGGTTAAAATGTAATTTAGATAGCATGTTATTTAGACAGATGCCAGGTTAATTTGTTTACCTGGCATTCTATAGTTTCAATGTGCAGATTATAATTTGTTGATATTATATTGCTTCTTAGACTGATGCTAGAGGTTCTTGGTTTATCTATGATCCTAGATTACTGCGGCACTACATTGTCCCTCTGCGTTTGATGTTTGTATTTACCTTTCTTTACTGTAAGTTATGCATAAATAGCATCTGCTAAAATGCCTAACTTGTATGTTGTTTTATGGCCCTTAATTGTTTATATGTGGTTAAAATATTGGTTCAATCAGAAACAAAAAAAGGGCTTTTTTGTTCTTCTTTTTTTGTCCCAACCCCACATCTTAGCTTTCATATTGTTTTTCTTCATCAATAAACCAGTGGTTCTCAAAGTGGGGTCTGAGAACCCCCAGGGGTTCTTGAGGGGGTTTCAGGGGTCCCCAGCTAAATATGTTAATAATAACATGGCATCAAAATCAGGTTAACCACTTTAAAACCTGTATATATATATGCTATTTAAATAAAAAATAAAATGGGGAATATGTTAATATTTTTAACAACACAGATCTGGGGTTCCCTGGCATAAAGTCTTCTCAGGTGGGGTTCCGCAGTCAAATACACATGAATTGAAACATGAACAAGTCTGAGAATCACTGCAATAAACAAGAAAGAGGATCAGTTCTACTGTGATGCAATGGCTACTAGTAGTAGGCTTTGTGTCTTTGCTGTTGGCTTAGTTTGCATAGTGTGGATTTGCATGGACTTGTGGTTAACTTGTCATAGCATACATACCGCTGTGTGAATGCAACTCACAAGCTCTTAACCAGTGTTGCCATGTCTGCTTATTATAAGCGACTTTGGGTTGTTTTTTAAGTAGTTGTTTGCAAAGTATAGGTAGTTGTGGGGTTGGGTTTTTTGGGGTTTGTTTGTAAAATGTAGTTGCTTATTTATTCAGACTAAAGCACATACACAAGCACTTTTCTTTTTAGTTTTTATTGAAAATGTGAATAATTCTGTTCTGGGGGGGTCTATCTGGCACAGTGATGACATGTAGATGGCGGTCCACACCAAATACATACACGTCAGAGGGTCCTTGACGTGAAAAAGTTGGTTAATTCCTGCATTCCATTCTTGAAGGTTTTTCTGGTTCTTTTCTTTTTTAACAAAGGAACACATTAACAAAGGAAACAAAACAGCAAACCTGTCCTCTGCCCTCTGTACCTGCTCAGAATAGCAGTTTGTTTGTTTTTACCACGTTAAATGTTTGCACTTGGTGATCACTTATCAAGCTAAATGACACCTAGGTGCTCCGCCAAATCTACTCTACACAATGATCACCTCCTAATATGAAGCTTTGAGCTTGTAGGTCTGCTATTTCCACAACTTTTGAAAAAGTTTGAAATCTCTCAACATGGAAACGATGATTATGACTAGGGTTGTCCCGATGCGATGACGTGACCGGAAATCGGGGGCCGATCACGTCATTTTCAAATGATCGGAATCGAATCGGGAGCAAAAAAAACGTGGTCGGGACATTTCTAGTATAAATAGACTGGATATTGTCTCTGATTTTGGATATTGTACTATTGTGTTCTATGAAAATAGTATAGGCAGATACTCAAAAATCAAATGATCGGAATCGGATCCGGAGCAAAAATACGCGATAGGGACATCCCTAATGACGATGATTATGCCAAAAACAATTGCGATGATCTCAAAACAATTGCGATCATGTGTAATAATTGTTGACGGGCCTAATCTGAACATGGTATACGCTCTCCGTCTCTCCCCTGCAGGTGGAGAAGGTGATGCCGGCGGACACCTTCTACTTCTCCATCATCCGGGACCCCGTGGCCCTGGCCGAGTCCTCCTTCGCCTACTACAAAGAGGTGGCCCCGGCCTTCCGCAAGGCCAGGGGCCTGGGCGACTTCGCCGACGACCCGCGCCGCTACTACGACGCCCGCCTGCGGAACAACCACTACGCCCGCAACCTGCTGTGGTTCGACTTCGGCATGGACCACAACGCCAACTTCTCCCTGGGGCTGGCGCGCCGCGGCGAGGCGGCTGTCCGTCGGGCCTTCAAGGTAAGGCTGGCGACGGACGAACGACCGTTGACATTTACATACTTGTATCCATGTCTAAACAACAACATCACTTTCCTTTTTCATATAGTCCGGGTTACCACGAGCTTGTACATCTGCTATTTTTTTGTACATTCTAAAAACTGATCTTTAGTGTACACAACTCTTCTCTTCTGCTGTGTGTAAAACATTTTCCGATGTGGGGTCCTTGGCACAAAAAAAGAGAACTATTGATTTTCAGAAGGCATTTGTAGAATGGGCCTCCTTAACGCTTTTAGGACGGGAACACATCTGTGTCGCTTTAGCGTTTAATCACTTTAACCATTATTAAAATTTGCTGTTGAAAATGAGCAGATCTACAAGCTCATAGTCCAGCACCGAGTGCCGCGCTAAGCTGTTGAGATCACTTTGCTTGTCCCCATGGATTGGAAATAGGATTTAAAAGGCTATCCGATGATAGCGTGGATTACAGCACAGTTGTGTGCAATTATTCAATAAAGAATTCACATATCACCGCACCTCGTCAAGCCTCCAGTATCGGCTCGATGCGAAACATGTTGCACCGAGCCTAGCCTGGAAGCTAGCGTCAACAACAGTAGCTCTGGTCCATAGCTTAGTTAGGACTCTATGGAGTTCTATGGTACTTAATTTGATCCTTTCCCCTCACACCCGTGGAAGTGCACGCTGTGCAGCCCCTTGTTTTTAGCACAAAAAATATGTTGAAAGCCTACTTTCCTCCTTCTAACACTATGGATCAGAGCTAACGTTATTCCAACTCCCAGTAGCAGTTCAAGGACCCGTCCAGATGACATGGTTTCTAAATAAACGGTTATGGCCAACTAAAATGTAAAATCTGTTATGGCTGTTACTGTATGTCCACGGCAGAAACACAGAGGTGTTTTCTTATGGTCATGTCACATATTTGCTGCACCAAGCCCCCCCAACCCTGTGGAATGCATTCCCCAAACTCTGAGACATGCCCCCACCATCCAAACCTTCAATATTGCTTTCCCCAGCTATTTAATTTATTTAATTTCTTAGTGTTTTTCCCCAAATAAAGTTGTTTTTGATTTCTCATGTCCCCCTTGAAATCTTTGGGTACTCAGAAAAGCTCTATATAAATTATTAAATTTGAGATATAATTATTACCCCTATTATTACTACAAAAACAATGTTTTATTGCTTAAACGTATGTATTCACTATTCATTGATTCACTAGTATACCAAAATCCATTTAAAAATACTTCTCACAGTTCTCAGGTTCAAATATAGACATGCGATTAAAATGTGATTAATTGAGATTAATTAATTAAGCCTCTGATTAATTAGATTTTTCCCCATCCCTACAGTATATATATATTATTTCACAGCATATCTTTGCGTCTGGGAGTTCCCTGAAACAACATATTTTGAGATGGGGTTGGTTGGCAGCCAATTGCATATAATTTTTGGGGTCCTTGACATGAAAAGGTTTGATTCACCACTGATTTCAGAAAACTGTCATATTTAGAAGGCATTCGTAGCATCTGTTCTCAGGTCTAAATGGGTTTTTTCAACAGTGATCCATGTTCTCTGTGTCTCCAGCTCATCCTGGTGTCCGAGTACTTCGACCAGTCCATGGTGCTGCTCAGGCACGCCCTCTGCTGGCCGCTGGACGCCGTGGTGTCGTTCAGCCTGAACGCCCGCCAGCAGAAGCCCAGCGGTGGTGGCGTGGTGGGGGGCGTGGCCGGCTCCTGGGTGGGCAAGGCGGCCGCGGTGGCCGCCGGCGTGGCTGTGGGAGGCGGCCGCCCGCAGGTGGGCATTATTACGTAACCGTCCAGACGCCATTATTTGAGATAATCGAATCGAACTCTATTTCAATTAATCTGAAAAGGATTTAAAATCGCCGAACACGTAAGCCTGTAGATGGAAAGTTTTCACTCATGGCCTGTTTTGACCATTGTAAAGTAATTTTTATTTGGATCATTATTTGTATTATTGGATTATCATTTGGATTATAATTTGGATCGTTAGATCATCATTTGGATTATTTTAGATTTGGCTATTTGATCTATTTCTTTACATTATTGATAGTCAAATAAATTATTCAATCAATGGCCAGTTTTTGACCATAAACCAGTAAATTATTGTTTTGAATTATTGCTACTGGACATTAACTGTGATTTATGAATTTATACATTTTTTAATTCAATCACTTCAACTGCCATCCGTTTTTGTTAATTAATTAATTGATCTATTTTATTTTAGCACATTGTCAATTAATATACTTCATTTTGTTTCTTTAACTTTGCTGCTATAACTGAATTGTGTGCAACCCTATATATATATACCCCCCCCTTGCAGGCCAAGGCTCCGCCCAACCTGTCCCTGACGGCGGAGCAGCGCGAGAAGCTGCGGGAGTGGAACGCGCTGGACTGGCACCTGTACCGGGCCTTCAACCAGACCTTCTGGGAGGAGGTGGACCACTTCGGACGCGCCCGCATGGACCACGAGGTGGCGCTGCTCCGGTCGCGGCGGGACGCGCTGGCCCACGTCTGCCTCCGGGACGGCGGCCGGCCCGTGGAGGCCCACCGCATCCGGGACAAGGCCATCCGGCCCTTCCAGAGCGGCCTGGTGAAGATCCTGGGCTACGAGCTCCAGCCGGGGCTGGACAACGCCACCACGCGGGCCTGCCTGCGGATGATCCGGCCCGAGATCCAGTACAAGGACGTGCTGGATGCCAAGCTGTTCCCACGGGCCGCTCCGCCGGCGCCGCCCCAAGCCCCGCCGGGCCCTCCGGCGCCCAACCAGGGACACGGGATGATGATGGCGGCCGGAGGAGTTGGGCCGTACGTCAGACAGGACCCGTCCAGGACAGGACCACGGCTGGCATTCGTCGGAGGAGGTGGCAGGACAGCAGAGGAGGGGGAGGGGGAGAGGGACTGGGACGGCAGCCGGCTGGTGAGGAGCAACCGCACGTTGGTACGGAGGGAGGTGAAGGTGGCGAGGTTGAGATAGTGTGGGTCTGGGGTAGGGCTGGGCTTAAATTGTGGACAAAATCAAAAACCTTTTTTGTTATTATTTTTTGACAATAATATCAATGTCCTTAAACGTTTCGTTCCAAAAATCTATTTTCAGCGAATGTTCGTCCCCCAGAACACTACATGACCATATCACATTACAATATCCGAAATCCCAGCCGATATCTACTCTCATATCACAAAAGTATATATATATATATATATATATATATATATATATATATATATATATATATACATACATGTATATATATATACATGTATATATATATATATGTATGTATATATATGTATGTGGCCCAGCCCTAGTTTGGGGTGAGCCTGTGGACTCCTCGGTCACTCCGCCCCCGCCTACCAGCCGATCTACCTGCAGTACCTTTTCGCCTTTGAAACTCCTGGACCAATGGATACAGGACGCTGAGCCTGGTGTGGATTTTTACGAGAGAAAAAAAGACTCGCTCAGAGAAGGAAAGGAAGAAAAAAAAAACGTCCTCTTGCACTTCCACTTTAAAACATTCTAGCTCGGTTTTTGCTCGTTTTCTTAAGACTTGGAACGTCATTTTGTCTTTTATCACTATCGTCGATGAAGTCCTGGTCGCGTTGACACGCTGGAGTATTATATTTCAGGGTGGATTTCGGAAATATACGCACTGAGTGCTACAGTAGAGTGCTTTCTGGTCATTGGTAAATGCAGTCGGCACGTTGCTATTTTGAAAATTGTGTGTCTAGAGTAGACTAAGCTATGAGTGCTATAAACAAGGCAAGACGACTTAGACGAGGCTACTCCCTCTAAACGGTTGTTTATTGTTTCACCCTGGGCATTAGGCAGGTATAGGGGTCAATACATTAGTCTAATGTATTGTCTAATGCAGAGGTTCTCTGAGACCCCCAGGGGGATCACCACATCTATTATTTTATTTATTTATGTTTAGTCCCCAGATGACATGAGAAAAAGAAAAGAGCTCACAGTGCCTTGCCACGCCTTGTGAGTTTGTAGATCAATATTTATCTTTTGGAACCGAGTCAACTTAAATTAAATTCCAAGTGCTTATCAGGGGGGGGGGGAGCATTTCAATTATGATTCTTTTGGGGCATCGTAGCCTGGAAAAGTTGAAAACCACTGCATTAGAATCTAATGATTAGACCCCTCAGTCCGCAGGCAAGGTGTGCTGTTCTGAAAATAAGTTGAACTCTTGCTTGCTACCATGACGTCACTGCCAGAGCACTCTCACGTATTCTCAGAGCGTGTTATTTCCAAACACACACACACACACACACACACACACACACACACACACACACACACACACAGTGAGTGAGCCGCCTCAACAGTTATTTAGTTTCATAATGCAGGCAGTGTGCATGTTAAGTTATGTTCAGTGGTGGAAAAAAGTAGTATATCTCTTTACTTAAAGGTTTTATGACATTCATTTTCATTTCTTTTTTAGTTTTTATGACCTCAATTACACCCAAAAAACCTGAACTTTGAACATTCAGTGGATTTTCTGTGGTCTGAAGTTTTCTTTGGGGTTTTTTGGGCCTTTTGAGCTACAATGAAAACAGGCAACACAGTGAAACAGTGACATCTGCTGGCAAATCCCATTGACATATATGGGATTTGCAGTAAGTGATGACACTTACTGCCGGCAAATCAGAGCACCTGTTTGAGCCAGAAAACCCCAGATCACAGAAAATCTACTGAATGTTAAAAGTTCATGTTTTTTGGGTGCAATTGAGATTAGAAAACCTAAAAAAAACAAGAACAATTCCAAAACCTTTTTTTTAAATGTCACAATCCCTTTAAGTATCAATACTGCAATATATAAATACCCTGTTACAAGTAAATGTCCGGAATTCAACATTTACTACACGATGCATTGTGAGCTTGTAGAGCGTCTATTTTCAAATGGCCGAAATGGATATAGGGCTGAAGTGGGTAATGTATGTTTTGTAATAATAATCAAATCTACAGAGTAACTAAAGTTTTCAACTAAAAGTAGTGGAGTAAAAGTACAATATTTGGATCTGAGATGTAGTGGAGTAGAAGTATTGAAAATACTCAAGTAAAGTAAAAAAAAATACCTCACAATTGTACTTAAGTGCAAGTACTTAAGTAAATGCACTTACCGGTAGTTACTTTTCACCACTGGTTATGTTTTTTTGTTTTCTTTCTTATCACGTGAATCATGTGCATGGAGGTGAATACACCCCACATATTTTTATTTTATTTCTTTTTTTACATTTACTTCAAAATGTCAAGCTTCTTGCTTTTCTGAAGCATCTGTACATAAAGGTACTTTTGACTTCGGTACGAGCATCGAGGCAAACTAAAATGTTGAAATATCTAATGACCACTAAAACCAAGCATTATTGACGATGCAGGCCACAGATCCGCTCCACAGCGTTTCGCTACGCAGTAACTTATTAGCTCGGAGAGGAATAATTGAGCCACAGATGTTTATTTTCTCTCCTCGCTGCAGTTCAATGCAAAGGACACACCCCTGAGTCTAGGTCCTCTGACATTCTTTTTAGGGTGTCTTTTTCACAATGTAACATTTAACATTTTGTGCATATACAGAACACACTTTTTTTTTTAACTGCCGTTCTCAATGTTGGTTCTAGGGACCCTCAGGGTTCTAGGGTTCGAGGGACCCTCAGGGTCCCCAGAAGGTTATTGAATCATTACAGCCAGGGTGATTTGGTGGTCCGGGGGACCACCAGTGGTCCTTGGAGGTTCCAGGTGGTCCCCAGC
Source organism: Protomyctophum parallelum (assembly GCF_964188405.1). NCBI lineage: Eukaryota > Metazoa > Chordata > Actinopteri > Myctophiformes > Myctophidae > Protomyctophum > Protomyctophum parallelum. Next base: position 35,533,273 of record NC_139716.1, read on the forward strand.
TAAATGATGGGAGAGTTGGTAACCAAATGGACCCTTATTAAGGGTCTGTTAGGTTTCGAGAGGTCATCAAATGGTGGTCCGTGGCTCAAATGCTGAATAAATAATGGACCTTGATATGAAGAGGGTTGAAAACCACATTATTTTCATTTACAGTAGAAAAAGTGCTCTAGGCAGCACATTTTCCTTCATAATAGGGAGATGGTGTGAACTGTGAACACACCTATACACTACAAGTTGAGAATTGTATTAAGTCCTTTTGCAGTGCTACATGTATCAATGTGTCAGTTCTGCTCTGCCCTCAAGTGTAGGGTGTGTGTTTTTTAATGTATTTTTTTTTATGCTGGTTGTGAAACAATGCACTCCTCTTCCCTCACATGTTTTTGTTTGCCGTCCCCACCGATCTCACTCCTGCTAGAGCAGTGTGGTTCTCTGCGTGGGGGTCCACGGGACCCCCCCCAGGCATCATTGGAGAGGGGTTCCGGGGGGATCCCCCATCTAAATGATTGATAGTTTGGAAGAACATGGACCCTTACAGCTCTGTCTGTGACTGTGAATGTTTACAAAAGGAACCAAATGGACCCTTACGGGATCGTTTGGAACCGAATGGACCCGTACGGCTCTGTGACCCTGAACGTGTACAATAGGCAGTACAGCTTCAGAGTTAAATTGATACTGAGGGGAGTTTGTCATGGAGATCAAAAATAATAACAGAAACATATCGAATGGAGTCTATCAAACCGTGGATCCTTGAAATGAAATCATGTTTCAGAATCACTCCCACGGGAGCGAATGGAATGTGTCCATTTCACTCTGAGCTGTACACTCCCACTGAGTCATTCCTATAGAACCCCCCCCCCCCCCCCCCCCAAACACACACACATGCACACACACACGCAACCCAGCCAGTCACCATGTGCTGTCGGCAGTGAAAAATGAAGTCCATATGAGTGCAGGGAGGAGATAGTAAATCTCAGCGCAGCTGCATCTTAAATGTGACCCAGTTCCTCCCGCAGGCTTCACAGAGGGTGGTGAATAAGAAAGATGGCAAAAATAAATGCATACAGGTGCTTTGTGTAGAAGTGATTTTAACCACACCAAAGCCAGTGGTAGAAGAAGTACTCGGATTTAAGTAAAAATATAGCCAGAGAAATAATGTTACAAGTGAAAGTCCTCCTTTTCTTTTTGTTTTTACAAAATGATTGGCATCAAAATATACTTCAAAGTACATAAAGGAAAAGTCCCCGGCCGTACTCCTTGTGCAGAATGTCCCATTTCACAAATATATATTTTTAAATGTTTGTAAATGTGTCTACATCTACAAGCTAACAACAAGATGCATCGCAATGCGCGGTGAGCTTGTAGATCAGCTATTTTCGATTAACTGAAGTATAAAAGAAGACTTGCTTAGAATTGGTTAATGTATATTTTGTAATAATTACTGCATCTGAATCTTCAAGGTATCTTGTAACTAAAGTTTCCAAATGATTGTAGTGGAGTAAAAAAAATACAATATTTGCCCCTGAGATGTAGTGTACAAAGTACAAAGTATAAAAAATATGATGTACTCAAGAAATGTAAAGTACAGTACTTGAGTACTGTAAATGCACATAGTTAATTTCCACCACTGCTTGGTTGTAGGTGAAACAGGCGAAAACAGCTGATGTTTCTAGAGCTGCTAGCTATTTTCTGAAGACTTCTGATGACTTGTGGTGAAATCCAAACAATTTTGAAATTGTGACTTATATGTGACGTACATGTGACATCACATCTCACAGTCTTGCATAAAACAAATGTGTGTCCTTTCGGCACGGATTTAGTCTTGCACTCTTTCTTGCAAGCATGTGACAGTATGCACTGTCGGGCAGAAACCTCTTATCGTCGTATTTTAAGTTTTTGCCTTTTTCTTTTTTTTTTATTAACACCATACCACAGATTGTCACATAAAAGCATACAAATGGGCAGATCCTTTGTGCTGTGTTTTGAGCTTGTAGATCTGCCACTTTGGATACATTAGAATTTGAATCCTGAAAAGTAACAGTTTTAGACATACAAGGTTTCTCTGCCCGACAGACGATATACAGTAAAGCCCTTGTGGAAGTCACATGCATACCTTCTTACAATCCCACTGCCATGTTACGCACATACACACATGCACGTGTGCTTGTGTGCACACTTTGACAGACATTGCCTTTGTTGTGCTGAAACACACGGCGCTTAGACATACCAGCTCTGTCACATTTGACAGCACGAGTCTCGTCTTGCATGGGGGCCGCCTTTGTTGCGAGCGCTCTTTATGCAGCCACACTCCAGAGAGCTGCCAGTCAGTCCACATAGCCTACCCAGACATCCCCTGTGATTGTGTGTCAAGGCCTCGGTCGCAGATTGTTCCTTGCCTCGCAAAAATAGGAAGCGGCTTCCATTCCCCTTTCTTCCTATGCTATCCTATCCTATCCCATCCGGAACCATTCTAAAGTACATTTGTGTGCAGATCCTAGTCTGGTGATCTGGACAGTTTCAGCCCCTGCTCTGCAAGACAGAGAGCCATGATTCTAAGCCACCTGCTGGTTTGAGGGCAGAATGACATGAGAAGTGAACAGTAAACTGGAAACATTATTGTTAAAGATGCTGTAAGGGATATGTTATCTCTATATTCTGATAGTAATTGCTACAGTATACAATTTGTTCAGTAACAGGGGTCTCCCCATCTCTCCGGCTCTTAGGTTTGCAGGTGGGGATACCAATTTTATCCAATCAGGAGAGAGAACCGCACTTAGATAATTTTGTCAGATTAAATGTTATGGTAATGTTCCGTTTCTTCCATTTCTTCCAATTTAACTTTATTTTTATCCTGTGTCCTCTATGAGTTATCTCTTCTGGCTGTGTAAAATGTATATTCTGATGTATTTTCTGTTTACTAAATATCTGGAGAGATACAGAGACCCCTTGTTACGGAACACACACTAAATGATTACTATCGTAGCACGTGTTGTAACAAAAAAAAAAACCCGTTTAATTTTGATGCCGGAGGTTCTGTCTGGTGGGCCGTGATTCCAAAATGTGGGCTACGAGCAAAAGGACTTAAATTAGGGAATGTGTGTCATCATGCAGCATAATTCGTTTATCATCATAGTTTATTTTTTATTTTTTAAACGGCTGCTCTGTGCGGTACATGTGAGCTTCTCTCCATCGTAGCGTGTCATTGTGTCACTTCTCTTCTGCTTTCAGAATGTCTGGAAATGAATATACTGTAAGTCCACGTGAGCAAAACCGGAACTGAAACACTTCGAAACTGTCTCTGAAAATACTGTAGTACAGTAGTGAAAGGATATTTTTTTTGCTATAGCAATATAATGTTGTAGTTAACATCTAGGGGGATTTTGTGGCACCTTTCAAATGGCTCCTAGCGAATGTGTGATGCCTAATTTATACTCTGTCGTGTGTCTGTGTTGTGCGCAGAGATTGGCAGACCTCTACAGCATTGTGAGCTTGTAGATCTACTTTACATGCAGTGTCATAGGAACAAGTATAAATGGAGGCTTTGAGTGGGCTCTCTGCTCCTTTTCATGACATCCTCTGAAACCGTCTCATTGTCACTAACATCCGCCATGACAATATTAATTCCGATCCAAACATTAAAGGAGCATTCAGTGATTTGGGTGATTTGGAACCCCCCCCCCCCCCCCCCCCCCCCGGTAACAAGATGTGCACATGCACGCACTACAGTGGGGGGACACGCGACAGGCCAACAGCACACACACCAAGGTCCGCCCCCGCTCGGTCATGGTGGAAGGCCCCTCTCTATCCTGATTGGATGAAGACTGGGCCACCTAGCCTGTCCCCAGTTAACCCCGGGGGGTTAACTGGGACAGGGAAGAACTCCTCATGGTCAGCACACTCTATAGTAGGGAGGATTATCACAACAAAAGTGATGTTTGAATTAAGTGAAATCACTGAATATACCTTAACAGTAACATTATGCCATGGATTGTTTCAGAGCAGCAATCTGATTGTTTCTGATTGAACAAAAGCCTGTTCCCTTATAAACCTGAGGCCGATTCTACAAATGCCTTCTAAATCAGTCCTTCTCAAACTCTTTCATGTCGAGGCCGCAGACCCCCCCCCCCCCCCCCCATCCTAAAATGTGGTGTTCCCTCAGAAGAGAAGATTTGTGTTTTTTTGTTTGTTTTTTTATTCAAATTTATCAAACAGATTTTTCAAAAAATTTCAGAAATTGCAGATGTACAAGCTCGCAGCTTTATGTTGAGAACCACTTTTATAAATCCTAAGAGTTGTTTTTTTGTTTTTTTTAATGACACCCGATGCTTTCCCGGTTTTAATGGGTTGGATGACATAATATTATTTGTCTGATTTGCCGCCTATTAGTCAGTGATAAAAGATGTTCTGTTCCCACCAGCGCAGACAGTGTCACTGTGATTGGTTTCATCTTACCGTTTTGGCCCCTGGAGGGTGTCTGGTTTCCTGTGTGGATGGTGGATCGGGAGCTCTCATTTCTAATGAATAACAAATATGTCCGTGGCACATTCTATAGTTTCTTATACACCATTATACTGTGCTTATTTTGATCATAGGCTAAGACCCAATTACTGAATGTCAGTCTCCATTATGACGCATTGTGTATGGCATAATAGGAACTACTGTGGGACAGCGGTTCTCAAATGTTTTATTTTCAAGGACCCCCATAACTCAATTTTGGTTCCATTTGTGCAGTCTCACAGTTACAGACCTATAGTGGTCATTTAGGGCTCTTTGTGTTTCCCCTGCTAATGACCCCGGTTTTGCTTCTTTTAAGTATAGGACCCTTCCTTGTTCAAACCCACACGTTTACTGCCTGCTGCCCCTATTTTGGGGCATGTCATTATAGACGAACATGTTCAGAATGTAATAAGAAGAAACATGAATGTCGTGAAATGTGTGTGGGGGAAAAAAGAAAAACAAACCCTACTCAGTCATACGCTCCGAGACAACTTATTCAACGGCCCTTTGAAACGTCATTGAATAAATTGTTGCGGAGCACGTGAGTGTGCAGGTTTTAGTCTTTTTGTTTCTATGTTTCACCCACTCAAAGTGATGTGTGTATTTCGGTAGCTTTTGAAACGGGATTTGTCATCGTTAAAAATAGTTGTCAGAGGCGGTTAGACTTGCCCTTACCTAATAGGCAAACACAAAGAACTTAGTGTACCGTGCTGTTTGCCCAACACCTGATTAGCAGAGTGGATGTGCAGTGCATTCTCTGCTTTTATACAAATGTGTCAATGATCACATTTTCACGTAGGCCTACAGAAGATGGCTGATTCTCAGTCTCACATAAAGGAGACTGTCATTTGATTATTAAGCTCCCTACTCTGCTGTGAATCAGTTATTAATCATTTATTTGTGTGCGAATGTTGGTCGAGCTGCCGGCAGTGGAGCCGGAATCGATTTTCCTCAACTGCATCATTTATTTAGTTCTCTCGTTTCTTTTTAAATGTCACCATGTAGCTGACAAAAGCCTCCATACGACAATTCAGGTTCCATTTTTAATAAGGTCAGTTTCTTCAGCTGGGTGTGTGACATTTAATATCCTGTGCGTGCGCGACTGCGCGTGCGTTTGTTCTGTCTGGGAGTAGGCTACAGCCAGGCCTGTTTAGACAGACTAATGAAGAATTCTGCAGCAGGTCCATTTATTTTCTTTAATTAACAACTTAAACCCTATATACTATATTGACGGGGGTCACCCAGGGGTCTATGCTACTACCAGGTCCTCTCCTTTTTGCCCACTATACAAGTTATCAAACATTTGTTTTGTTTCAAGGACCTCCATAACACTGTGCAGATGGAACCAACAAAATAAATGAAACCATATACATATTTGGGGCGTCCTTCAACAAAGTGTGAATGAGCCTTTACTGTTGACCACGACTTAACTGCTATATGAATCAGCAGAAATTCAGACCGCTGTCTCTTGCGTTCTAAAAGCGGTCTCTTAATTCATATTGTTGATCTGGGGGGGGGGTTGATGATGGTGAATGTTGTTTTGTTCTGAGAATCATACCGTAAATCTGTGTGAGAGACGGTATACTAATGCTCCACCTTTTGATTCTTGTGTTGATTTCATTATTGAGACTTCACTTGTAAACTCAACATAATTATTTCACACTTTAAAAACCACACTGAGCACCTTTTATGTCTTTCCTGGGGTGGTATTCAAACAAACTGTCTACCCACTCATCCATGAGCCCAATCCCTGTGCTTGTCCAAGGGAAGAGACATCACACATACGGTAGAAGCATCAGGCAGGGTTACTTGTCGACATCAGGGTCTAAGTGCTATATCTTGCGGCACCCCTTACCGCTTATCCCTAAACTTATTTGCCATATTTTGAAAAACATTGTAAACTAGTTCAAAATAGCCGATCTACAAGTTCACAAGATAGTAGTTTAGGGATAAAGGTTAAGGTGCGCCCAAGATGGGGCATATGTGTCTCCATGAGAGAGTATAGGGAGACCAACTCCAACCACAGGTGCTAGGTGTACTAGATACTGTATGTTGTAACATAACCATAAAGATTGGTTAAAATTATGTTTTGTTCATTAAAATAAGTTCCGGTTTGCAGTTTTAATATAGTCAATGTTTGTAGATTTCTGGCTACTCCGGCCCACCACCACTTTGTGAATCACAGGTGAAACCCGTCCATTTCGACAATTGTTTTCTATGCCTTAGTGCAGTCACGTTTCGGACCAGGGCTTTAAAACAACATTGTTTTTGTTCTGTATTTATTGTTGCGATCTGCATTTACATATTGTACATATTGTATTTATTATTGTATACGTATACTTATGGATAATCTCATTTGGAGATGGTGGGTTTTGTTGTCAGGGTTTGGGGGTGGTTTTGAAGGGCTTTGTTGTACTGGTACGACTGGAATGCACTGTGCATTGCTGTTATCGAGAAAGATTCATGTTTTCTGCCAACGTGAAATCCCAAGTGATACTTTATATTAACTCTGGGAGTGAACAAGGTTCCATTTGGAGTTAAATTAAGAATTTCATTACATACTCATCTTCATATCTAAATTTTAAGTTATGAACATGGGACATGCAAATTAAAAACATTTGCATTAACTAACTGGACATGGTAACCCTTCTAGTCCATGCTGTTTAGGTATTTGTGCATGAAAAGCAAGGGTTAATTAAGTCAAACAGATTTACACTCCTAAACATATCTGCTAGGGCTAGGCAGAAACCTTGTATCTCCATATTTAAATGCTTTATTTTGATTTAAATGTTATGCAATTGAATGCCCTGCATCGTCATGCAACTACCCCATTGGCTCCACAACTACATTCAATCCATTGGAACACAGGCTACATTTCCTGAAAAGTACTTTTGGACATACAAGGTTTCTGATATTCAGAAGTCACACACACACACACTCCCTGCTATGTGATATGAAAACGCAACAACTGCGCTTAATGTCCACTCCATGCACATTTGAACTGACTATATTGTTCAGTTATATCTTTGAATTTATGTGTTTTATTTTTCTATTATTTGTCAACAAAGAAAAACACTTGATTGACTGGTACTGTGACAGTATTGTTTGTAGCTCTGTATTTTTTTTATTTTTTTTAATACATTTTGGGGTCTACAGCATAACGTGTACGAATGATACATAATTGAAAATAAAAGTTTGTCATGTGTACGTTAAGGTTTTTTCTTTTCATTCTCAGTTTATTTCCTTCAAATGTGACCATTTTTTAAACGAGAAACAAAAAATATCAACATATTTACACATAAAGGAGGTATGCGAGCATAGCAGCAGATGTGTACTGTGCATATATGGTCTCGTTAAGGTGCTAGAAAAATACAAACGGAAAGGTCAGTCAAGTGCGTTGTACATGGGATTCAACCACATAATCCACATAAAGTAGACCGTCACTGGTATAATCCGCAAGTAGGTCCATAAAGGGGGGAAAAAAACAAGTAATGTCCCTTGTCTAATCTATGGGTAGGTCCAAGGAAGATGCAAGTCCAAGTAATTTGTCCCTGCAGGTATAATCCATTATTATAGATAGGACAGTAGGCTAACAGGAAATGGGGAGTGACATGCAGCAAAGGCTGTCTGGATCGGGACTCGAACCCACAACACGCTGTCAGGCTATATGTACCCTAGCTGCCCGGACAGCTATGTACATTATTCATGTATTTTCTTTTTAATTTCCCCCCCTAAAATATGACAAATAAATGATTAGAAGAAAACTATCAGTCAATGATAGTGAAAAGTGTGAAGTTACGATGGGTTTGTAGAGAAAGGTGGCATGTTGGATAAATCAATATCTAAATAATAGCCTACTGAATCAAGAAAACAGTCTGGGGTGCTCACAAAAACCTGATTTGATGTCAAAATGAACCCAAACATGTTTGAAAGACCGTTTAAATGCTCACTTGTATTTTAAAGGTCAGCAAATATTTTAGTTTAGTTTTGAGTTTGGATAGGGAGTTGAATATTGAATGTGTTTTGGTAGTTCATTCCACATTATAAACATTATAAACATGGCATATATAAACATTTAATTTCCCCCCATGTTTGAGTCGGTTTTTGGGGAGAACGACTCAAGGTCAACTGACTGAGTAGGGCAGTGTTACGGTGAAATTGGTGACCTGCTGAAATATGTCACAATCGCATAGACATACTGTACATCACTCACATCAACGTACATGTATGTGAAAGTGTCCGAATGTAAATCATTGCGGTTTGTTTATTAGCAGAGTTCAACATAATTATTTAAAGTCCTCCACGTGAGTGATGTGAAGTCCACAATATGGTCACATATTTCGGCAAGTCACCAATTTCACTGTAACACTGCCATGCTGTGAGTGAGCGAGTGGCCGAGGTATTGGAATTTGGCTCAGGCAGGGCCAAATTATCCATTGGGCCAGTGGGGCCGTGGCCCAGGGGCCCTTGCTTGGCTCTCAGGGTAACTGGACCGTGCAGTACTGGGTTTGAGGCCCTGGCAAGGGCTCCTGCCTCCTGGAACCCTTCTATGGCTGTTGATTGTGTTATTTAGGTTATAATTTAGGTTAAAAAGATGATAAAAAGCGAGTGGTGGAAATTTTGGGTATTTGAATTTGGCTCTGGTGTTATGCAAGTGGGCATCATAGTGCTTTTTTTTTTTTACTGGCGAGACAAAAAAAATAAACAGGGGAGACCAAAACAAAGTGTCGCTGGAAAAAACAGAACCTACCAGACTTTCTTTTTTTAATCATCCACTCTTTATGTGGAATCTCCTAGGGCGGTAAGAGGGCACGTTCAGAAGCACGGACTGAGCGGCAGCGCACTGTGCTGTTGTGATACAACATGATATGTGTATGAGTGCCTATGCTGTGTACTTGTACGTGAATATACAAATGTACAGGATATGTATTGTGTACTGCGTGCTATAAAACTAATAGGCAAGTGCACTCCGGTGCGGTATTTCCAACAAAGAAATCTCAATCTCAAAAAAGTTCCGCCAGCTCCATATGGACCCTGAACAGGGGCCCTGTCCAGATGTCAGAACAGGCCAGCTTATGGAGTTGTGTCAAGCATGCCCAAATATGGAGTGCTGTGATGTAAGAACAGGCTAGCTCCATATGGACATGGGCAGGGGGCAGGGCATAGGTCTTTTTGTGCTGGTTCTGGACAACCGTGGGTCCGACCGACTCGACACCAAGCACGTGCACCCCTGTGGTGGTGTGGAATGCGTGTGTCGAAGTTGAAGTCGGTGGGGGGAACAGTTCCAGAGTTACGTGAATTACACACAGACTTTTGTAGCCTAGTTAGCACATTATTGCCGTGAGCTTGCAGATCAGCTATATAATTGTATTATTATTATTATTATTATTATTATTATATATTTTTTAAAGGATCCCTGGCTAATAAGACAAATATACCTTAAAATATTATACTTGCCCTCTAAAACTAAAATAAAATAATAAAATAATCATTCTTTATTTATGGTGTATGGTGTTATTTTTGTAGTAATAGAGGGCAAGTATAATGTTTTAAGGCATATTTGTCTCATTAGCCAGGGTTCCTTTTAAAGATTTGGCTTAATGAGGTTAAAGTGCTCGCAGCTCAATTTATTTGGACTGGTTTTAAATAGGACGCTCCGTCCATCCAGGTCTCTGCGCTCCGTTGCTCTCCCCTGCTGATTGCAATAGACACCCAGCAGAGCAAACAGACAGACAGCGGTTGGAGGAGGCAGCTTCACATCCACATACACTCACACAGGGAGAGAGAGAAAGAGTGATGGAGGACGTCCATTCAACCAACATTATCCTTCATAAACACCTCAACCACAGCACCGATCTCCTCTCTGGACGTCTCGTCAAAGGATCACACCTCCCCAGGATCTTGTAAAGTGTGGTTTAGATTCTGGTGATCATTAAACCACGGTTGTTTATCTTCTCACAGTGCAGACAGCGGCGCTAGCAGGCTAACATTAGCGGTATTATTAGTATTAATATTGGAATATGGTTCAAATGATGGAGTCTCAGTGCGAGTACTTCATGTATTTCCCCGCGGTGCCCGTCTCCGAGCAGCTCCTCCATGACCCGGCCGGCTACAGATCGCTGCCCCGGCGGAGCCACCTCTACCTCGGCGAGACTGTCCAGTTCCTGCTCGTGCTGCGCTCCAGGGACGCCGGAGGAGGAGGAGGAGGAGGAGGAGGAGAAGAAGCAGCGACCAGTGGTGGGGAAAGTACCAATACTTCTGCAATGAAGAAATACTGTCAAAATTCACTTGAGTAAAAGTATTCTTATTAAAAACAAAAGTACCCATGTCCCATTTCACACGTTTTCAAATGTATTGTAAGTAAAAGTATCAATACTGCAAGATTATATGAAGGTCAAAGTCTGGAATTCAAAGTAAAAGCACAAAAGTATTGGCACCAAACAGTACTTAAAGTACCAAAAGTATAACATTCATTATGCAGAATGTCCCATTTCACAAGTTTTCAAATGTGTATATATAATATATAATGTAACAGCAACCAAGGAGGCTGTGGCCGGTGACAGTAGGCCTGTCACGATTATTATATAATTGCCTCATCGCAATTCTTTGAGATAATCGCAATTCTTTGAGATTATCGCAATTATTTTTGCATAATCGTAAATCGTTTCCATGTTGAAAAATGTGACAGCCCCAGGTGACGGCGGCGGTGGTCCTTGTCCGGCGTCTAAATGGAAGCAGCTGGTGGGCTCCCTGTGCGCCGTGGCCAGCGTCTGCCCGGCGGACGGCCGAGGGGCAGGAGGGGGACAGCAGCGCTGTGACTTCCAGAGCAGCTTCAGCGACGACGGAGGGGGAGAAGACCTGGACGAGACTCACGAGAGCGACTTCGAGGCGGCGGCGGCCGCCGACGCCCCCGCTGGGAGACGCCGGGGGGAGAGGAGCCCCCGGGCCTTCCGGCGCTGCAAGCCGCTCCTCATACACAATAGCTCTGCCGGCGACGGGAGGCAGCACCGCAAGGCACCGGTGCAGGTAGTACTACAAATTCCTGCTAAATCTGTAGTTCTCACTCTTTCAATAATGAGTAGGGGTCATCATCGCCAAGCTGGCTTGTGGTGGACATTTTTGTCAAAATGTTTTGTCAATTTTTTCCATGGACATACAAAATGAGTGGACAATAATATTACCAGAACCCTGAATGACCAAATAACAGGTCTGTAACTCTGAGAGTGTACAAATGGAATCAGATGGACCCTTATGGATTTGGTTCCATTTGTACACTCTCAGAGTTAAGGGGGTCCTTGCAAATAAAACATTTGAGAAACACTAATACTTGGCGGTCGGTCCCCACACCCCACTTTGAGAACCATTGTTCAAGATCACACACACACACACACACACACACACACACACACACACACACACACACACACACACACACACACACACACACACACACACACACAGATTGCTCACAGAGATACCTATGTTATGGACCACTATAAAAGAGGGCTTTGATCTCTGTATGTCTGCCTCTCTCTCTCTCTCTCTCTCTCTCTCTCTCTCTCTCTCTCTCTCTCTCTCTCTCTCTCTCTCTCTCTCTCTCTCTCTCTCTCTCTCTCTCTCTAAACAGACAGACTCATATTACAACAGAACAAAGAGAAAAAAATATTGAATAGCCTAGGTTGATACACTATTGTACTGTATGGATGTGTTGTTGTGTGGACTTTATACATTACATGTCATCATCGCTATCAGTCAACACCAGGCCCTTTGCGTGCTTTCACATTTCCTGAGCTGATAAGAAGCGAAAACCTCACACACAAGACGCAACCAACCAACCAACCAACCAACCAACCACATTTCTCACACTTCCCCTGGCCTCTGACATTTAGACAAGCAGACTCATTGACAGTAGCAGCTCTGTTCTGCAGATGCAGAAAACCTAATGGCTAGTGTGTCTGCACACTAGCGTTTCCTGGTTTGTGACACAACGCCCTGCTTGCTACAAGATATGTACACACAGAGTTTTTTCTAAACTTGGAAGCACCTGAGTGAGTGTGAGTGAGTGAGAACTCACTTGCAGGTGTTGTGCAAGTAGCCTCGACTTGCACATGCATGTCAAATCGCAGGGGAAAAAAACAACTCTTCCCATTTCACTCTTGTCTGGCAGGTAGTCCTGTCACAATTTTTCCATAATCGCCCAATTGCAATTATTTTAGGTCACCGCATTTCTTGTTGGGATAATTGTCATAATCATTTGCATGTTCAAAAAATATTATATAAAAATATAGTGAAAATAGCAGATTTTCTTTTTTTAAGTATAAAGTTATTAAATATTTATGTTATTTCTCATATGTGCCCCATGATTTTGTAACCCATTTTTCACCCGGTGCCAAATCTGCCAATGGTCTAAGCTGTAATCCTGGGCACTACTAGGGATAGCCCCGGCTACACAGCAGTTGATAGACGAGTGTGCATTCCTTGGCTAAGCCGAGTCAAGAATGACATTTAACTTTATTGGCGATCCGTGTTGTGGCAGGTTAAATATTGTATAATAGGATTTCACTTGTCCTACGAGGAAGTTTGGTAAACACGGTGTGCGCACCGCAGCCTACCTACTGTGCTCAGCTGGGTGTGACTGAATAGGTCCACGGTCGGAAATTACTAAAACCTCTTAGATAACAAAATAAACCATACCGCCCTAGCCCTAGTCACTACATGTACTCCTACGGGCTGGGGCAGCATCTGTCAGCATGGAGTGTTGTGTGGGAATAGTAGGATGAAAACTACGTCCTCCCGGTGGGTAGGATAGGATGCGTGTGGGGACTGGGGAGGAATCAATTGGCATAACGACTACATTTGGGAGAAAAGGGGGCAAAAAAAAGCACAAAAAGGTATAAGTCTGGCATTATAGAGTATAGACATTATAGATAGAGATTTACAGTAGGGCTGTGCTAAAACAAAATCGATAAGGCAATATATTGTATTGTAAATTTGTCATGCTTGCCAATCGATACAGAGGCTACTGTATCGATTTGATAGGGCAGGAAATGTGATGTGTGATGCAGTTTTCAAAAATAAACATCGCATATGGTGCCACATAACAAACGGCTCATGACTGAGACTCAGACATGAGCTTGTTGCAATATTATTGTTGCAGCAAAAGACAAAAGATAAAATAAAATACAGGAGCCCACAGAAGATGGTTGTATTAATTATTAACAGGAATTCTAGAAACGCAACATAAAAATGTACCTTAAAGATCTCTGTGGGCCTGAATTGTATGTGTTTTAATGTGTGCACTGTGCAGTATTTAATACTTTAACTAAGTTGATGTTCGCTAATTCTTCAAAATAATTGTGTTTGGTCCATGGCGATACGTATCGTGTAAAATCAGGCATTACGACGCCTTCAACACCTGCCAACATACATTTTAGTTGACAAAATGAACTGTAGATTTAGTCAACTAAAACTAAAACCTTTCAGATGACTAAAATATGACTGAAACTAAATGGAATTTTATTTAAAGGACTGTGACTAAATCAATATTGTCCGTCAAAATCAGCACTGATATCGGTAAAGTTGTATGCCGTTCCCAGCCCTAGTTTACACTTAAAGGCCAGAATCTCCAACCATTTGTATACCCAGAGCACAGAGTGTGGGAAAGCAAGTGCTCCTTGGCTCGTGTGAATTGGATACGTTTGGTCTCTTGGCATGCTTCCCAATCCCTTGCAAACAATCACACAGTCTTATTGTGGAAATGACATTTCGGTCTGCATTATACAGCCGTGAGTTATATTGAGGGCAAAAGGCTTTTCTAAACCATGGTTTGTGGAAGTGTGTTCCTTAGACAGACAGCGCTGTGTCATGTAATTGATGGTCACTTAACCGCCAGTAGCCAGTTTTAAATGCAACCACAAACCACCAGCTTTCTCTGTTCTTCAGCATCGCTTGACCACCGAAGTTGAACACATTTATTTTTACCACACAGATGCACTTTTCAGTTTTTTGCAGTACAAAAACGCGGCCATAGCCGTCGCCCCAAATGTGATGAGGTAAACACTATGGCTGTGTTTAGCCCAAGGACAAGGAGTGTTTGTCGTGCAAAATAAATGCTTGCAATTGATTCAGAATCATGAAAAATCCCTACTTTGACACATCACATG